>NC_090928.1:343078681-343394628 GCF_040938575.1 Ambystoma mexicanum | reverse complement strand
ATTCCTTTGGCTGGTCACTTGAGTTTCAAGAAGACTAAGGAAAGGCTCTCTCTCTACTTCTATTGGCTGAAGATGGGGGCCGAAGTGAAAAACACTGCAGGAGCTGCCACACCTGCCAGACCTCTGGTAAGGTGGGCTCCAAGAATGTGACACCTTTAGTGCCTCTCCCAGTTGTGGGAGTCCCATTTGAGAGAGTAGGGATTGACATTGTTGGTCCCCTTGATCCTCCAACCTCCTCAGGCAACAGGTTTATACTTGTTGTAGTAGACCATGCTACTAGGTATCCTGAGGCAATTCCTATGAGGACTGTTACAGCTCCGGCTGTGGCTAATGCCCTCCTTGGTATTTTTACTAGGGTCGGGTTTCCTAAGGAAGTAATCTCTGACAGGGGGTCAAACTTTATGTCCCACTACATGAAAGCCATGTGGAAAACCTGCGGAGTTACTTACAAGTTCTCAACAGCTTACCACCCACAAACCAATGGGTTGGTAGAACGGTTCAACAGAACCATGAAGAGCATGATAGGTGCTTTAGAGGAACCCCTTAAGCGTAAGTGGGACCTTCTACTGCCATGCCTTCTCTTTGCTTATAGAGAAGTCCCTCAGGAGGGAGTAGGTTACTCTCCCTTCGAGCTTCTCAATGGTCATCCCGTCAGAGGTCCATTGGCCCTGATTAAGGAGTGGTTGGAGAGTGCTCCTTCCCCCAAGCCAGTCAGAGTGACTGACTACGTGAAAGGTCTCTGGAGGAGAATGTCGCACATGATGACGGAAGCAAGCGATAACTTGAAAGCTGGACAAGCATTGGTCAAGCACTGGCACGATCAAAAGGCTAACATGGTTGAGTTTGCTCAAGACCAGCTCGTTCTCGTTATGATCCCAACAAGGCAGAGGGCCTTGCAAGACAAATGGATGGGACCCTTCAGAGTTATGGGTAAACTCGGAGAGGTCAACTATCTGGTGGACTTGGGCAATCCCAAGGAGGCTCCGAAAGTCTTTCACACCAACCGAATCAAAGCGTATGTCTCAAGACCCGATGTAGGAGCATTGCTTCTAGCATCATCCGAGGAAGAAGAAGAGAGTGAAGTTCTTCCAGATCTCCTCAGAGGCTTAACTTTGGACGAAAAAGTTGAAGGAGTAAATCTCTCTTCAAATCTGACACCCGAGCAACAAGAAGAGTGCAAATCTATGTTGAATCAGTTTGCCTCTCTGTTCTCGCTTTCACCAGGCTTGACCCCTTGGGGCCAGCATGACATACTCACTGGTGACTGTCTGCCGGTCAAAAGCAGAGTATACCGAATGTCAGAGAACGTACAAACCCACATCAAAGGTGAGGTCAGCAAGATGCTCGATCTCGGGGTAATAGAGCCCTCTACTAGTCCATGGTCTAGCTCAGTTGTGTTAGTACCAAAGGCCGGATCTAAAGAGCTTAGATTCTGTGTGGATTACAGAGCTCTAAATGCAGTCACCAAGAATGATGCACACCCTTTGCCAAGAACAGATGAGTTGGTGGATAAACTTGGTGCCGCCAAGTTCCTCAGCACATTTAACTTGACGTCAGGCTATTGGAAAATAGCCCTGACAGACCATGCCAAGGAGAAAACTGCATTTTCTACCCCCGTTGGCTTATACCAGTTTAAGGTAATGCCTTTCGGATTGAAGAATGCACCTGCTACGTTTCAACGGATGGTAAACCAGGTTCTGAATGGGATGGAGGACTTCTGCATGGCACACTTGGATGACATCGCAGTGTTCAGCAATTCCTGGGGAGAACATGTAACCCACCTGAGAGATGTTTTGCAGGCACTTGAACAAGCCAATCTGACCATAAAGGCAAGTAAATGCCAAATTGGACAGAGTAAGGTAGTCTATCTTGGACATGAGGTAGGAGGTGGAGAAATAAGGCCTTTGCTCAGTAAGATTGAAGCTGTGCAAAATTGGACAACACCTACTACTCAAACCCAAGTGAGAGCCTTCCTAGGCCTCACTGGGTATTACAGGAATTTCATAGAGAACTATGGGACCATAGCTTCTCCACTGAATGTCATCTCCTCGCCCAAATTTCCTAAAAAGGTTAGATGGAACGAGGAGTGCAATCAGGCTTTTGAAAACCTGAAAAAGGCTCTTTGCCAAGCCCCAGTACTCAGAGCTCCTGATTACCGCCAACACTTCATTGTGCAGACAGATGCTTCAAATGTAGGAATAGGTGCCGTACTCAGTCAACTGGATGGGAAAGGTAGGGATCACCCCGTTTGCTTCATCAGCCGCAAGCTGAAGGATCCTGAAACAAGGTGGGCAACAATCGAAAGAGAGTGCTTTGCTATCATGTGGGCTCTGAAGAAGTTTAGGCTGTACTTGTATGGTTCTACTTTTGTCATTCAGACTGACCACCAACCCTTGAGATGGTTAATGCAAATGAAAGGGGAAACCCAGAACTATTGAGATGGTCGATCTGCCTGCAAGGGTTTGATTTCACCATTGAGCACAGGTCAGGGTGTCACCACCAAAATGCTGATGGTCTCTCTAGGATGTATGTCATCGACTAGAGGTATGAGATTCATCCAGGAGTGGATTAAATCCTCCTGTCCCTTAGTCTGGGGGGGGGCGAGTGTTAAGGAGAATTCTCTGTTTAGGCTGAATTTCCTAACCTAGTGAGTCCCCCAGCAGCTTTGCTGGATTTCTGGAGTTTGTTTTTTTCTATCCTGCCAAGAGTGAGACTCTTTTTCTCCCACTCTTGGACATGAATGTGTGTAATTCCTTTGAATGTCAATGTGTTCTATGGGCTATAGGGTCTTTTACTCCATAGGGTCTCATATGTTTTGCTATGTGTGTTACACCGCACCCTCCGTGCCGTAACACTGGGGCGTCCTAGCGGACCTCCATCATAGACTCCATACCCGGGGACTGACTACTGTCTCCCCGGGCATGTAAAGTCACCATTGGCTTTACTAGACCTAAATTTACTAACAGAACTAGTACAAACCACCCTATTGTGGACGTACTAGTAGGGGTAATTCGATTACTCCTAGGTCTGTTATTCGAGGGGGCACTGTCCCGTCCCCCCTCGTCGAGTTTTGGCTGGTGGCAGTGGAAACTACTTGTTATATTCGACCCCGAATATAACCCTATGGGATTCTTCCCATTGTTGGAGATTGATACCTTTTCTCGTTAGTCTCTAACATACCACCGGTCTACTTATCTTAAATAAGTCTATCGGATGGTATTTTCTGCCAGAACTCGGCTTTTTAAAATGGCGTCTGTGTTGGTCTCTGTGACTCCTAAACCAAAGGTTGAGCCCTTTGTTCCACTTTTGGTGGGCTTCTATACAGAGACCCTCCAAAGTGGTGCCATTCTGATTGGGTTACCACAGGGGTGTGGGAGGGGGTTTAGGTACCCTGGACCGAGTTGCCTTGCCAACTCCAGTCGCACTCTGGTGTGATTGGCCCAAGTGGTGAGCCTCCCCGCTCACCTCTTAGCGTGTTTTGAGTGACAGCTAGGCTGAATGAATGGGGGTTTTCTGCATAAAAGCAGGGCTTTTGGGACTGGATCTTCAGAAGTCGCCACAGGACCTAAGAATCCGACGAGGGTAAAGCTGAGTCGACCTGCAACGACGACACCTCCGGTGGAGCCCTGCTGAACCGACTCACCACTTCCCGATGACAGAGGAGATCTCCCTGCCGGAGAGTCTCTTCCCCTGACTGGTGGGAACAACCAGTTCCCTTTGCTTTTTCTTTGCCTCAGGACGCAGTGGTCGAATTGCCCGTGCAGAGCACCTCGGCAACCGGATAGCCACTACCCCTGTACCGCGACCAAAAGGTGGTGCCTTGTGACGGAGCACTCCGCGGCTGGTCTCTTCCCTGGTGGTGCAACGATCTTCAACTTTCCTCCGACGACGAGATCATCTCTTCTCTTGGCAAAGACCGGACGTGCATCCACCACCAGGAACAACTGCCCCCGCCGGAGCTGTCTCTCCACAATCAAGGTACTGTGTCCGCCTGGCTTCCCTTGGTGCCGGATAGAGTGAGGTGTCTTAATCCTCGCCTCTCCATAGGGTCGCCTCCAAGCTTTCTCTAGCGTGTTGTTCTGAACTGGTCCAATCTGCCGATAACAATTTGCTTCAAAGACTCAAAAGCATTTCCACTAAGATACTTTTTTGGACATATCGCCTTGCCTCTCTCCGAGTGGGCCTGGCCTCTGAACTTTATGATCTACCGTGGTTCTTGTCTTCTTGCCTTGCATTTGTCCGTAAAGTATTGGAACCGTGTTGATTTCATAACCTGCCTATTTTTCTCTCCCGTCCTAACAAATACTAGAGTGCCATCTAGAGTGAAGCATACACCTCTGTCTGCAAATAAGTGATGCTGGTAAACCTAGACTTGTCGAACTATTGTTAGGGTGATTGATCTTTTTCTTCGTAGAGTAATTGTAATTGAAGTGTTTGCCGTATTAGTGCCAGAGTGTTGTCTATAGATGTGTCGTTATAAATAAATACCTTTATATCTTTACACTGAAGCCTTGCATGTTTGCTTGTCTTACTGTGTAGAATTGCCCTATGTTGTATACTCCACATACTGCCTAACTCTTCTTGAGGGAAGTCTGACTGCTCAGCCACAGCTACCAAGTGAATCTGTGTGGTACAGGCTGCTACCAAGTGGGTTTACTGCCAAACACCTGTAGTCCTAAATCTTTTGCAGTGGTCCCAGAGGGAACTGCACAGGTTTCCGCCTAACACTGCTCATACCCCGTGTCTCCCTACTGTTCCCCCCACCCCTCGCTCATGTCCCGTATGTCTCTCCCCTTCCCCCAACCCCCCGCTCATGCCCTGTGTGCCTCTCCCTTCCCCCCCACCCTCCGCTCATACCCCGTGTCTCCCTACTGTTCCCCCCACCCCCCGCTCATGCCCCGTGTCTCTCCCCCTCCCCCCACCCCCCGCTCATGCCGCTTGTCTCTCTCCCCTCCCCCCACCCCCCGCTCATGCCCCGTGTGTCTCTCCCCTTCCCCCACCCCCTTCTAACACTACGTGTGTCTCCCTCCTTTCCCCCACCCCCCGCTAATGCCCTGTGTCTCTCCCCTTCCCCCCTACCCCCTGCTCATGCCCTGTGTCTCTCCCCTTCCCCCCACCCCCGCTCATGCCAATTGTGTCTCTCCCCTTCCCCCCAGCCCCCGCTCATGCCCCGTGTCTCTCTCCTTCCCCCCACCCCCTGCTCATGCCCCGTGTGTCTCTCCCCTTCCCCCCACCCCCCGCTCATGCCCTGTGTCTCTCCCTCCTTTCCCCTCACCCCCCGCTAATGCCCCGTGTCTCTCCCCTTCCCCCCTATCCCCTGCTCATGCCCCGTGTCTCTCCCCTTCCCCCCACCCCCGCTCATGCCCTGTGTGTCTCTCCCCTTCCCCCCACCCCCCGCTCATGCCCCGTGTCTCTCCCCTTCCCCCCACCCCCCGCTCATGCCCTGTGTGTCTCTTCCCTTCCCCCACCCCCTGTTCATGCCCCTTGTGTCTCTCTCCTTCTCCCCACCCCCCGCTCATGCCCCATGTGGCTCTCCCCTTCCCCCTCACCCCCTGCTCATGCCCTGTGTGTCTCTCCCCCCCCCCCACCCCCCGCTCATGCCCCGTGTCTCCCTCCTTTCCCCCCACCCCCCGCTTATGCCCTGTGTGTCTCTCCCATCCCCCCACCCCCCGCTCATGCCCCTTGTGCCTCTCCCCTTCCCCCACCCCCGCTCATGCCCCGTGTGTCTATTCCCTCCCCCCCACTCATGCCCTGTGTCTCCCTCCTTTCGCCCCACCCCCCGCTCATGCCCCGTGTGTCTCTCCCCTCCCCCCACCCCCAGCTCATGCCCCGTGTCTCTGTGTCTCCCTCACGATCCCCCCACCCCCGCTCATCCCCCGTATCTCACTCACGATACCCTCATCCCCCGCTCATCCCCTGTGTCTCTGTGTCTCCCTCACGATCCCCCCACCCCCGCTCATCCCCCGTTTCTCCCTCATGATCCCCCCACCCCCGCTCATCCCACGTGTCTCCCTCCTGTCTCCCCCCACCCCCCACTCATGCCCCATGTCTCCCTCCTGTCCCCCCAACCCCCGCTCATGCATGCCCCGTGTCTCTCTCCTGTCCCCCCACCTCCCGCTCATGCTTTGTGTCTCCCTACTGTACCCCCCACCCCCCGCTCATCCCCCGTGTCTCCCTCATGATCCCCCCACACCCGCTCATGCCCCGTGCCTCCCTCCTATCCCTCCCACCCCCTGCACATGCCCCGTGTCTACCTCACGATGCCCCCACCCCCCCTCATGCCCGTGTCTCCCCTGTTCACCCCCACCCCCTGCTCATGCCCCATGTCTCCCCTGTTCCCGCCACCCCCCTGGTCATGCCCCGTGTCTCCCTCCTGTGTCCCCCACCCCGCTCATGCCCTGTGTCTGCCCTGTACTCCCCACCCCCCGCTCATGCCCCGTGTCTCCCTCATGTAGCCCCCACCCCCTGCTCATGCCCCGTGTCTCCCTCGTGTTGCCCCCCACCCTCCGCTCATGCCCCGTGTCTCCCTGGTGTTGCCCCCTACCCCCCGCTCATGCCCCATGTCTTCCTCCTGTAACCCCCACCCCCCGCTCATGCCCCGTGTCTGCCCGGTTCCCCCGCTCATGCCCCGTGTCTGCCCGGTTCCCCCCACCACCCCCTCATGCCCCATGTCTCCACTGTTCCCCCCCACCCTCGCTCATGCCCCATGTCTCCCTCGTGTTACCCCCACCCCCTGCTCATGCCCCATGTCTCCAGCCTTTTCCCCCCACCCCCAGCTCATGCCCCGTGTCTCCCTCCTGTACCCCCCACACCCCCGGTCATACCCCGTGCCTCTTTCGTGTTGCCCCGTACCCCCCGCTTATGACCCATGTCTCCCTCATGTTGCCCCCACCCCCTGCTCATGCCCGGTGTCTCCCTCATGTTGCCCCCAACCCCCGCTCATGCCCCGTGTCTCCCTCCTGTACCCCCACCCCCTGCTCATGCCCCGTGTCTCCCTCCTGTACCCCCCACCCCGCTCATGTCCCATGTCTCCCTCCTGTACCCCCCACACCCCGCTAATGCCCCGTGTCTGCCCTGTTCCCCCACCCCCCTCTCATGCCCTGTGTCTCCCTCGTGTTAACCCCCACCCCCGCTCATGCCCCGTGTCTCCCTCCTGTTACCCTCCACCCTCCGCTCATGCCCCGTGTCTCCCTCCTGTTCCCCCACCCCACGCTCATGCCCCGTGTCTCCCTCCTGTACCCCCCACACCTCCAGTCATACCCCATGTCTCGCCCATGTTGCCCCGTAACCCCCGCTCATGCCCCGTGTCTGCCCTGTTCCCCCCACCCCTCGCTCATGCCCCGTGTCTGCCTTGTTCCCCCCACCCCCCGCTCATGCCCCATGTCTCTCTCATGTAGCCCCCACACCCCGCTCATTCCCTGTGTCTCCCTTGTGTTGCCCCCCACCCTCCGCTCATGCCCCGTGTCTCCCTGTTCTTGCCCCCACCCCCTGCTCATGCTCCGTGTCTCCCTCTTTTTGCCCCCCACCCCCGCTCATGCCCCATGTCTCCCTCGTGTTGCCCCCACACCCCACTCATGCCTCTTGTCTCCCTTGTGTTACCCCCCACCCCCCGCTCATGCCCCGTTTCTCCCTCCTGTACCCCCACACCCCACTCATGCCCGTGTCTGCCCTGTTTCCCCACCCCCTGCTCATGCCCCGTGTCTCCCCTGTTCCCCCACCACCCGCTCGTGCCCCGTGTTTCCCTCATGTTACCCCCCACCCCCCGCTCATGCCCTTTGTCTCCCTCCTGTTCTGTTCCCCCCACCCCCGCTCATGCCCCATGTTTCCCTCATGTTCCCCCCACCCCCCGCTCATGACCCGTGTCTCCCTCGTGTTGCCCCCCACCCCCCGCTCATGACCTGTGTCTCCCTCGAGTTACCCCCCCACCCCCCGCTCATGCCCCGTGTCTCCCTCCAGTACCCCCACCCGCTGCTCATGCCCTGTGTCTCCCTCCTGTACCACCCACGCCCCGCTCATGTTCCGTGTCTCCCTCCTGTATCCCCCACCCACCGCTCATGCCCCGTGTCTGCCCTGTTCCCCCCACCTCCCGCTCATGCCCTGTGTCTCCCTCGTGTTACCTCCCACCCCCGCTCATGCCCCGTGTCTCCCTCATGTTCCCCCCATCCCCCTCTCATGCCCCGTGTCTCCCTCGTGTTACCCCCCCACCCCCTGCTCATGCCCTGTGTGTCCCTCCTGTACCCCCACCCCCTGCTCATGCCCCGTGTCTCCCTCCTGTACCCCCCACCCTCAGCTCATTACCTGTCTCTCCCTCGTGTTGCCCCCCACCCTCCGCTCATGACCCGTGTCTCCCTCGTGTTGTCCTCTACCCCCTGCTCATGCACCATGTCTCCCTCTTGTACCCCCCACCCCCTCCCCCCGCTCATGCCCCATGTCTGCCCTGTTCCCCCACCCCCCGGTCATGCCCCGTGTCTCCCCATGTTACCCCCTGCTCATGCCCCGTGTCTCCCTCCTGTTCCCCCCACCCACCGGTCATGTCCCGTGTCTCCCCTGTTCCAAACATCCCCCCAGGTGTTGCCCCATGTCTCACACCTGTTGCCCCCCACCCCCCGCTCATGCCCCGTGTCTGCCCTGTTCCCCCCACCCCCGCTCATGCCCTGTGTCTCCCTCGTGTTACCCCCAACCCCCGCTCATGCCCCGTGTCTCGCTCGTGTTGTCCCCCACCCCATGCTCATGCCCCGTGTCTCCCTCGTGTTACCCCCACCCCCGCTCATGCCCCGTGTCTCCCTCCTGTTACCCTCCACCCTCCGCTCATGCCCTGTGTCTCCCTCCTGTACCCCCCACACCCTCGGTCATACCCCATGTCTCCCTCGTGTTGCCCCCTACCCCCCACTCATGCCCCGTGTCTGCCCTGTTCCCACCACCCCCCGCTCATGCCCCGTGTCTCCCTCGTGTTGCCCCCACCCCCCGCTCATGCCCCGTGTCTCCCTTGTGTTGCCCCCCACCCCCGCTCATGCCCCGTGTCTCCCTCATTTTGCCCCCTACCCCCCACTCATGCCTCTTGTCTCCTTCATGTTACCCCCCACCCCCCGCTCATGCCACGTGTCTCCCTCCTGTACCCCCCACCCCCGCTCATGCCCATGTCTGCCCTGTTCCCCCATCCCCTGCTCATGCCCCGTGTCTCCCCTGTTCCCCCACACCACCCACTCATGCCCCGTGTTTCCCTCATGTTACCCCCCACACCCCGCTCATGCCCTTTGTCTCCCTCCTGTAACCCCCACCCCCCGCTCATGCCCCGTGTCTGCCCTGTTCCCACCAAGCCCCGCTCATGCCCCATGTCTCCCTCGTGTTACCCCCATACCCCGCTCATGCCCCGTGTCTCTCTCATGTTGTCCCCCACCCCCCGCTCATGCCCCGTATCTCCCTCATGTTACCCCCACCCCCCGCTCATGCCCCGTGTCTCCCTTGTGTTGCCCCCACCCCTGCTCATGCTCAGTGTCTCCCTTGGGTTTCCCCCAGCCCCTGCTCATGGCTGTTGTCTCCCTCTTGTTGCCCCCCACCCCTGCTCATGCCCCGTGTCTCCCTCGTGTTACCCCCCACCCCCTCTCATGCCCCTTGTCTCCCTCCTGTACCCCCCACTCCCCGCTCATGTCCCGTGTCTGCCCTGTTCCCCCCAACCCCTTGATAATGACCCATGTCTCCCTCGTGTTGCTCCCCACCCACGCTCATGACCCGTGTCTCCTTCATGTTGCCCCCCACCCCCCGCTCATAACCCGTGTCTCCCTCGTGTTGCCCTCACCACCCATTCATGCCCCGTGTCTCCCTCATGTTGCCCCCCACCCCTGCTCATGACCCGCATCTCCCTCGTGTTACCCGCCACCCCCCGCTCATGCCCCATGTCTCCCTCCGGTACCCCCACCCACCGCTCATGCCCCGTGTCTGCCCTGTTCCCCCCAACCCCTTGCTAATGACCCATGTCTCCCTCGTGTTGCTCCCCACCCCCGCTCATGACCCGTGTCTCCTTCATGTTGCCCCCCCACCCCCTGCTCATGCCCCGTGACTCCCTCGTGTTACTCCCCACCCGCCGCTCATCCCCCGTGTCTCCTCCTGTACCCCCACCCCCTGCTCATGCCCCGTGTCTCCCTCCTGTACCCCCCACCCCATGCTCATGTCCCGTGTCTCCCTCCTGTACCTCCCCACCACCCGCTCATGCCCCGTGTCTGCCCTGTTCCCCCCAACCCCTTGCTAATGACCCATGTCTCCCTCGTGTTGCTCTTCACCCCCGCTCATGACCCGTGTCTCCCTCGTGTTGCCCCCACCACCCATTCATGCCCAGTGTCTCCCTCATGTTGCCCCCCACCCCCTGCTCATGACCTGTGTCTCCCTCGTGTTACCCCCCGCTCATGCCCCATGTCTGCCTCCTGTATCCCCCACCCCCTGCTCATGCCCTGTGTCTGCCCTGTTCCCCCCATCCCCTTCCTAATGACCCATGTCTCCCTCGTGTTGCTCCCCACCCCCGCTCATGACCAGTGTCTCCCTTGTGTTACTCCCCACCCCCCGCTCATCCCCCGTGTCTCCCTCCTGTACCCCCAGCCCCCGCTCATGCCCCGTGTCTCCCTCCTGTACCCCCCACCCCCTGCTCATGTCCCGTGTCTCCCTCCTGTACCTCCCCACTCCCCGCTCATGCCCCGTGTCTGCCGTGTTCCACCCCACTTCCCGCTCATGCCCCGTGTCTCCCTCCTGTTCCCCCAACTCCCGCTCATGCCCCTTGTCTCCCTCCTGTTGCCCCCCACCCCCGCTCATGCCCTGTGTCTCCCCTGTTTCCCCCCACCGCCCGGTCATGCCCCGTGTCTCCCTCCTGTTACCCCCCACCCCCCGCTCATGCCCCATGTCTGCCCTGTTCCCCCCGCTCATTCCCTGCGTCTCCTTCGTGTTGCCCCCACCCCCCGCTCATGCCCCGTGTCTGCCCTGTTCCCCCTGCTCATTCCCTGTGTCTCCCTCGTGTTGCCCCCACCCCCCATTCATGCCCCGTGTTTCCCTCGTGTTGCCCCCCACCCTTCGCTCATGCCCCGTGTCTCCCTCGTGTTACCCCCAACCCCCCGGTCATGCCCCGTGTCTCCCTCCTGTTGCCCCCCACCCCCCACTCATGCCCCATGTCTGCCCTGTTCCCCCCGCTCATTTCCTGTGTCTCCCTCGTGTTGCCCCCACCCCCCGCTCATGCCCCGTGTTTCCCTCGTGTTGCCCCCCACCCTTCGCTCATGCCCCGTGTCTCCCTCGTGTTACCCCACCCCACGCTTATGCCCCGTGTCCGCCCTGTTCCCCCCACCCCCACCCCCGCTCATGCCTCGTGTTACCCTCCACCCCCTGCTCATGCCCCGTGTCTCCCTCCTGTACCCCCCACCCCCCGCTCATGCCCCGTGTCTGCCCCGTTCCCCCCACCCCCTGCTCATGCCCCGCGTCTCCCTTGTTCCCCCCCACCACCCGCTCATGCCCCGTGTTTCCCTCGTGTTACCCCCCACCCCCCGTTCATGCACCGTGTCTCCCTCCTGTTCCCCCCACCCCCGCTCATGCCCCATGTTTCCCTCGTGTTCCCCCCACCCCCGCTCATGACCCGTGTCTCCCTCGTGTTGCCCCCCAGCACTGCTCAGGATCTGTGTCTCCCTCGTGTTACCCCCCACCCCCCGCTCATTCCCCGTGTCTCCCTCCTTTACCCCCACCCCCGCTCATGCCCCTTGTCTCCCTCCTGTACCCCCCACCCCCCGCTCATGTCCTGTGTCTCCCTCCTGTATCCCCCACCCCCTGCTCATGCCCCGTGTCTGCCCTGTTCCCCCCACCCCCCCTCATGCCCCGTGTCTCCCTTGTGTTACCCCCACCCCCTGCTCATGCCCCATGTCTCCCTCCTGTTCCCCCCACCCCCCCGCTCATGCCCCTTGTTTCCCTCGTGTTATTTTACCCCCCACCCCCCGCTCAAGCCCTGTGTCTCCGTCCTGTTCCCCCAACCCCTGCTCATGCCCCGTGTCTCCCTCCTCTTACCCCCCCACCCCCCACGCCCCTCTCAGGTCCCGTGTCTCCCTCCTGTACCCCCCACCCTCCGCTCATGCCCCGTGTCTGCCCTGTTCACCCCCACCCCCCGCTCATGCCCCGTGTCTCCCTTGTGTTACCCCCACCCCTTGCTCATGCCCCGTGTCTCCGTCCTGTTGCCCCCCACCCCCCACTAATGCCCTGTGTCTCCCCTGTTCCCCCCGCCCACCGCTCATGCCCCGTGTCTTCCCTGTCACTCCCTACCCCTGCTCATGCCCTGTGTCTCCCTCCTTTTCTCTCCCACCCCCCGCTCATGCCCTGTGTCTCTGTCCTGTTGCCCCCCCACCCCCAACTAATGCTCCGTGTCTCCCCTGTTCCCCCCGCCCCCGCTCATGCCCCGGGTCTTCCCTGTCACTCCCTACCCCCCGCTCATGCCCTGTGTCTCCCTCCTTTTCTCTTCCACCCCCCGCTCATGCCCCGTGTCTGCCCCGTTCTCCCCATCCCCCGCTCATGCCCCGTATCTCCCTCGTGTTACCCCCCACCCCCCGGTCATGCCCCGTGTCTCCCTCCTGTTAAAGCCCACCTCCTGCTCATGCTCCGTGTCTCCCTCCTGTTCCCCCCACCCTCGCTCATGCCCCGCGTCTCCCTCCTGTTCCCCCACCCCTCCAGGTATTGCCCCGTGTCTCCCTCGTGTTGCCCCAACCCCCGCTGATGCCCTGTGTCTCCCTCGTGTTGCCCCCCACCCCCCCTCATGCCCCGTGTCTCCCTCGTGTTACTCCCCAACCCCCGCTCATGCCCCATGTCTCCCTCGTGTTACCCCCACCCCCCGCTCATGCCCCGTGTTTGCCCTGTTCCCCCCACCCCCGCTCATGCCCCATCTCTCCCATGTGTTGCCCCCACCCCCGCTCATGCTCAGTGTCTCCCTTGTGTTGCCCCCCAGACCCTGGCTCATGCCTGTTGTCACCCTCGTGTTGCCCCACACCCACCGCTCATGCCCTGTGTCTCCCTCCTATTCCCCCACCCCCCCTCATGCCCCATGTCTCCCTCCTGTTCCCCCAATCCCCCGCTCATGCCTCGTGTCTCCCTCCTGTTGCCCCCACCCCCGTTCATGCCCTGTGTCTCCCCTGTTCCCCCCCACCCCTGCTCATGCACCGTGTCTACCCTGTACCCCCAACCCCTTGCTAATGACCCGTGTCTCCCTCGTGTTGCTCCCCATCCCCGCTCATGACCCGTGTCTCCCTCGTGTTGCCCTCCACCCCCATATATGCCCCGTGTCTCCCTCATGTTGCCCCCACACCCTGCTCATGCCCCGTGTCTACCTTGTGTTACTCCCCACCCCTCGCTCATGCCCCGTGTCTCCCTCCTGTACCCCCACCCCCTGCTCATGCCCCGTGTCTCCCTCCTGTACCCCCCACCCCCTGCTCATGTCCCGTGTCTCCCTCCTGTACCTCCCCACCCCCCACTCATGCCCCGTGTCTGCCATGTTCCACCCCACTCCCCGCACATGCCCCGTTTCTCCCTTGTGTTACCCCTACCCCCCGCTTATGCCCTGTGTCTCCCTCCTATTCCCCCACCCCCCCTCATGCCCCATGTCTCCCTCCTGTTCCCCCAATCCCCCGCTCATGCCTCGTGTCTCCCTCCTGTTGCCCCCACCCCCGTTCATGCCCTGTGTCTCCCCTGTTCCCCCCCACCCCTGCTCATGCACCGTGTCTCCCTCCTGTTCCCCCACCCCCCGCTCATGCCCCGTGTCACCCTCCTGTTACCCACACCCCTCCGGTCATGCCCCGTGTCTCGCTCCTGAATATAACCCTATGGGATTCTTCCCATTGTTGGAGATTGATACTTTTCCTTGTTAATCTCTAACATACCACCGGTTTATTTATCTTAAATAAGTCTATCGGATGGTATTTTCTGCCAGAACTCGGTTTTTGAAATGGCGTCTGTTTTCGTCTCTGTGACTCCTAAACCAAAGGTTGAGCCCTTTTTTCCACTTTTGGCGGGCTTCTGTACAGAGACCCTCCAAAGTGGTGCCATGCCCCGTGTCTCCCTCCTGTACCCCCCACCCCCTGCTCATGTCCCATGTCTCCCTCCTGTACCTCCCCTCCCCCGCTCATGCCCCATGTCTGCCATGTTCCACCCCACTCCCCGCTCATGCCCCGTGTCTCCCTCGTGTTACCCCCACCACCCGCTCATGCCCCGTGTCTCTCTCCTATTCCCCCACCCCCTGCTCATGCCCCGTATTTCCCTCCTGTTCCCCTCAATCCCCCGCTCATGCCTCGTGTCTCCCACCTGTTGCCCCCCACCCCCGTTCATGCCCTGTGTCTCCCTCCTGTTCCCCCCACCCCCCGGTCATGCCCTGTGTCTCCCTCCTGGTGCCCCCCACCCCCCGCTCATGCCCCATGTCTGCCCTGTTCCCCCCGCTCATGCCCTGTTTCTCCCTCGTGTTGCCCCTGCTCATGCCCCGTGTTTCCCTCGTGTTGACCCGCACCCCCCGCTCATGCCCTGTGTCTCCCTCATGTTACCCTCACCCCACGCTTATGCCCCGTGTTTGCCCTGTTCCCCCCACCCCCCGCTCATGCCCTGTGTCTCCCTTGTGTTGCCCCCACCCCACGCTCATGACCCGTGTCTCCATCGTGTTGCCCCCCACCCCTGCTCATGACCCGTGTCTCCCTCGTGTTACCCCCCACCCCCTGCTCATGCCCCGTGTCTCCCTGGTGTACCCCCCAATTCCCCACTCGTGTCCCGTGTCTCCCTCCTGTATCCCCCACATCCTGCTCATGCCCCGTGTCTGCCCTGTTCCCCCCACACCCCGCTCATGCCCCGTGTCTCCCTTGTGTTACCCCCACCCCCTGCTCATGCCGCGTGTCTCCCTCCTGTTCCCCCCACCCTCCCGCTCATGCCCCGTGTCTCCCTTGTGTTACTCCCCATCCCCCGCTCAAGCCCGTGTCTCCCTCCTGTTCCTGTAACGCTCACCTGACTCCCACGGAGGCGATGGCCTGGTTCGCGCTGCTGTGACCTCTTCTAAGGTGATGTGCAGGGTTCAGAAGACGGACTGGACCAGGCCCCCAAATCTGGCTTGTCTGGCTCGCAGAAGTATCCTTCTGTAGGCGAAAATAGGGGATTAACTGTCTGCGGGGTAATGCAATCAGCCTCCCACTTTTCCCTCTCACCCTCCTCGAAACCCTTCTGTGATTCCTCGAAGCGTCTCACCTTAGGGTCTGGAAGGACAAGCTCTCCATCCTGCTTCTGATGCAGGGGCGCGTTGGTATCCAGTTACTTCACTGGATTTTCGGATTGGTGAGAACCAAACTTGCTTGGCTTCCAGGTAAGTTTTTTGATAAGAGGTTCCCCTTGTGTCCATGCATTAATGTACTAATGCTAGTGTCTTTTTCCCCATAGGGGCAGGGGTACGGAATGCTGGGGAACAGGCACCGACCCAATATGAGAGGTGTAATCCTTATAGAAATCAGGTAAGTCTTTAATGAGCGTTTTTTAGTAATGTCTTTTCATTTGCTCATTAACGCTGATGTCTCTTTTTCCCCTTAGGGGCCGGGGTCCGGAAATGCCAGGATGCGGCGCGGACCCGAAATGAAGAGGGAATGAATCAACAGGTAAGTCTTAACATGGAGATTTAGCTTTCCTTATTCCCTTCTCTCTCTCACCTTTTGTTCTGGTCTTTTTCTCCCTAGGCGCTGGGGCGTGACTGCGAATCCGGATGATCGCTGCTGAACATGGAGGCGCCCAGTAAAGGTGAGTGGAATGCGGCGCTGCAGCGATCGACGCAATGAGCTTTTAGATAAAAGTCTTCCTTTTCAGGATTGTCGGCGAGATGTCTCCGGGATGCGGATTTAGCAGGTAAGGACTTTTCCTTCTTCTGTTCTCTTCTTCTCTTCCTTTGCAGGTGATCCAGGATGCTGGCAGGCGTGGCAGAAGTCAGGATGCAGGAGCAGACACAGTGAGCGTCCAACTGCTAGATGCAGAACAACGCGAAGCACGTGTGGCTGTTCGGGTGGGGTTTAAATAGCCTTGGAAGAAGTTCCAGGTATGTATCCTTCCTCCAATCAGGTATGTATCCTTCCCTGACCACGCCCGGATGGTAAATTAGTCCCACAGGTAAAGTAGTTCCTTTCAGGCCTCAAGGAGGCCGGGATCCTGCAGCATGGTCTGCATCAGGTAAATGCACCCAAGCACATCCATAATGAGCCTGGCGCCTATGGCGCCAGGACTGATGTCTTTTATGAGCCTGGCGCCATAGGTGCCAGGACACTGTCCAAAGGGCCCCTATATGGGGTTGCTGGGTCCTTCCTTGGGGACTGGATGTCCGCTTTCGGGGACGCAGGGCTTGAACCGGCTCCCCGGGAGCGGCATCATGACAGCACTCCCCCCCAAGGCCCCTCCAAAGGTTGTTCCCTCCGGGGGTTTTGGTTTGTCTGGGAAGAGTCGGTGGAATTTCCTGACTAATCGAGGTGCATGCACATGGTCGCTGGGTTCCCACGACCTCTCCTGAGGTCCGTACCCCTTCCAATCAATTAGGTAGAACAGTTTTGACCTAAACATTTTTGAGTCTAAAATGTTCTTCGCTTCAAATTCGGGCTCCCCATCTATTAGAATAGGTTCTGGAGGTTTGAGTAGTTGGGTTCCGGGTACCACTGGTTTCAGAAGTGACACATGAAAAACAGGGTGAATTCGCATACTAGCTGGTAAAATCAAGTTTAACAGCCACTGGGTTAATTATTGCCGTAATAGAATAAGGTCCCAGATATTTTGGGTTAAAGGTTCAAGGCCCTTTGAGTGGTAAATGTTTGGTAGCTAACCACACTTGATCCCCAATCTGATACGGAGGTGCTTCACTCCGATGTAGATCAGCATTCTCCTTGTATTTTCTCTTGGCTTGTTGTAAATGCGTAGTTGCCTCTTTGAAGGCTTGGGTAATTGTAGAATGCAGATGTTCTACTGCAGGCATTCCGAGGTTCTGAGGAGAGTCAAGGTTTGAGGTTCGAGGGTGATGCCCAAACAAAGTATAAAAAGGACTGTGGCCAGTTCCAGAGTGTACCAAATTATTATATGCGTATTCGGCTATCCAAAGAATGTCTTTCCAGTTGTTTTCAGATTGCTGTAACATTCACCGTAAGTATTGCTCAAGGGTCTGATTTGTCCTCTCGGTCTGACCATCGGTCTGAGGGTGGTGACTGGTCGATAATCTTACGTCGATCTGCGCCATTTGACAACATTTGCGCCAGAAGTGGGAAATGAATTGGCTTCCCCGGTCAGAGATTAGTATAGATGGGAATCCATGTAGCCGAACAATATTTTCGAGGAATTCTTTGCCTAGGACAGAAGCTGAAGGTAAACCTTTCAAAGGAATAAAGTGGGCCATTTTGAAAAACAAATCCACAATTACCAGAATAGTATTGTACCCCAAACAAGGAGGCAGGTCTGTGATAAAATCCATTGATAGGGTGTGCCAGGGTGCTGGCGGTATGTCTAGAGGTTGAAGGAGACCGGCTGGTCTTTTCTTTTGACTTTTATTTTGGGCGCAAACACCACAGGACATCACAAAAGTTTTAACATCTTTTCGCCAAGAGGGCCACCAAAATTGTCGTTTCACCTTTTCCTCTGTTTTGGCAATACCGGGGTGTCCCTCTATTAATGCATCATGATAACCGGAAATAACTAGTTCGTGTAATTCCTTATGTGGCAGGAATAAGCGTCCTTGAAAATAAGGTAAACCATTATCTATGGTAAAGTCTGATCCCTTTTGTATCCAATCCTGTAAGGTTGTAGGGTCCAGGAGTTGTTTCACTCTGGCTTGAATGTCTTCAAGCGTCTGTAACAAAGTCATGCCTAGAATCCTGTGTTTGGGAATTATTGGTACTGGTTCTGAGTTTGTATCAGATTCTCCCATTCCAATTCGGGATAAGGCGTCTGCTTTGCCATTCTTGCAGCCAGGTCGATAGGTAATCACGAAATCAAATTCAGCGAAAAACAAAGCCCATTGGAGCTGCTGTGATGACTGAGCCTTGGCGGTTTTCAAATACTGTAAATTCCGGTGATCAGTGATCACTGTGATGGTATGTCGAGCGCCAAGCAGATAATGCCACCAGGCTTTAAAAGCGGACTTAATGGCTAACAGTTCTTTGTCCGTGATTGCATAATTAACCTCGGGTGCCGAGAATTTTCTGGACCAAAATGCTACGGGATGCAGTTGGTTGGTTTCGGGATCTCTTTGGGACAGGACAGCTCCCATCGCTAGGCTGGATGCGTCAGTCTCGACGACATAAGGGAGATCTGGACCGGGTGTTTCAATATAGGTGCGGAGGTAAACTTAGCTTTTAAATCCTGAAAGGCCTGCTCGGCTTCTTCAGACCATTCAAAACGTTTATTTTTCCTCAAGAGTGCAGTAATGGGTTGTACCACGCGTGAAAATTCTGGGATAAACCTGCGATAGGAATTGGCAAAGCCGAGCATGCTTTGAACCCCTTTTACAGAGCTAGATGATGGCCATTTGAGGATGGCATCCACTTTTCTTGAGTCCATTCAGACTCCTTTGGGTGTCAGGATGAAACCTAGAAACTCGACTTCTGTGGTATGGAAAACACATTTCTCCAATTTAGCAAATAGTTTGTGTTGGCACAGTTTTTCAAGTACTGCCCTGACGTGTTTTCTGTGATCAGATTCCGAAGAGGAGTACACCAGAATGTCATTGATATATACGACAACACAAACATCGATGAGTTCCCGAAGGACATTATTCATGAAGTATTGGAAGGCAGCCGGCGCGTTACACAATCCGAAAGGCATCACCTGGTACTCGAATAATCCGTATTTAGTACGGAAGGCAGTTTTCCATTCATCGCCTTCTTTAACTCGTACCAAATGATAAGCCCCCCGGAGATCTAACTTGGTGTATATGCAAGCGTCCTTCACCTGGTCAAGGAGTTCAGGGATCAGAGGCAGAGGATAACGGTTTTTAACCGTTATCTGGTTCAATGCGCGGTAATCGATACAAGTTCTAAGGTCGCCTTCTTTTTTGGGCACGAAGAACAAAGCCGAGGATGCCGGGGACTTGGACGGGCGAATAAAACCATTAGCTAGGTATTGATCCAAATATTGTCTCAATTGCAGATTCTCAGGTTCGGTAAGGGCATAAATCCTGCTACAAGGGGGTTGTGCACTGGGCACCAGATCGATTTGGCAATCGTACGATCTGTGAGGAGGTAACGTGTTGGCCTGTTCCTTTTGGAAGACGTCCTGAAAGTCTTGGTATTCCGGAGGTAGTTGCATGGAGGCAGAGGTTACAGATGCTAGATTAATCTTCAGGTTTTCTGGGTAGCAGGTTTGTGTAGAATCCGGGAAGGTTATTCTCTTAGCTCGCCAATCAATTCGATGATTATGTGTCTCTAACCAAGGGATTCCAAGAATAACCTGAAATTGTGGAGCCTTGATTGCATCAAACACAACACCCTCCCGATGGCCGTCGGGACCAATAAGAGTCACCTCAGTAGTGGAATGTGTTACCGGTCTAGAGGCAATTTCAGTTCCATCGACTGTGGTGATGAGATCTTTGCTGGTTTTAGGACGGAGAGGGAGGTTAATCCTAGAGACCAATTCACGATCCACATAGTTTCCAATAGCCCCACTATCGATGTATGCCTTTATTGCATGCAACCGCTTAGGCTGTTCTGGATCTACGAGAACCATTGGCACAATGAAATGCGAGGTCTGAGAGTTAGTTTTCAAGCTCGGGAGGCGGACCCCTACACTTGTCGGGCGGAGTCGTTTCCCGAAACAGAGTCTTCATGGTTTTTATCAGCGGCTCCTACCGCCTTTCGGGGCGGTTTTGCCGGGCAATCTCCTAGAAAGTGTCCAGAATTCCCACAATAAAGACATAATTTTAACTGCCGCCTCCTTTCACGTTCCTTTTGAGTTAAGGGTCCTTTAACCCCTCCAATTTGCATAGGCTCAGAGACATCAACTCCCTTGGGATTAGCATGGGTCTTGACCAACACCCGGGTCTCAAACCTGGACCGATCTGCTTTTCTGTTTTGAAGTCTGTGATCCAATTGGACCACTAAGTCTATATACTGTGTGCATTCTTGGGGCGGATTTACAACTTGGGCCAAGACATCTTTAAGTTCTCCGCGTAGGCCTCGATAAAACAACGTGACTCTTTTATCCTCTGGCCATCCCGTTTCCACAATTAGTCTATTAAAGGTTGCAATATAGGATAGGAGGTCCTGATTGCCCTGTCGCAGGGATAGAAGTTCGTCATCCAGAGCCTGCCCCTGAGAGTGTCGAGCAAATAACCTTTCCATGCTTGCTTGAAACCTTTGAAAATCACGGAGAATCGGGTCATCTTGAGTAACCAGTGGAACTGACCAATCGGCAGCGCAGCCGCTGAGATATGACAATACAAAGGCTACCTTGGTCTGATCATTAGGGAAGGCCCCAGGTCTGCATAGGAAGTGCAAACGACACTGATTCATGAATACGGCGAATCGTTTGGGGTCCCCAGCAAAGCGTTCGGGTGGGGCCAGCGGCATGTCTCCAGGTAGATTAATCTGCACAGGGTTACTGGAAACCACAGGAGCGGGGTTCCCTCCGGAACCGGGTAGAGGAGTTTGCCCAGCTTGACCTTGCAAAAGCTGTCTGGCCAGGTCATCAGTTCTTTCCTTTGATATTATTAATTCCCTCCTGAGGGCATTAGTCTCTTGACGAGCGGCATGTACTACAGCCCGTAATTCCCCCAGTAATTGGGCCAACTGATCAGTCTCAGAACTTTCCATAGCGCCTGGGTGGGAATTTGTAGGAAGGCTTCGCATTCTGTAACGCTCACCTGACTCCCACGGGGGCGCTGGCCTGGTTCGCGCTGCTGTGACCTCTTCTAAGGTGATGCGCAGGGTTCGGAAGACGGACTGGACTGGGCCCCCAAATCTGGCTTGTCTGGCTCGCAGAAGTATCCTTCTGTAGGCGAAAATAGGGGATTAACTGTCTGCGGGGTAATGCAAACAGCCTTCCACTTTCCCCTCTCACCCTCCTCGAAACCCTTCTGTGATTCCTCGAAGCGTCTCACCTTAGGGTCTGGAAGGACAAGCTCTCCATCCTGCTTCTGATGCAGGGGCGCGTTGGTATCCAGTTACTTCACTGGATTTTCGGATTGGTGAGAACCAAACTTGCTTGGCTTCCAGGTAATTTTTTTGATAAGAGGTTCCCCTTGTGTCCATGCATTAATGTACTAATGCTAGTGTCTTTTTCCCCATAGGGGCTGGGGTACGGAATGCTGGGGAACAGGCACCGACCCGAGATGAGAGGTGAAATCCTTGTAGAAATCAGGTAAGTCTTTAATGAGGGTTTTTTGGTAATGTATTTTCATTCGCTCATTAACGCTGATGTCTCTTTTTCCCCTTAGGGGCCGGGGTCCGGAAATGCCAGGATGCGGCGCGGACCTGAAATGAAGAGGGAATGAATCAACAGGTAAGTCTTAACATGGAGATTTAGCTTTCCTTATTCCCTTCTCTCTCTCACCTTTTGTTCTGGTCTTTTTCTCCCTAGGCGCTGGGGCGTAACTGCGAATCCGGATGATCGCTGCTGAACATGGAGGCGCCCAGTAAAGGTGAGTGGAATGCGGCACTGCAGCGATCGACGCGATGAGCTTTTAAATAAAAGTCTTCCTTTTCAGGATTGTCGGCGAGGTGTCTCCGGGATGCGGTTTTAGCAGGTAAGGACTTTTCCTACTTCTGTTCTCTTCTTCTCTTCCTTTGCAGGTGATCCAGGATGCTGGCAGGCGTAGCAGAAGTCAGGATGCAGGAGCAGACACAGTGAGCGTCCCACTGCTAGATGCAGAACAACGCGAAGCACGTGTGGCTGTTCGGGTGGGGTTTAAATAGCCTTGGAAGAAGTTCCAGGTATGTATCCTTCCTCCAATCAGGTATGTATCCTTCCCCGACCACGCCCGGATGGTAAATTAGTCCCACAGGTAAAGTAGTTCCTTTCAGGCCTCAAGGAGACCGGGATCCTGCAGCATGGTCTGCATCAGGTAAGTGCACCCAAGCACATCCATAATGAGCCTGGCGCCTATGGCGCCAGGACTGATGTCTTTTATGAGCCTGGCGCCATAGGTGCCAGGACACTGTCCAGAGGGCCCCTATATGGGGTTGCTGGGTCCTTCCTTGGGGACTGGATGTCCACTTTCGGGGACGCAGGGCTTGAACCGGCTCCCCGGGAGCGGGCATCATGACAGCTCCCCACAACCCCTGCTCATGCCCCGTGTCTCCTTCGTGTTACCCCCCACCCCCCACCCCCTCTCAGGTCCCGTGTCTCCCTCCTGTAACCCCCATCCTCCGCTCATGCCCCGTGTCTGCCCTGTTCCCCCCACCCCCCGCTCATGCCCCGTGTCTCCCTTGTGTTACCCCCACCCCTTGCTCATGCCCTGTGTCTCCCTCCTGTTCCCCCCACCTCCCGCTCATGCCCCGTGTCTCTGTACTGTTGCCCCCCACCCCCCACTAATGCCCCGTGTCTCCCCTGTTATCCCCCGCCCACCGCTCATGACCCGTGTCTTCCCTGTCACTCCCTACCCCTGCTCATGCCCTGTGTCTCCCTCCTTTTCTCTCCCACCCCCTGCTCATGCCCCGTGTCTGCCCCATTCTCCCCCACCCCCGCTCATGCCCCGTGTCTCCCTCCTGTTCCCCCACCCCACAACTCATGCCCTGTGTCTCCGTCCTGTTGCCCCACACCCCCAACTAATGCTCCGTGTCTCCCCTGTTCCCCCCGCCCCCGCTCATGCCCCGGGTCTTCCCTGTCACTCCCTACCCCCGCTCATGCCCTGTGTCTCCCTCCTTTTCTCTCCCACCCCTGCTCATGCCCCGTGTCTGCCCCATTCTCCCCCACCCCCCGCTCATGCCCCGTGTCTCCCTCGTGTTACCCCCCACCCCCTGCTCATGCCCCGTGTCTCCCTCCTGTTCCCCCCACCCCCGCTCATGCCCTGTGTCTCCCTCCTGTTCCCCCACCCGCCCAGGTCATGCCCTGTGTCTCCCTCGTGTTGCCTCCACCCCCGCTCATGCCCTGTGTCTCCCTCATGTTGCCCCCCACCCCCCACTCATGCCCTGTGTCTCCCTCATGTTGCCCCCCATCCCCCGCTCATTCCCCGTGTCTCTCTCGTGTTTCCCCACCCCCGCTCATGCCCTGTGTCTCCCTCGTCTTACCTCCCACCCCTGCTCATGCCCTGTGTCTGCCCTGTTCCCCCCACCCCCCGCTTATGCCCGTGTCTCTCTCGTGTTGCCCCACCCACCCGCTCATGCCCTGTGTCTCCCTCGTGTTGCCCCCCACCCCCCGCTCATGCCCCGTGTCTCCCTCGTGTTACTCCCCAACCCCCGCTCATGCCCCGTGTCTCCCTCGTGTTATCCCCACCCCCCGCTCATGCCCCATGTCTCCCTTGTTTTGCCCCCACCCCCGCTCATGCTCAGTTTCTCCCTTGTGTTGCCCCACAGCCCCCCGCTCATGCCTGCTGTCTCCCTCTTGTTGCCCCACACCCCTCGCTCATGCCCCGTGTCTCCCTCGTGTTACCCCGCATGCCCCGCTCATGCCCCGTGTCTCCCTCCTGTTCCCCCCACCTCCCCGCTCATGCCCCATGTCTGCCCTGTTCCCCCAACCCCCGCTCATGCCCCGTGTCTCCCTCGTGTTACCCCCACCCCCCGCTCATGCCCCATGTCTCCCTCCTATTCCCCCACCCCCCGCTCATGCCCCGTGTCTCCCTCCTGTTCCCCCAATCCCCCGCTCATGCCCCGTGTCTCCCTCCTGTTGCCCCCCACCCCCGTTCATGCCCTGTGTCTCCCCTGTTCCCTCCACCCCTGCTCATGCCCCGTGTCTCCTTCCTGTTCCCCCCACCCCCCGCTCATGCCCCGTGTCTCCCTCCTGTTCCCCCACCCCCGGTCATGCCCTGTGTCTCCCTCCTGTTGCCCCCCACCCCGCGGTCATGCCCCATGTCTGCCCTGTTCCCCCCGCTCATGCCCTGTGTCTCCCTCGTGTTGCCCCCGCTCATGCCCCGTGTTTCCCTCGTGTCGCCCCGAACCCCCCGCTCATGCCCCGTGTCTCCCTCATGTTACCCCCACCCTACGCTTATGCCCCGCGTCTGCCCTGTTCCTCCCACCCCCGCTCATGCCCCGTGTCTCCCTTGTGTTGCCCCCACCCCCGCTCATGCCCCATGTCTCCCTCATGTTGCCCCCCACCCCCACCCCCGCTCATGCCTCGTGTCTCCCTTGTGTTACCCCCCACCCCCTGCTCATGCCCCGTGTCTCCCTCCTGCACCGCCCACCCCCCGCTCATGCCCCTTGTCTGCCCTGTTCCCCCCACCCCCTGCTCATGCCCCGTGTCTCTCTCCTGTTCCCCCCACCCCTGCTCATGCCCCATGTTTCCCTTGTGTTCCCCCCACCCCCACTCATGACCCGTGTCTCCCTCGTGTTGCCCCCACCCCTGCTCATGACCCGTGTCTCCCTCGTTTTACCCCCCCCGCTCATGACCCGTGTCTCCCTCCTGTACCCCCACCCCCGCTCATGCCCCATGTCTCCCTCCTGTACCCCCCACCCCCTGCTCATGTCCCATGTCTCCCTCCTGTATCCCTCACCCCCTGCTCATGCCCCGTGTCTGCCCTGTTCCCCCCACCCCCGCTCATGCCCCGTGTCTCCCTTTTGTTACCCCCACCCCTGCTCTGCCCCGTGTCTCCCTCCTGTTCCCCCCACCCCCCGCTCATGCCCCGTGTCTTCCTCGTGTTACCCCCCACCCCCCGCTCATGCCCCGTGTTTGCCCTGTCCCCCCACCCCCCGCTCATGCCCCGTGTCTCCTTCGTGTTACTCCCCAACCCCCGCTCATGCCCCATGTCTCCCTCATGTTACCCCCACCCCCGCTCATGCCCCATGTTTGCCCTGTTCCCCCCACCCCCCGCTCATGCCCCGTGTCTCTGTTGTGTTGCCCCCACCCCCGCTCATGCTCAGTGTCTCCCTTGTGTTTCCCCCCAGCCCCCGCTCATGCCTGTTGTCTCCCTCGTGTTGCCCCCCACCCCCCGCTCATGCCCCGTGTCTCCCTCGTGTTGCCCCCCACCCCCCGCTCCTGCCCCGTGTCTACCTCCTGTACCCCCCAGCCCCCGCTCATGCCCAGTGTCTGCCCTGTTCCCCCCAACCCCTTGCTAATGACCCGTGTCTCCCTCGCGTTGCCCCCCACCCCCCGCTCATGCCCCGTGTCTCCCTCGTGTTGCCCCCCACCCCCATTCATGCCCCGTGTCTCCCTCATGTTGCCCCCACCCCCCGCTCATGCCCCGTGTCTCCCTCATGTATCCCCCACCCCCTGCTCATGTCCTGTGTCTCCCTCCTGTATCCCTCTACCCCCCGCTCATGCCCCGTGTCTGCCCTGTTCCCCCCAACCCCCCGCTCATGCCCCGTGTCTCCCTCGTGTTCCCCCCACTCCCCGCTCATGCCCCGTGTCTCCTTCCTGTTCCCCCCATCCTCCCCAGCTCATGCCCCGTGTGTCATGAACCATCGAACTCGCCCCTTCTTGGCCTCCTGGTCCCTGACACGTCGGGCCTTACACTCCATAATACTACCAACATGACGGCAAGATCAGAACGCTGCTCGCCAGTCTTCATGTTGTACGCAGCGTCCTCTATAAAGAAGCCACACCCCTGCGGCCCCGCGCGTCTCAACACTGCTACTAGATGTGATCGGATGTGTGCTCCGAACCTTCTCTAGTGCTACTTGCTATCCCCTGGCCCATGGATTCCTTTCTCCCGACTTCTTCCCTCTTTCCTAACTTCCCGGAATCCCTGCATTGCTTCCGCTTGTCCCCCTACTCCTTCTTGAATTTTCCCGGAGTTTCCCGTGATCCTGGACATCGAAGCTGAACGTAATCTGGAAGCCGAGGATGGCCGAGAGGGCTTATTTAAGTCCCGAACCATAAGAAAGAAGACTCCACCTAAAGAGGACATCAGGCAACATAGACAGGTGAGAAGGGGGAAACCTGTGACAGATTCAGACGCCACCTGACCGAAGTCGATACAGACATGGAGGCGGCCATCCAGGATCTTATGCGTGGCATGCAAGAACTATCGACCGAAGTACAGAACTTGAAAGCGGAGAACGCCGCGCTGAAACAATTGGTACTTTCACGTGACTCTGCCTCAAAGGACAGTGAGCTATTGGGCGGCATTGTTGACAAATATGACGGCTGTGCAAAAACCCTCCGAGGATTTCTGGATTCTTGTTTGGTCCATTTTACCTTTAAACCTTATTATTTTTCCACCCCCAGGGCTAAAGTGGGCTTTATTATTTCTCACCTCTCCGGGAATGCCTTAGCCTGGGCCACACCATTAGTTAACACCGGAGATTCCCTTTTGGATGATTATGATGGATTCATTCAAGCACTACAGACTATGTTTGACCGCCCATAACAGGTCTTTAGTGCTCAAAAGCGTTTACTTGATTTCCAGCAAGGCTCTCAGGACATGCTCACCTACGTAACTCGATTCAAACAATTGACTAAAGAAGTGGGTTGGCCTTCTGAAGCTTGCTTCACCCTCTTTCGAAGAGGGCTAAATGAAGATGTTAAGGATGAATGAGCCAGAGTAGCACGTCCTAGTTCTTACCAGGCACTTATGGATCTTGCTCTACAGATTGACTTCCGCATCCAGGAAAGAAGGGCAGAGAAAGGGAAGACCAAGTCAACCATCCAAAAAAATCCTCTTGTGGGCCCTTCAAAATCCGAAGATTCTCCTGTTCCTACAAATGATCCCGAACCCATGCAGCTAGGGGCCTTCCATGGACCCATATCCCCCCAAGAAAGGCTGAGAAGGATCCATACTGGCTTATGCATGTACTGTGCCTCGGACAAGCATTTAGTCAGAGAATGTCCCTTAGCCCCTCCACGGCGTTCGGGAAACGCCAGCTCCTGATCCTAGATGGAACTCAGTTTCGGAAGAGAGAGATGCAGGCTCCACATCGATACTATCCTTGAACTCTCCTGGACAAAACTCCCTGGTAGTCTTACAGGCTTTTCTATCGTCATCCAAGAAGGAATCCTACCCCATTCTGGCACTAGTGGACTGTGGGGCCATGGGAATATTCATAGATCAGGAATGGGTCCTTAAACATCATATTCCTTACGAATCCCGGAACGTCCTGCAACCTGTAGAAGCAATTGATGGAAGACCTCTTTCTTCTGGACCCATATCCCTTCAGACTAAGGAAATTGAGCTTGCTATAAACCATCACAGAGAAAGGTTAAAGTTTGACATCATAAAATCTGCCCATTACCCAATGGTATTGGGAATGCCCTGGCTACAAAAACACAACCCATACATCAATTGGACAGCTGGTTCCCTGTTCCTAGGTTCCGAATTTTGCATGTCCCATTGTCTGCTCCAGGATCCTTCACAGACAACATCAGAAGAACGTTCAACAACTCAGCAAGATCCTCTTATGGTCTCCAACATCATCCAGGTTCCTAAACCCTACCAGGAATACGCCGATGTGTTCTCTTCTGCTATTGTCCAAGCCCTACCACCCCATAGGCCTGAGGACTGTGCTATTGAAACCAAACCTTCAGCCGTGATTCCCTTTGGAAGGATGTTTATCCTGTCTGAACCAGAGAAAAAGACCCTTTGTAAATACCTACATGCTAACCTAAAAAACGGCATCATACGCCCATCCAAGTCTCCGGCTGGAGCCTCATTATTTTTTGTTCATAAAAAAGACACCAAGGAACTCAGACCTTGTCTTGATTATCGAGGTCTTAATCAGTGCACCCTTAAGGATCGTTATCCATTACCCTTGATTTCAGATATCCTGGAAGCCGTAAGAGGAGCCGTAATATTCACCAAATTGGATCTCAGGGGTGCTTATCACTTGATTCGTATTAGAGAAGGTGACGAATGGAAGACAGCCTTCAGAACACCTTTTGGTCATTACGAATACTTGGTCATGCCCTTTGGACTCTCTAATGCTCCGGCAATCTTCCAACGCTTTATGGACCGGGTGTTTTCGGATATGCTGTTTCTTTTCGTCATCGTCTACTTGGACGATATTTTGATATTCTCTAAGGATCCTCTCAAGCATGAAGAAAATGTTAAATCAGTGTTACAATGGCTACGTGAACACAAGCTTCTAGCAAAACCCGAGAAATGCATTTTTCATGTTTCCACTGTTCACTATCGAGGATTTGTCCTTAGCCCAGATGGCATAGGCATGGATCAATCCAAGGTTAAGGCCATACTATCCTGGCCAACTCCGACCTCCGTAAAACAGATCCAATCTTTCCTGGGCTTTGCCAATTTCTATCGGAAATTTATACCATCCTTCTCCGAGATTGTTCAACCGATCATCTCCTTGTTGAAGAAAGATACTCCCTATCATTGGACCCCAGCCCAGGAGAAGGCCTTCCAACGCCTGAAAACAGAATTTACACAAGTCCTCATCCTAGTTCAACCTGATATAAATCAATCATTCCTAGTGGAAACAGATGCCTCTAACTATGCCATCGGAGCAGTTCTGAAACAGGAACTCGATGACGGGCTGGAACATCCTATTGCCTATCTTTTACGGACATTGACCTCCAGTGAAACTTATTACTCAGTCTTAGAAAAGGAACTTCTAGCCATCCGTCAAGCCTTCACCGAGTGGTGTCATTTACTTCTAGGAGCTAAACATCCTGTCCAGGTCCGGACGGACCATCGAAATCTCCAAGTGTACAGGCCCTGGAATGCAGGAACAGCCGTCAGGCCCGTTGGGCGTTCTTCTTTGCCCAATACCAGTTCCAGATTCACCATGTTCCAGGAACACAAAACTTAATTGCTGACGCCTTGTCTCGGCGCCCTGACTATGAACCTCCTGATGACCGAACATTTCCCAAGATGTTTCCCCACACAATAATTGTAGCCCAGGCGACCAGCCTCCTTGATGAAGTCTGCATTCAGACTCAATCCTCGGAACTCTGGAAAGATATCTCAGACAAGAACCAGTGGAAACTGAAAACCAAAAATGGATACTTGTTCAAAGACAATGCCTTGGTCATCCCAACACAAAAACTACAGCAAAGAATAATAAATCTCTGTCACGATACTCTTTACTCCGGGCATCGTGGTATTACCAATACCCTCTGATTAATACAAAGGCAAATTTGGTGGCCTGGAGTGAAAGCTGATGTACAAAGGTATATCCCGGCATGCTCTCTCTGTAATCAAAATAAACATGACAACAAGAGACCAGCAGGTCTATTGCAGCAACCTCCACTTCCAACAAGGCCTTGGGAATTCATAGCAACAGACTTCATTATGGAATTGCCACCTTCCAGGGGATACACAACCATCATGGTCACCATTGATTTGTTCACCCATGTGGCCCATTTTACACCTCTGTTTAAACTGCCATCCTCGTCAGAACTTGCTGGAATTTTCCTGGAACATATATTCCGACTGCATGGACTTCCTTCCACGATCATATCAGACAGAGGGCCCCAATACATTTCTCAGTTCTGGAAACATCTTTGCCAAATACTAGGAATCCAACGCGCTCTTTCCTCAGAATATCATCCCCAAACCAACGGAGCCACAGAGCGCATAAACCAAACCTTGGAATAATACCTCTGTTGCTTCGCTACCAAGGTCCAGGACGATTGGTCCCTTTTAATACCAGTGGCTGAATTTGCCTATAATAATTCGGACCACTCTGCTATTAAGACCAGTCCTTTTTTCTGTAGCCAAGGATTCCACCCTTCGGTTCTACCTTCTATCCTTCCTCATCCTACACCAGTTCCAACAGTTGATTCCTGGATTGAAATGCTCATTAATGTTCAAAGAGAAGCCAAAGAACAATTAGAAAAGGCCAGGACCCAGACCAAACTGTATGCGGACTTCAAACGAAGACCAAGCCCCTCCTACCCAATAGGGGATAAGGTTTGGCTGTCCTCGAAACTGCTACCACGGCATTTGCGACCAAATAAATTTGCTCCTCTATATTATGGGCCATTCCTTATAAAGGAAATCATCAACCCAGTGCCCTACCGACTCAAGCTTCCAGACTCCTGGAAGAAAATCCACCCAGTCTTTCACACGTCCTTAATGAAGCCATATGTTCAGACTTCTCGAACTAACCTTCGGCCCAAACCAGTACTCATCAATGACCAACTGGAGTATGAGGTCACCAGGATTTGCGATTCTAGATATAGACGTGGCAAACTCCAGTACCTGGTGGAATGGAAAGGATATCCCCCCAGTGAACGCACTTGGGAACCTATCTCAAATCTAAATACCCCCCAGTTACTCAGAAAGTTCCATCTCATACACCCGGGCAAACCCGGTGGAATGAGTTTCCGGAGGAGGCATCCTGTCATGAACCATCGAACTCGCCCCTTCTGGGCCTCCTGGTCCCTGACACGTCGGGCCTTACACTCCATAATACTACCAACATGGCGGCAAGATCAGAACGCTGCTCGCCAGTCTTCATGTTCTACGCAGCGTCCTCTATAAAGAAGCCACACCCCTGCGGCCCCGCGCGTCTCAACACTGCTACTAGATGTGATCGGATGTGTGCTCCGAACCTTCTCTAGTGCTACTTGCTATCCCCTGGCCCCTGGATTCCCTTCTCCCGACTTCTTCCCTCTTTCCTAACTTCCCGGAATCCCTGCGTCGCTTCCGCTTGCCCCCCTACTCCTTCTTGAATATTCCCGGAGTTTCCTGTGATCCTGGACATCGAAGCTGAATGTAATCTGAAAGCTGAGGACGGCCGAGCGGGCTTATTTAAGTCCCGAACCATACAAAAGAAGACTCCACCTAAAGAGGACATCAGGCAACATAGACAGGTGAGAAGGGGGGAAACCTGTGACACTGTGCCTCCCTCGTGTTACCCCCCACCACCCGCTCATGCCCCGTGTCTCCCTCCTGTTGCCCCCCACCCCCGCTCATGCCCTGTGTCTCCCCTGTTCCCCCCACCCCCTGCTCTAGCACCGTGACTCGCCTGTTCCTCCCAACCCCCGCTCATCCCCGTGTCTCCCTCCTTTTCCCCCCACCCCCGGCTCATGCTCTGTGTCTCCCCTGTTCCCCTCCACCCCCGCTCATGCCCCGTGTCTCCCCTGTTCCCCCACACCCCCGGTCATGCCCGTGTCTCCCTCCTTTCCCCCCACCTCCCGCTCATGCCCCTTGTCTCCCCTGTTCCCCCCACCCCTGCTCATGCCCCCTGTCTCCCCTGTTCCCCCCACCCCCCGCTCATGCCCCATGTCTCCCCTGTTCCCTCCCACCACCCGCTCATGCCCCTTGTCTCCCCTGTTCCCCCCCACCCTCTACTCATTCTCTCTCTTCTTCCCCCACCTCCCCGCTCATGCCCTGTGTCTCCCTCCTTTTCACCCCACCCCTTACTCATGACCCTTGTCCCCTCTGTTCCCCCTACCCCCGCTCATGCCCCGTGTCTCCCCTGTTCCCCCCACCCCCCGCTCATGCCCCGTGTCTCTCTCCTGTTGCCCCTCACCCCCGCTCATGCCCCGTGTCTCTCTCCTGTTTTCACCCCACCCCCGCTCATGCCCCTTGTCTCCCCTGTTCCCCCCACCCCCTGCTCATTCTCTCTCTTGTTCCCCCACCCCTCCTGCTCATGCCCTGTGTCTCCCTCCTTTTCACCCCACCCCCTGCTCATGCCCCCTGTCTCCTCTGTTCCCCCACCCCCGCTCATGCCCCGTGTCTCCCCTGTTCCCCCCACCCCCCGCTCATGCCCTGTGTCTCTCTCCTTTTGCCCCCCACCCCCCTTTCATGCCCTGTGTCTCTCTCCTGTTGCCCCCCACTCCCCGCTCTTGCCCTGTGTCTCTCTCCTGTTCCCCCACCCCCCGCTCATGCCCCGTGTCTCCCCTGTTCCCCCCACCCCCGCTCATGCCCTATGTCTCTCCCCTGTTCCCCCACCCCCTGCTCATACCCCATGTCTCTCTCCTGTTCGCCGCCACCCCCCGCTCATGCCCTGTTTCTGCCCTGTTCCCCTCCACCCCACGCTCATGACCCTCGTCTCTCTCTTGTTCCCCCCACCCCCCGCTCATGCCCCGTGTCTCCCTCCTGTTCTCCCCACCCCCCGCTCATGCCCCGTGTCTCCCTCGTGTTGCCCCCCACCCCCTGCTCATGCCGCATGTCTCCATCGTGTTACCCCCACCCCCCACTCATGCCCCGTGTCTGCCCTGTTCCCCCCAACCCCTGCTCATGCTTCATGTCTCCCTCCTGTTCCCCCACCGCCCGCTCATTCCCTGTGTCTCTCTCCTGTTGCTCTCCACATCCCGCTCCTGCCCCATGTCTCCCCCCTGTCACCCCCACCCCCTGCTCATGCCCCGTGTCTCCCTCCTGTTCCCCCCACCCCCCACTCATGCCCCATGTCTCCCTCGTGTTTCCCCCCACCCCCCGCTCATGCCCCGTGTCTCCCTCGTGTTGCCCTCCACCCCCCGCTCATGCCCCATGTCTCCATCATGTTGCCCCCCACCCCCTGCTCATGCCCCATGTCTGCCCTGTTCCCCCCACCCCCCGCTCATGCCCCGTGTCTGCCCTGTTCCCCCCACCCCCTGCTCATGCCCCATGTCTCCCTCATGTTGCATCCCACCCCCCGCTCATACCCTGAGTCTCCCTCCTGTTACCCCCCACCCCCTACTCATGCCCCATGTCTACCCTGTTCCCCCCACCCCCTGCTCATGCCCCGTGTCTCCCTCATGTTACCCCCACCCCCCGCTCTTGCCCAGTGTCTCCCTCATGTTGCCCCCCCGCTCATGCCCCGTGTCTCCCTCATGTTACCCCCCACTCCCCGCTCATGGCCCGTGTCTCCCTCCTATACCCCCCACCCCCCTCTCATGCCCCGTGTCTGCCCTGTTCCCCCACCCCCTGCTCATGCCCTGTGTCTCCGTCCTTCCCCCCCACCCCCTGCTCATGCCCTGTGTTTTCCCTGTTCCCCCACCCGCCGCTCATGCACTGTGTCTCCCCTGTTCCCCCCCACCCCCCGCTCATGCCCTGCTCATGCCCTGTTCCCCCCCACCCCCCGCTCATGCCCTGTTGTGTTCTCTTTATACACCCCGCCTTCCCTTTCCATGGTGGCCATCTTGGTAAAAGATTTTCCTTCCTACACCGGGACGTCGCAGGCCTCCTGGTTTGGGAAGAAAAATCTTTTTTTTTACCACCCGGGGTTCCCACTTTGAGTACCTAAGATGTTAGTGGTCTTCATCTATTTAAAAGGATGTTATGGTGACGTTGCACTAATAAAAACCTATGAAATGCAGTAAAAAAAATAAAATGTGTTACAGGGACGTTATGGTTAAGTTGCACTAATAAAAACCTATGAAATTCAATGAAAAAACTTTGTTAAAGGGACATTATGGTTAAGTTGCACTAATAAAGACCTATGAAATTCAATGAAAAAACTTTGTTAAAGGGACGTTATGGTTCCAAGTAAAACCGAAAAACCCTTGAAATTCGCCAGTTATGGTAAGCTAAGCAACCATAACTCACGCCACCACCGTGCACTGCTAAGACTAACACCCACAACATCAAAGATGACATCACAAATGTCATTGATGACATCACTGATGACATCACATGTCTGGCTCACTCTTTTTTTTTTTGCTGACATATCTAGGCCACATGGTTTTCTTCAGTAACAGTCAGAAACTAAAACATTTATTTTATTTGTAGACGTTTCCTTCAAGTAGGTTCTTATAGTAATTCCCTTAGAGTCCAGTCACATCATATGAAACATATACATAGGGGAAGACACAAGCTTGAAAGACAGCAATCCTTTTTGTGCATAAAGATAATCAATAGACTTATCAGCACTTTCTGAAAGTTCTGTTTTTTTTATGGCTGTACTTTCCCTGTATATGGTCATATTTGTATGAATTGTACTCACACTACTTTCTTTAGGGTCCAATCTCATCAAGTGATACATATACATAGGGTAAATAGCAGCTTTGAAACAGAGCAATCATTTATTTGCATGAAAATAATCAGTTAGGTTATGAATTGTTTCTGCTAGTACTTATGCTTTTTTGCTAACTTCACTTTCCCTGTATATACCCATATTTGTATGTGTTCTTGTCTCTTTGTGTTTTGTCTATAGTAATGCAATTATGTAATACATGGGTTTTATTAGCTACTTATTACATATTTCACAGTACACAAAAATCTATTAAGAAAACAATTATCATTTCATTATTCAACATATTAACATTATGAATATTATACCTTCATCTTGTACGCTGCACACAATGCTATGTTTCTGCATGAGTAGCTTAGTATACTAGATAGAACCCCATAATAGAATGCTATTTATATCAATGCATCATTCAATGCACAAATTAGGGTATGATATTTATTGCAATGATCCTTGACAAATTTTTCGCAACATTATAATAAGAATCCCTTGTACACATATTCATGAAAAGAACATACAGATGTGATGTCATCAGCGGGCAGTGAGGGCTGTCGCTCTTGTGCGGCAGTGGCGTGCTGTCTGGCTATTTTAGGGGGGGCAGTGAGGTGCTGTTTAGTGGGCAGTCAGGTGACACTTAGCGGGCAGTCAGGTGTTACCTAGGTCACATTGGGGGCAGCGAGGTGCTGTCTGGTTAGTTTCTGGTGTGTTTGGGGGTTTTAGGGCACTGAGGTGGTGTTTGTTGGAACCGTGAGGTGCCATAATCAATCCCACACAGATTATGACACTTAGCTTACCATAACTGGCGAATTTCAAGGGTCCCTTTAACAAAGTTTTTTCAATGAATATATATATATATAAATATATATATGAGAATATGAGCCAGGCCAGTGTCCGCATCTGTGCCTAAAGAAAATCCACTGACCTGGTAGGTGCCCAGCTACTGTCAAAACCAATGCAGAGTAGTGGAGCCAGCCTCTGGGGAGGCTTCAAGACTGTATCCTGACCAAAAACAAGATCAGAATGTACACAGTTAAGTAACACAAAACCTGGACTCTAAATGAATAGCCTGCGGCAGTAGGAAATAAAGATGAAGGCTCACCTGAAGGGTGCCCTGTAAGACTCAGGGAAGTCCAAAGCTGCACAAGCTGGAAGTAGAAAAATGACAGGACTTTGCCGGGGAGATCAAAGCTGACTGCTATGACTGAAAAAAATCCAAAAAACAAAGAGCCGGCCCAGAAGTCCCCATTACAACACTATAGTCTGGTGACAAAAGATAGCTGACGTCACCCCCACATTAAAAACCGCGACAATTAAGACACCGTAATGTTGGTGGTGCATCGCCTACACCCAGCTGCAACAAGCCGGGGCGGGTAAAGGTGCATTCGAGAATGCTATAGGTCAAGCATGCACAGCATACAGGTGAAACTTAGAAGGGCAGATAACAAAAGCCACGAATGCAACACTTGTAGATGAGTTGTTACAAAGTGTGTAACTCAAGTGTTAGTAGCAGAGGGGCTGGACACACACGTACCTGCATGAAGCGGTTGCTGTGTCTGGCTACTCTCAGGCTCAGAAAGGGACGGAGTGGCTGCCTCATCATCCCGCGGCGGATAGAAATGAGGACGCCCCGCATGCATGTAGAAAGCCTAGACATGAAGATTGGCTGCAGCCGAAGGGAATACAAGGTGATTTAAAATGGAAAAAGAATGAAGCTGTGCCTGACTGAAAATACTGATGGTACAGGGAAACAATCTCAGGGCATAAGATTTATACTACTGCCGAGGTGGGCCCACAAAGTCATAATAGCAGCAACGGCTTGCTGTGGAGTGACACTCTGGCAACACAAGAACGTGAGTTCATTGAAGGCTGCCAGATGGAAGCCAAACACATTCTGGGAGTTGTAGTGCAACCTGAGCACGGTGCACGGGTTATCCACCTCCATTCAGGTAACAAAATGAGAAAAGAGACACCTATAAATAAACCAATCATAATGTCTGTTATAGATATAAATATAAAAACAGACAATGAAGATGACTCGAAATGACCTAAATACTTTGATGTAGATAATGTCTGTATAAATATATGTTTAGAATACAGAAACAGACAGTAATGGAGACTCAGGCTGGTCAAAACACTCATATGTGGACAATAAATGGAAAGAAGTGGAAAAAATGGGCTAGCTGTAAAACTATGCCGCCGGTCAAACCAAGTACGCTGGAAACGAATAATGAACGTTCAGGGCAAGCTGGTAGTCAACTAATAAGCATTGAAGTCCCACGACTCTAATGTGTTGAGACCTTTGTGGAGTGTTTTTAAATTGAAAATCCACATTTGTTCCTTATAGGACAGTTTGTTAGCCAATTGTACTGTGTTGTTGGCAAAAGTTTTTTCTAAACAAAACCAAATTAAAGAATCTGGGTCATGTCCCATTTCTACATAATGGATCAGTAGTGGAGCTGATAAATTGTGTGTTCTAATTTTAGAACAGTGCTCATTAATGTGTAAGTGGACTTCCCTAGAAGTTTTGCCTACATACATAAGCTGGCAAGGGCACTGAATCGCATAAATTACATTCTTGCTTCTGCAAGTGGTGAATGTACGTAGTGCCCAAGTCCTGCCATTGTATGAGAAGTCTGTTATTTTTTTAGAAAACTTACAAGCTGCACATGAGGTGCATGGATAGTGGCCTTTCACCTGGTTAAGGTTAATGTCTCTGACTTGGTTGGTGGGAAAGGGGAGTCTGGTGGCCCGAGTGAGTTTCTGCCCTAAATTTTAACTTTTTTTCAAAGCAAATAAGGGTTTCTCAAAATTGAGATCGGTAGAATTGAGAATCCTCCAGTTTTTCATAACAGTGGCTTTAATTGTCTCACTATGTTGGCAAAAAGTAGACACACAGACTAACTGTTCTTTCTCAACAGTTTTAGTTTTTGGCCTAAGAAGGACGTCCCGATATGTGATTCATGCTCTTTTTCTTGAATGTTTGATAAGTTTGCGTGGGTAACTTCGATCTAAAAGCCTAGCCTGTAACACTTCCGCATGAGTATTAAATTGCATAAGGTTGGAACAATTGCGAAGTAACCGTAGAAACATCCCATAAGGAAGGTTGCGTAAGAGACTTTTGGGATGTTGGCTTTTGAACTGTAGCATCATGTTCGTCATGAAGAAGTGTTTCTGCAGACTGAGCTCTACAGAAAACCGACAGAAAGGAACATGACTGGCTGATGTTGGCATAGAATAACACTTAGGATTAACCTTGTGGTTTGGGCAATGTAAGAATTAGGTTAAGTGGAATAGTTGCAGTTAGGGTAAGGCTAAGACTACGGTTAGTAATAGAGCAAGGATTTGGATTAAGGCAAGGGCTATGTACTTTGTGACGAGCTGGTGATATGCAAATAAAATGCTTTAGAGTGCTGGAGAGTTAGTGTTATGTGGGAGTGCAGGATATGATAAGGGTTGTAATCAGAGTTAATGGAAGGTTTATGATTGGAGTTAGGGCGAGTGTGGCGGTTTCGTCAGAGTTTTGGGTCATATTTAGGGTTCCAGCCGTGACAATTGTGAATTTAAAAATAGCTTTTTTGCAACCTTTTAACTGGCAACATTATCACACTTTGCATGTTTTTATTGAATGACTACATTTTTTTAAACAACTTTTTGCTGACTACATTTTCACGTGACTACATTTACCTGGGGACATTTACAAATAGAATTGAGTTATGCTGTTGCCAAACTTCAGCCTCCATTTTTATTATTTTCTCTATTGCGTGCATCCAAATACCAGCGCAGTGACATCATCAATGTGAGGACGTCAACTTACTACTGTGCGCCACACACGAGAGGGTCTAAGAAATGTATGCATACTTATGTAAGCATTGCTTCATTCTACCAATAGGTGCAATCACCAACTGTGATGAACTGTGTAGTGAGATATGTCTTGAAATCATGAAATACCCAATTATGTCTAGAATGGTAATGGCCTAAGACAAATCTGTTCTTACTATGAACTGTTCTTTTTATGAACTATATGTCTTGACACATTTGAAAATATAGTGTTAACCATAGAACCAATCTCTTAATCTAATCACATGTAGTTTCACGCAATTTTAACAACAAAAAGAAATGTTCCAATTCTATCCAGAAGCATTCCCTTTGATGAGAAGTTTGCCCATGTCCGTTCCACGTGGGCCCTTCTTCATGACTTCTAATATCTAAAATGTCATCTGTGACATCTGGTGGTCCAGTTCTAGAAAGAGACACATTATCGCGGATTTCATGTTCCTCGTGCAGAGAAAGGACACAGGCATTTGATACAGTAAATAATATCTGAAGTTTTACAAATGGCAAAGCATCCTAAGCTAATTTTCTTGTCTGTGTTTCGATGGTAAACCATAGTGTCTTTCGTGACATACCCATTGACACATTGAAGACATGGAAAGGTCCCTGTCTTTTTAGTAATCTCTTTTCTGATTGTGTCATTGTTTGTCAATAAATCCTTCATATGGTTATTTCTTGTTTAAGCAAACATTGGTCTTGATCTAAACAGGCTTTCTATTTTGTCATCCTCCACTAGAATAGAACCAGTTTTGTTGACAATCTTTTTAATTTTCTGATTTAACAATTAAAATGTTGATGCATACACTAAGTTCGGTGTGCTTTCTTTAATAATGCTTATCACATTCATTAATATCCAAGCCTATTCTTTTCACTCTTAGCAGTTGACTATAGAGTAAACTCTTGATTGAGTTAGGTGGGTGGAAACAAAGGCGATGCCCTGAATTATTATCATCTATAGGTTTCTGAAAAAGATTAGTAGTGAGCCATTCTGTAGTCAATTTGATAACTAGATCAAGGTAATTGACTTTTTTGCCTCCAAACTGCTGTACGTTTTGTGCGGGAATCATTCTCATTCATATATGTTAGAAATATGTTCAGTTCTTCTCTTGTCCCTTGACATATGTCAAAGATATTGTCTATAGATCGCTCCAACACTTTATGTATTTGTGCAATATTGTGTGATAAAATACTTGTTCTTTTTCAATAATGGTGCCATGATGGCTCACACCTGTAGATAATATTGCTCGCCATATCTAAAATATACATTTCGGGCTATACAAACTAGCAAAGCAATTAGAAAGATCTTTGAAGGTCAAATTCCATTCTCCTGTAGGAGGTGCCATTCTGCAGCTTCTTGCCCTAGATCGTGTGATAAGGATGTGTATTATTTATTTCAATCTTCTGTAAATAGAATGCCTCTGGGGTCTGGTTTAAATCACTGAAATATTGTCAAAAAAGAGTTGTAAGATACCATTCTTAGTAGAACCAACAGCAGAAACAATGTTCGGTCTGGTGAATTGATTAAACTCTTGTGTATTTTGCGAAAGATGTCAAAAATCTGAGTGACTGGTTGTAAATGTGTCAAAAATTACTTGGTATTATTGTTTATCCGATCATTATCTATAGCCTTATTTAATAGAGTTGTCAATCTTATCTGAATTTGTGTACAGGGTCTCTGTCCAGAGATATATGTACAGTAGTGTCACTTAGTTGTCGCATTTATTATCATAATCTGTTTTATTCAATATGACTACAGTGCTGCCTTTGTCAGCTGCGTGGAGTGTAATATTAGTGCCAGAATATCAAAATATGATGAAGTCAATTACTTTTCTACTCAAATTGGTGTATCTGGGATGTCCCCAGAGAACTTGGACATATATATGGAAATTGGTACCATTGCCACCACCATAATGCCTGCAAACATCCTTCTTGGCCAAGACTATTTTTGATCTTTTTCAGAAATGCAACTCTCAGAATGCACTTGGTCACAATAAGGAAAACCTGGACCAGTATGAGAGAAACACAATCATGACGAGAGTGAGAATCAATTGTAATTTTCCTTTCACAATGGTGAGGAGACATCCAATGTCCAACACACTAACCGCACGGTAACCCACGGGACTGAGAGGATAACCAAATAAGGAATGCACATGGAAACACACTGCAGGAGAGACAGGAGACAAGTAAAACATCAGAAAAAAGGTAGAAGAAAAACCACCAAAGCTGGAAGAGGTCCACAAGGAAACAAGCAGCTGGAGCATTTGCTATTTCGCTGCCAGGGCAAGAATAGAATTTGAAAAAGGGGAGGGTCTAACAGCTTATTTAAAGCTTTCTATGGGAAGTCCCAACCCTGGGCAGGATAGCTTAGCCAGAGACTGTCCAAAGGGAGCATGTGACATGAGGGACCAATGGGAGATGGGAATAACTCAAGAATGATGTAGGCTAGGCTAGACAATCACAGACACTTCAGAAATGGATGAAAGGTGTTTGGCTGTGGTCAGTAGTGAAGTGGTTGTGAGACCAGCAGGGAGGGAGCAGAAGGTGGACAAGGGTTCTGAGGTGACTGTGGGCATGCTATGAGAGAGTGGAGGTAAGGCGAATGGTAAGAGTGTGGTACCAAATGAGTTGCTTGTTTGTGAGTAATAAAATGACTGTGGGAAAGATAGAGAAAAGGGGGTAAGTTAAGAGACGGTTGTGAGACAGTGTGTAAGTGTAGGTGGCTGGGAGTACACAAGAGGAAAAGATAGAGAAAAAAGTGAGATGCACATGGGTAAGAGAGAGTAGAGGTAGTTGGAGAGTTGGGAGAGAGGAGTGTTTGGGAGCAAGACAGAGTTGTCTGGAAAAAAGAGGGGTAGAGAAAAAATGTGGTAAAATAGGACGAAGAGGGTGGCAAGAGAGAGTGAAACTGACAGAGAGAGGAAAAGTGCAGATGAGGGAGCAGACAATAGGAAAATGGGGGAGTGGGAGAGCTGTTTGATTAGAGAGAAGAAGCTTGGAAAGAAGGGTAGGGACAGATTGGAAGGGAGGCAAAGGTTTGTGAGAGACAAAAAGAGACTGGTGGGTTTGTAGAGTCTATAGTTGGCCAATTGAAAGGAAGAGCCAGAAAAACCCAGGTACACCATGAGGTCCCTTTCTAAGTCCCAGAGGGTGTTAGCTGGAAAGGTCCACAGTGTTTACGCCCCAATTTAGAAAAAAGGGATAGATCATTACCATAGAAGTTACCTGACAATATGTTCTGGCATTTGAGATAATGATGTGTTATTTATATAGCTTTTAATCAAAAGGGCTTTATAGAGCATATATTTATATACAATAACATCCAACCAGAATTGGTACTCATTTATCGACCTGGGAAGGATGAAAGGCTGAGTTGGCCTTGCAGGGATTTGAACCTGCGACCTGCAGATCACGATCAGATTGCAGCAGCGAGCGCTCAACCTGATGAGCTATTTTACCAGCATTTGAGAAATGTCTTCAGGAATAAGGAATCTTGTGTTATGGTCGTGGTAGCCCCTTGGGAGGTTGAGATGAGTGGTAGAGACCACCCTAGCTTGGGAGCCCCAATTGATTCTCAATTTCCTTTTAACTAAAACTTCAAAACCTTTTCTTCTCTTGAGATTTTTTTAATAAAGTGTGACCGATCATACTCGTCTCCTATTCACTTCTAGGGACCAATAACTATCAAACAATGAACAATGGGTCTATCCACCAAAAATATGGTACCGTAAAACTAAAGATATGTTCACAATAGTGCTCTCAGGATTGGTGAGCCATCGCCATGTAATGAATTTCAACCACTTCACACCCATTTATTGGAAAGCCTAAGAAAACTCCACAAAATATCATAGCTCCTAAGGGCAATGACCTAGAAACTGTTTAAAGTTATGGATTAAAAGGTACAACCATAGCAGTCTGCCTTTTCGGTTTCTACCGTCCATCTACCAATGTATGAATGGATGCGCTTATCTGGGCTACATTAAGTACAAGGAGATTCAGAGGTGTTGAAAATGAACTTTACCTAGATTCGTCCCATGCTACACCTAGTGATTCTCCAGCTATCATTTCATTTCAATGCAAAAAGACATCATGGCAGCTATTGGTTTTCAGAAATCAGGAAAAACAAAAGGCTGTATCAAAAGGCCAATTCAAGCTTCAATTGAAATATATAGAAACCAGAATAAAATCAGAATTTTGAAAATTGTCAAAATGTCAATAATTTTAGAACAAGGGTACAGATGGAACATCTTTCTGGAAAACATCTGGCCCCATCAGCTCTATTCCCAATAGTTATCCGTCCTGTTCAGCTCTTCCCCACATCGAATCTGCTTGCCAGGACAATGTTCTGTCTTTACAACAGCCGTTTAGAGGTTGGTATATAGGACTGATTTAGACTTATCTTAACATAACATGTTTTCGAATAGTCAATCCCGGTAGAAAGAGTCGTGTAATTTTCTTGTTGAGCTCCCATCTGGTGTGATCTGTAATAAAAAATGGGTTATTGAATAAAATATGTAATTGATTGGTATTTTTCTTTAGCCATCACAGACTACAGTCTAGTTACCGTTTTCAGGGACACAGCATGCTATTTTCTCAGACAAGATACCAGTGCAGTAAAGACACTATGGCAGCCATTTGCACAGAATAAAAACATCATAAAATGACATATCACAACATAACATTGGGATGTCATGACCTATAATCTTAATCCCCGATCATAACCTCTCAGCAATTCAATGATGTATGTAACATGGAGAATTATATAAACAATTAAATGATTCATTCGCATAGCTTGGAAGTAGCTTACTCTTCCTATGTAACATGAAGAGTTATGGGACCAACTAAATGAGCAACATTGTGAGCAGGCTGACATCACAAAGTGCAACTGACTTCACAAAGTACCTAAACAGCTGCATTTCACTTTCATTATTTCTTAAAATGTAGAAAGATTGATATACTGGGGGGTGAAAGCACATATTTATCATATTGCAAGGCATATACATCTTATGAAATATAAATAATGACTATAACTTCATAAACTGGTGTAACTGACAGTTAAAGGCCTCTGCCCTTAGACACACAACCATAGTTTCATTCACAGGCCATATTTAGAATGGCATTAGGTTGCAGAGGCAATCGTTCTACTTCATAACACACTGGGGGAGATTCTCAAACATAAAAGTAAATGAAAAAAGTCAGAGGATGCACTTTCTTCATTTGCATTAGATTTTATTTAAATATGCCTTCATTTTAGAGTTCACCCAATAGCATTCGCAAAGGACCACTGCTCAACTGGTCACTAAAATAATATGGTGTGGATTTTAATGTGACAGTGGAGCCAGAACTGGATAAATCTCCAGGTAAAGGACATTTTCGGCTGACTCCCACCCTGACACAGCCCTCTCCATGCTCCACTCTGCTATATCTGTTACTCTTGATATCCTTGCCCCCGTCATGAGAATCCGCCTGACGCCCAAAGCCAAATGTAACTCCTGGTATGACTCGGATCTCGTCACCCTAAAACGCAAGTGCAGGGTTGCCGAGAGGAAATGGCGTGCATCATGTTCATCCTCTGACAAACTGGCCTGCCGCCTGCTCCAAAGGCAGTACCGGCTCTCCGTTCTCACCAAGAAGAGAGCCCTTATCCAAGCCCGCATCTCTGCGGCATCAAACAACTCCGCCGAACCCTTTAAAATCTGCAAGGAGCTGGCCAACCCTGTTGCAGTCTCTACCTCTCCTGTCCCCTCCCAGGCCCTCTGCACTGCACTGGCCTCTCACTTCATCTCAAAAACTCAGGACATCCTGTCCTCGCTCTCCTCCTTTCACCTCCCTCCCTCCCTTCCCGGCTCTTCCTCTCGCCCTTCTGCAGTCACCCCTCCTCCCTATTTCTCTGCCTTTCCACCTTTCTCTGCTGACGAGGTGTCCAGACAAGTCCGATCAATGAAAGTCTCGTCTAAACAGGTTCACCCCTGTTCCTCCAAAACTATCAAGGACCACATCGACTCCCTGGCTCCTGCCCTGGCTGACTTTTGCAACCACTCCTTCGCCTCTGGAGTCTTCCCTTCCCCCCTCAAGCACTCCCTTGTGCACCCTCTTCTCAAGAAACCCTCTTCCGACCCCTCCTGCCCGGCTAACTATCGCCCTATCTCCATCACTCCCTTCCTGGGCAAGCTCCTGGAGAAACTGGCCATCTCCCAGCTTAACCTCCATGCTGAATCTGTTGGTAGTCTTCATGACCATCAATCTGGCTTCAGAGCTGCCAGAAGCACGGAAACTGCTCTCCTGAACATCCGTGAAGACCTGCTCTTGAACCTCGACTCCAACACTCCGTGTGTTCTCATTCTGCTCGATCTCTCCTCTGCCTTTGACACTGTCAACCATGCCATCCTGCTCAACCGTCTCCAGGAAAACCTGGGTATCACTGGTCAGGCTCTGGCGTGGCTGACCTCTTTCCTTTCAAATCGACCCTCCCAGGTCCAACTGGGGTCCTTCCTCTCAGACATCTTTTTCTCCACCTGTGGTGTCCCCCAGGGATCTAATCTCTCTCCCTGGCTGTTCAACCAGTATCTGGCACTCCTTGCCCACCGCATCGCCGCTCTCTGCCCTAATTTCCAGTGCTATGCGGACGATACCCAGCTCATTTTCAGGCTACCCTCAGCCTCCCCCTCTCCTTCCCTCATCTCTGACTGTCTGTCTGCTATCCAAGAATGGTGTGCCGCCAATGACCTCTGCCTTAATGCCAGTAAGACTGAGATTCTACTCATCGGTACTCCCACTCCCTCCTTCCCTGCAGCTCTCTGGCCTGCCTCCCTTGGCCCCCTCCCTGCTCCTACCTGCAAGGGAAAAAACCTTGGGGTCATCTTCGACTCCACACTCTCCTTCTCTCCTCATATTTCTGACGTCGCCAAGAGGTCACACTACCAGCTGCACCTCCTCAGAGGTATTCTTCCCTTCCTCTCCTTCCCCCAGAAGCTCACTGTCTCCCGAGCCCTGGTTCTCTCGAAGCTGGATTACTGTAACAGCCTCTATCTTAATCTGCCTGCCTCCACTCTCCGCCCTCTGCAACTCATCCAGAACAGAACTGCGAGACTTGTCCTTGGCCTCAAGCCCAGGGATCGTATCTCTCCAGGACTGAAATCTCTACACTGGCTCCCAGTGGCTGCGAGGATTAAGTTCAAAACCCTCTGCATTGTCCACAAGGCCTTCTGGGGCCTGGGGCCTAAATACCTGCAACTCTCTCTTCCCAAATATCTTCCTTCCCGAGCCCTTCGCTCATCCGCCTCCAACTCCCTCAGGGTCAGCCGCTTCTCGAAGCAACGAGCTGGGGGTAGATCTCTCTCCGCGGCAGGGGCCTCCCTCTGGAACAGCCTTCCTGCCTCCCTGAAACTCGAGGAGAACCATCTCCGGTTCTGGAAGCACCTCAAAACCTTCCTCTTTGCTTCTGCTTTCTCTCTCCCTCTCCCCTGCTGAACAGCTAATATTCTTCACTGAAACTGCACTGATCCTGCAACTGGACCTCTCTAAACGGCCTCGGCCCTGGGCCCAGCCACTCTCCACTTGCACTGATGCCCTGGAACCCCTCTGCACTGCGGGACTGTCTCTGTATCCCTACAGCCCCCCCCCTTCCCCAGCACTTGTTCTGCACTTACCTTGCACTTGCCACCAGCTGGCCCTATTTAATTATTACTTTACGCCACTTACCTTGTACTGCACTTCCCCCCTCCCCTTCCCCTTGCACTTTTCCCCCTCCCCCACCCCTGCACTTGCGCGATCTGAATGACACCTGGCCTATAGGATCGTTGTCTGTCTCCCCTTGTTCCTCCCCTCCCTGCCTCGTCGCGCCTTGAAACACCTGTGTATAGGCGCGTTACAAATACCATATCATATCATATCATATCATATCATTTGGAGTGCAGATATAAGAAGAACCTCAGGGGACTGTTTGTGCAGTATGAGTTGATTGGTCAGAGTGTTGTTATTTGTTTCTCGGATGATGCTAGCACTGTATGTCTGTGCACTGTTTGTACACCTATAGGAGAAAGGCCGATTAGGAACATCTGGCAACTATCTGAATCACATCTGGAAGAAAAGAATGCGCTTGAGAACTTGGGATGGATATTAGATACTTCTGGAAAGAAAATGTTAGTTCAGTGGATTTATATCTTGGGAAAGTTTAGGGATCCAGTAAAGCTTATCTGAGGGGAGACTGTTATGTATAGGAACTGCAGTGAAAAAGAGATAACGAGATTTGCTCAGTAAGCAGATGAACATTCTGTAATATGGGTACTGAGGTAAAGAAACGTAAATTCACTGGTGGAAAAACAGGTTTGCTGCGAATACAATTCAAAAACAAGCTTGTTATTGATGCAAATGCTAAAGAAAATAGGGGACTCTAGTCAGGTGATGATTATTGAGAACCGGAAGAAGGAATGGATTTCAAGAAAATTCAGTATTTCAGTGGAGTTTAGGGTATTTTCTGAAAGTGTGTTCAGGGAGAGGTGATGGTGGGTGGCAGAGACTTGCATGAGTACCTGAATGTGGTTGAACTGATGATGAGCAAGTCAATGGGTCCTGATGGACAACCTATGGGCTATGTTAATGGTAATCCTCAGGGAAGGCAAAGACAAAATGCACTGTGGAACACAAACACTGATCTGAAGCTCTTAACAAAAGCTATTGCAAACCAATGTACGGAGAGGCTGGTCCATCATAAAAAATAAGACTTTATAAGTTGAATGAGGGAGGGAGGGCGGATCCTAGCAAAATCAGAGCATTCTTGGTCATACTGGACTAATGTAGGATGTCACATTACGTGTTGCTATGTGTCAGGTTGGATTGTGAGAAATAATGAAATATGTTGAATTTGTGATGACTGAATGGGATATCTCAGTAGCTTTAGTTTTCCAAGAATGTATGTGGGCTTTATTGACAGAATTTACAAAAGGGTGAGAGCTGCAGTTACAAACACTGGTTTGACTCCACAGTTTGAATTTGATTTACATGATTGTCCTCACTGCCTACTATTGTATGCATTGTCTCTGGAACCCTTTTGCAGAAAATTTGCCAAGACGGGTATGTAATCTTCTCTGGCTGATAACACGATTATCAAGGTTCTTTCTAATGCTGGTTATGCCCCAATGATTCGGGCAGACCCAGGATGCAGTATGCCCAGCGTTTTGGCCTATAAAAGTGACTACTGGAAAGTGTGTGTTTGCAAACTTAATGTTGGACAAATAGATGTCATGCAGATTTTCAAAGTCTGCCACTGGATTCCTGGAAGCTGTGACTTCATATGGTATAGGGAAAGTTTAAGGTAACTTGAGACCAGAAAAAGTGAAGACCCTACAGCAGAACTGGAACACAATTTAAAAACGGTATTGGACAAGGTTTGATGTAGTCCCCTGTCTGATCCCAGATGTGAATGGTAGCCAGGTGGGTAGAGATCTGTTACCTGATGTGCAATGCTGGTTCTTGGGGTGGTGTGGAGAGGGCCCCTGCATATCCCCACCATGCCATGTATGGGGAGGGGGTGGATCAGCACTTTGAAACACTGGTGTATTACTGTGACTCTAAAGATGCAAGTGTAATCCCAGTAAGAATTGTAAGCATCACTTTTGGGGAAGCAGTGTTTCCAAATGTTCAGGAATTGTAAATTTCACACATACCCCTAGTTCCCTGGTAACATAATCACAGTCATTCATACATAACATGTACAAATGAACCATGAGTGAGAGGAAGCTGCCGCTCATGCTTCCTTCCATGCAATTGTTTGGGATGAGGAATGGAGATACAGCAGTCAAGGGTGAAGCCATGTCCTGCTCCATGGCGTAGAAGGGGGCAGGAATTCTTCCAACATGGCGAGCCCCATGTTTAACCTGTCTTCTCTGGGACTGTGCCTGTGGAAGTTTGAGGAGCTATGCACACCTGAAAGAAATGATAAGTTAGTACAGCTTAGGTTATAGGCGGGTCCTACATGCATAGTCCAAAACTTGAAAATGCCCCTCCTATTAAACGTTAAATTGCGTGTCAGAATTGGGAAACTTAATGCTGAAGAGAGGCGGTCAATAGAAAGAAGGAGGGAGCAGTGGATGGGGGAAAAATAAAGGAGTTGTGAATAGATATTGACAATAAAGTGTGGGCAATTTAAGGAGTAGAATTTCACAAAAGGAGTAAAGGAAAAAGGAAAAACATCCAAGTAAGTGAGGAGTTGGGAAATTGTTGTAAGGAATAAGCAATAGTAGAAGAGCTAGCTGAAGGCCAAAGGAACAGAAGAGGAATCATGAGAACTGGAAAAGAGGGACAGTCATTAACAGGAGGAAGGCTGATTCCATAAGAAGGTAGGAAGTTGTAAAAATGCACACACTAAGGAAATATGTGGACCATTACATGGGAGTGGGTGGTAGATTAACTTTCTAAGTAGAATGATGGGCTAAAGGAGAGCAATGAGGTAGAGTTGATAAGCAGCCAGTAGGATTAAGAAGACAAAGTGCCTGAGGTCCAGACAGAGGAAGGGATACACCCTATGCTAAGAGGGTGGGGGTACACACATGTGATGAGGTTTTGAGTAGAAGGAACACAATGGAAAGAAATGACTGGTCTAGATGGTTGCAAATTGCCATGAAGGTATGGATGGCTCGGTTGCCAAGTTAGTATCCCTAGCTTGATTGAGGATAAGACCATCAAGCCAGCCTCCAGCCAGCCCTAAGGGCCAGTGCCTTTGCAGCAGTCCTGGTGAAGGAGCTGCTGCCATTAATCCTAACTCGCTGCTGTCTGCTTGGCTGAACATGTTTGCGCTCATGGAGCCTCAAGAGCAAGGGGTAGCTAGTCTTTACAGAGCTAAAAAGAAGAAGGAGAATTAACCATAATAAGGAGAGGGGTCAACTGGGGCAATCTAGTGTCTGTAGACTCCAGAACAAAGTGTGTGGAACATTTCAACTCCCTCTAGACTGTAAGTGACTGTAATTTGGTGAAATCTGCTAGGAAGAAATAGGGCCCTGGGATGAATAAATAGTTTAAAAACTGTGTGAACTCAAAGAGAAGGTATCCTATATTTACTATTTTGTGTTCATCCCGTTTTGTTTCTTTCCACCCTGAAAGCTAAACAGAGAACTGCCAGTTCACAGACCAAGAGAGAGTGGCCCCAGGGAACTGATTAATCTCAAACAATAAAGACAACATTTAAATAACACAATCTTTAAACCACAAGAACTTTCAAGGTGAAATTCACCAGTTATGGTAAGCTATGCAACAGTTGTCAGTCTAGAAATACGGATACCTCTAATTGAGACCGCAAACGCATTTTGGTAGCCGTGGACCAACCGTCTCATGCACGATACGACAGAATATAGGTTTTCGAGTTTGCCTATGAACGGCCATTTTGATGTAACAAGAATCGCCATTTTGTTTTCTAACCATTGCTCATTGCTTTCTGTTCCTATTGCTTCGCAGTATATTTTCTGCTTACACTGCTTGACTGTGGAACATTGCTGTCTGTATGTGAAAAGGACAAGGCCGCAGGGCCGAGAGGATAACAAGAGTTTGCTGAAACACAAGTGTAGGTAGCGCCAGGAAGAATGCCCGGCTCTCTCCCGAATGTAGCCTTGAAGCAGAGCTGCAGGGCATTTAATCATTTCACAGCTGCCAGCCAGTCTCGTTGTATGGTAGAATATGTTAGAATAATACCGCTAAAGGCTTGAATTATGCTTTTCTAATGGCCCTCCTTTGCTGAGCCCGCTGAGAGCATGTCGGCTCCCAGGACGCAAATAGCACCTGATAGATAGCGAGGTCCGGAATGCAACTCCCCCCGTATGTAGTTTGCTTCCAAGAACAGAAGTGTCGTGTTCTATTCAATAACCAAAAGATGCCTACGCACTCACAAATTGCAAATTGTTACTAGAATAGATGTTTGAAGGTGTCATAGTGGTCGGAGATGTCCATCATCACACCAAGTTGAAAGAAAACCAATAAAGAGGGGTGTTAACCATGTCATAGCTGATTGTTTGATATGCATTTTGTATATATGTAACTGATGTACGTAATTCACTCTCTTGCATCCCTCGAGCTCTAGAGATACACGTCGCGGGGCGTGAGACCGAGTTGGCCAACTGAGACTTTTGCTTTGCAATAAAACCCTTCCTTTGGGAATCCAACCTCGTGTCTGGCGTCTCTATCGTGTGTGGTGCCCCACCTTGTTTCCATAGACGTCAGAGTGCCCTAGGGGCCCCTTTCAAGATGGCGCCCGAATAGGGACCCTCCCCCACTTGTTCCTTCGCGTAACGTTGTAATTGAGAAAGGCAGAGAACGGCGAGGATGGGACGATCGAGCCGGGATCAAGAGGTGTTCGGGGCCTTGTAAAAGGATGAAAGACTCCTTTGCAGATCTGCACACATCTGATTCCTGATCGACGTACCTGGCTAGAGAACAAGGAGGTGAGGGTCCCGAAATGAGGCGGAAGCCAAGAAACGCAGACACGACATCCTTTGGTGCGTCAGTATACAGACGACTTGATTTATCAGGTGAGTCATTCCCTGATTCAAAATATCTTGATATTGGTTGAGAGTTGACGTTGCAAAATCAAACGCCCTAGGTAAGGTTGATTAACCAGGGGGAAGGTTGAAACATGCCTGGCGTATTGTCCACCTTAGCAGGTTTTTTTCACTGTGGTAGACAATCTTTGGAAAATGGCCAAATTGTACCACCTGGGGGAACGCCGGCGTATGAGATGTATGTGAAGTATGGAGTGGGTGCGATAATATTCTGTGAGACTTGGCATAGGCAAACCAGAAAGCAACAAGACCATCAGTGGCCGATTAATGGTAGTTTTGAGATGGCGAGGATAGATAACTTGGAAAGGGTGTTGATAAGAAAGAAAGCGCGTCCTGCAGCATTTGAAACTATTAAAGACTGGAGAAATAAAGCAATGCTCCGATTTAAAAGGAGAGCAAAGCATGCGCGCAGGCATAAATCAAAAGGTGAAGTAGCGGAAGAAAAAGAAGAGGAGGAGTGGACCGAGAGTCTAAGAAGGGCAGGTAGGCGTGACCAGTTGAATATAGAAAAGATATACCCATAACGAGAATTACACATGACAGATGAATTGATAGAAAATATATTGACCCATACGAAACAAGGCCCAAGATCAGAAGTAAGACCAGATACGTCAGTAGATATTGCCTAGACCCCGCCTGTAGCCCAAGCTCCCCCTCCGGTAGCTCAAGCCCTCCCACAGCCACAGACCGCGCACGTAACACTTCCTACTAGCCAACCAGGCCCACAACAGACACTCGCTGTTCCCATCGTCCCATCCGCACCTCCCGCCTTAGACACAGACTCGGTACCGTCCGTTCCTCCCGGGGTTGAAGTTGAAACCACAAGGGCAGGAGGCGGGACTGACCAACGGGAGTGCACGAGGGTAACCCGCAGCGCAATCAGCAAAGAAAGGAAGGTGGAATTGCAGCAACAGGCAGAGATGTATATAGACGGGAATGATGGGACGGCAACATTGGCTTCGATATATGACTTTCGTAGAAGCAACGAAAGACAGGTAGTGTTGGAATGCATGGGTGAATATTTGGTGGAGAGATGGAAACAGCTAATTGGGAAATTTCCACCGCAGCGATTGTTAGATTTGAATGCATTAGCACGTTGTAGGGTGAAGAAGTGAGAGAACATGTGTATAGACTTTTTGAGCTTAAAGATGAATTAGATAATGACTATGCCGAAATGTTTACTGCACCTGGGTACAGGGGTAGAGATATTGGGAGAAATAGGAAGGAAATTGTAGAGCCATATATACAACGACGACATTCGATTTCATCAGTACAAAGGGGCGACAAGTAAAAAGTATGTATGCGAGAAGCGTTAAGATGGATGTCAGATCCTAGTATTCTCACAATGGAGATACACGAGATATTTGATGAATATTCCATGCCTATGAAAAGAAAAGCGCTACAATCGATGGTTGAACATTTATTAGATAAAGATATAAATAACGATAAGGCCAGCCTGCCCGAAATAATGGCAGTATATAGAAGAGCACTAGAGCGAGGGACAGGAGAAACAGCCCTATCATTGGATCTGGGAATATTGTTACATCTAAGAGAAGGGGGAGGGACGGTAAGTGGGGCATTTCCTATGAGAGAGGTCCCACCTACCTTTGTGCCCTAAGTGGAAGTTCCCGCAGCGGGCAATGTAGCGGTGCAGGTAACACCAGCCCATTACACAGCCCAATATGTGCATGTCCCCTTTTCCAGACAGGAGGTGAACAACATAAAGCAGACGATTCCTGATATAAGAAAGAATCCTGCAGGGTTTTACAAGGAAGTAGAGTCCTGCCTACAATCATCCGTGCTTACCATGGGTGATATAGACCTAATATTCCCGGTGATCCTGCCAGCAGACATATGGAAACAAATAAGGAAGGTAGATGACACAACTTGCCTTTGTTGCCACATGGGCGGACTTGATAATAGAAGATAGAAATAAAGCGGTTGGAGGGACACCAGGAGCGAACCTGGCGGCGTAACCAGCACATATAGTACAGAAGTTAAAAACAATTGTCCCAGAGAAAAGAATCCAATGGGACAAATTGACTGCATGTGTACAAGGCAAAGATGAGTTGGCTACAGATAATTTTAATAGATTTGAAGAAGTATTCACAGACTTCAGCGGGCAGGATGTGGGTTCAGAAGCAGGAAAGAGTTTATTTGTTGACAAATATGTGAGGGGGTTAAAACTTCCAATTCAGGATCTAATAATGACATCAGAGAGTGCATGGCAAGCAAAAACGTTGTGCGAAGTACTGCATATGGCCCAATATTATGAGCGCAGAGTGACTGCAGGAAAAGAAAAAGAAGAGAGGGATAGGGTAAATCTAAAGAAACGAGTATTAATGCAGCAAGTAGTAGGACATAATAGAGGGTGAGGGAACGCACAAGGAAGGAGTAGTTCGAATATGCATGGGGGAACAGTGGGGCCGAATCAGTGTGCATATTGTAAAAAGGAAGGACATTGGCAAGTGCAATGCCCGCATCTACAGAATAGAAATGGGTCTGGTCAGAGGAGACAGCATAGAGGACACACAGGAGCGAATGGACCAAATAGGAATAGTGTGCAGCAGCATCATAATAACGGAGGTAATCAAAACCAAGGCCAAAACCAAAATGCCCCAAACCAGAGTCAGGGACAGCAAAATCAACAATATGGAAATCAGAGTGGGGGAAATAGAGGGAAGAGTGGGAATGTTTTCGATACACAGCCAAACACGTATTACAGTAATGCTAATGATTACACATCGGACGATGTGTTATTTCCCCAATAGGACTGCCCAGGACAGGGGTCGGAACCAGTGTGTATTCCCATGAATCAGAGAGGACCCTACTTAGAAATGAGAGTCGGGAATGAGGAGCACCGCTTTCTTGTAGATACAGGAGCACAAAAGTGTTCAATAGACCACCACTTGGTTCCGAATATACCACTGTCAGGGCAAAAGAATATTTCCGTAGGGTGCGCAGGTACACCAGTCATAAACCCAGTGTCCAAACCAGCCCCAGTTACCTTAGGACCATTTACCGAACATTGTCCTTTCTTCTAACAGAAAATTGTGGAGAAAATTTGTTGGGATTAAATTTGTTGAAAAAACTAGGTTCTTTTATACATTGCACGGCGGCGGAGTGTTTCTAACGATATGGCCAGACGATGGCCCTGTGTCAGAATTCATGTCCGAAGCGTTACCAGGGGAACTAAGTAAAGTATCAACCTGTATATGGGCAATGCATGACAACGATGTGGGATGTTTAAAGATAGAACCAGTAAAGATTATTTTAAAAGAAGGTGTTACCCTACCGCGAATACCCCAATACAAAATTTCGGTTGAATGTGAGAAAGGATTGAAGAGTATTGTTACCGATTTGGTGAAATGAGGGGTAATAGAGGAAATCACAGGCAGTACATGTAACAGCCCGATTCTTCCGGTTTATAAAAAAGGAGGTAATGAGGTACCCTACCGTTTCATAATTGATCGACGTGCATTGAATAAGGTAGTAGATCAGCAATTTCCTCTAGTGCCAGACGTCACTAAAATATTGACAATGATACCTGTTTCAGCAGAATATTTTAGTGTAATAGATTTGAAAAACACATTCTTTAGTATTCCAGTGGACAAGGACAGTAGATATTTGTTCGCGTTCACATTAGGAGGATGATCATTTACATTTACACGGATTCCACAAGGTTATACGGAAAGTCCAAGTATTTACAGTAGAGCATTTAAAGAACAGCTAGACATGCTGGAATTACCCGTGGGTTGTGTACTTTTGCAATACATAGACGATTTATTGCTAGCTGCAGACACAGAGGAAATTTGTAAAGAAAGCACTGTATTACTACTGTCACACCTAGCGGCACATGGCCATAAAGCTAGTTTGAAGACATTTCAGTATAGTTTTACAAAGGTAGCGGGCGCCCCTCTCTCGCAAGAACAGACATGATAACCTGTTCAGTGGTTATTAACCACTTGAGAGTTTGCAGCCACTGCTTTTACTCACTGTGCCTTTCACAGATGGGAAATATCCATTTGCATATCAGTCTTTGTCCTGCCCAGGGGCAGTCCAGCACCGAAATACAATGGCAATTCCAATCTGAACGAGGGTGAAACACGTGTATGGGGTTGCTGGTGGTACTCTCGTTCAGATTGGAATTGCCATTGTATTTCGGTGCTGGACTGCCCCTGGGCAGGACAAAGACTGATATGCAAATGGATATTTCCCATCTGTGAAAGGCACAGTGAGTAAAAGCAGTGGCTGCGAACTCTCAAGTGGTTAATAACCACTGAACAGGTTATCATGTCTGTTCTTGCGAGAGAGGGGCGCCCGCTACCTTTGTAAAACTAATTTTTAAGGAACCTGGGATTGGTAACCCTAGGTCTCCTGGGGGCAACCAGGCGTGGTCTCCCTCTCACTGTGCTTAGAGAGGCATCAGCTTCACCTCACTGATGATCCCCAACAAGGGTGAAACACGTGTATGGGGTTGCTGGTGGTACTCTCGTTCAGATTGGAATTGCCATTGTATTTCGGTGCTGGACTGCCCCTGGGCAGGACAAAGACTGATATGCAAATGGATATTTCCCATCTGTGAAAGGCACAGTGAGTAAAAGCAGTGGCTGCGAACTCTCAAGTGGTTAATAACCACTGAACAGGTTATCATGTCTGTTCTTGCGAGAGAGGGGCGCCCGCTACCTTTGTAAAACTAATTTTTAAGGAACCTGGGATTGGTAACCCTAGGTCTCCTGGGGGCAACCAGGCGTGGTCTCCCTCTCACTGTGCTTAGAGAGGCATCAGCTTCACCTCACTGATGATCCCCAACAAGGGTGAAACACGTGTATGGGGTTGCTGGTGGTACTCTCGTTCAGATTGGAATTGCCATTGTATTTCGGTGCTGGACTGCCCCTGGGCAGGACAAAGACTGATATGCAAATGGATATTTCCCATCTGTGAAAGGCACAGTGAGTAAAAGCAGTGGCTGCGAACTCTCAAGTGGTTAATAACCACTGAACAGGTTATCATGTCTGTTCTTGCGAGAGAGGGGCGCCCGCTACCTTTGTAAAACTGACATTTCAGTATAATCGAAAGGAGGTAGCTTATTTGGGTTACCTACTTTCGAAAGGAGGGAGAAGACTAACGCCAGAACGCATAGAAAGTATTTCTTGAATGCCTATTCCAAAGACACAAAAAGGAGTCAGAGCCATAGTAGGCATGGCTTCATATTGCCGACAATGGATTGGTAATTTTGCGTTAATTGTGAAACCATTAGTGAATTTGACTAGAAAAGATGCGGTTATGCCTTTGCAGTGGGATGAGGAATGTCAGAGAGTATTTGATGGATTGAAAACTGCATTATGCTCAGCTCCAGTTTTGGGTACGCCGAACTATAAGAAAAATTTTAGACTTTTGTGTGTGAAAGTGAAGGATATGCATTGGCCGTTTGGACACAGGAACAAGTTGGAAGAAATAGGCCGTGCGGCTATTTTTCTTCTGCGCTGGACCCTGTAGCGCGCGCACTACCATGATGTTTGCGATTTGTCACGGCGGCTGCTGCATCAGTGAAACAAACGGAAGGGATGGTATTGGGGGACACTTTAATTTTGATGGTGCCAAATGCCATAGACGTTCTATTAAATAGGACACAGACGCAACACCTCACCTCTGCTAGATTGACAATATATGAGATTATCTTGTTCGCGCCCCATATCCAAATTATGAGGTGCAGCGCTTTAAATCCTGCAGAATTAATGCCACTAACCATAAAAGAAATTGGGAAGAATGAATCCTCCCCCCACGATTGCTTAATGGTCACTGAGGAAGAAACCAAGGGGAGAGTTGATTTAAGTGATATTCCACAGAAAGAGCCGGGTGGAGAGTTATTTTGAGACGGCTCATGTTTTAAATTAACAGATGGCACGACAACTGCCGCATACGCTATCACTACCCTAGAGAGAGTTGTAGAAAGTAAAAGAATCCCCTATAATTCAGCACAAGCCATGGAAATAATAGCAGTAACCAGAGCCTGCGAGATTTCTAAACATTTGAATGTGAATATATATACTGATAGTCAGTACACTTTTGCAGTGGTTCATAACTTTGGTCGACTCTGGGCTGAGAGAGGTTTTCTGACATCACATGGTGCCAGAATTCAACATGGCCCTTTGATTGTACGATTGCTGTCTGCACTCACGTTTCCAAAGCGCCTAGCAATAGTGAAATGCGAGGCACATAAAAAAGTAACATGCAAAATAGGACAGGGAAACGCGTTTGCAGACAGGATTGTGAAACAAACTGCCACTGATTTGAATACCAAGATGATGACGGTTCAGACAGAGGAAGTACCCTGTGTGATAGAAGATGGAGTTGCGACTGTCAAAGAAATGCAGGCCGAGGCTACAGCCGATGAAATACAGGGATGGGCAGAGGGATCTGCTGAGTTGGATTTGGAGGGTTGTTGGGTGGACAAGGGAATAAGAAACTGGATGTTGCCAAATTCATATGTGACTGCAATGGTCACAATGGCCCACAGCCCTACGCACATCTGTGCCAAGAAAATTATACAGCACCTTTCTACAGTATGGCAGAATGTAAACATAAAAAAGAATGCAGGGAGGTTGGTGCAGAACTGTATCACGTGTTTACAACACAATGTAGGAAAGGGAACAGTGACACCAACAGGCAGTTTTGGCCCGCCCTCCATGCCGTTTGAGGTAGTTCATTTTGGTTTCATAGAGATGGAGAGGTGCCAAAACTTAAAATTCATCTTGGTGGTAATCTGTGCATTCAGTAAGTGGGCAGAGGCATATCCTTTAAAAGATTGCACAGCAATGACTACGGCAAAAGTAATGTTGAAGGAGTACTTTTCCAGATTTGGCTTGCCCCGTGTCCTATGGTCCGATAATGGACCACATTTTGTGGGTGCAGTGGTGTTACAGATATGTGCAGGTCTTCAGATTGATAAGAGATTCCATAGTTCAAGGCATCCGAGTTCTGTCGGTCTTGTGGAGAGGCACAACGGGATTCTTAAATCAAAGATTAGCTAAATTTGTGCGGGAAGCAAGTTTAGTTGGGTGGATGCATTACCAATAGCACTATTATGCATGCGTACGTCTGTACAGGCTAAAACTGGGCTCACCCCGTACGAGATCGTCATGGGGAGGCCGGCAAATGTTTGGTGCGCACCTCAGCCAAAACGACTTAGTGAGATAGAACATCCTGTGCTTAGTACGTATTGTGGCCTTTTAATGCAGAAATTGCGTTTGATTCATCAGCGCATGCAGGAGGCATTACCCGTATGGTATACCGGTCCGGGGCATGCGCTGGAGCCAGGAGACTGGGTGCTGCTGAAAAACTTTGAAAGAAAGTCATCATTAGCACCCAGGTGGCGCAGGCCCCATCAAGTACTTTTGGCAACGCAGACGGCAATACGGGTGGATGGAAGGAAGTCGTGGATCCATGCCACCCATGCCAAAAAGATTCCAACTGCACTGAAAGTCTTGCAAGACACTGCTGACCAGAAAGAGACAGCGGTCCCAGACACGAAAGAAACTGTTGCCAGTGAGCAGCCACCTAATCTGCCAAAACGTGACGTGAAACTCGAAACAAAGCCTGAGACGATTGCCAAAAGGGGGGAAGGGCAAAGAGTGCCCCAACGTTGCCCAGCAGAATCGACATCACTGCTGACCGACATGAAATCTGCCTTGCAGATACCAGCAAAACCAAATCGTGTACCCCTTTGGCGCCCACCAGCACTTGCCAGCACGCCAAAGACCGAATCTGCATCATTGGCGTGGTGCACACCAGCACCTGCAGTAGCACCACAGGCTGACTTCAAGCCTGAATCTGAAAGTGCACTGGCACTGTTCACGGATCGTACGATACCAGGAGCAAGGCGATACAATCTGCGGCCTCGGAAGACAAAGTGATCCGCAGTCTTTTTGGTGTTTATGTCAACCTCTGGTTCAGCTCATGGACATAGAAGGAACCAGGGGTGTAGCGGAGAGAAGCGTGAGAATTGTGCAAGTAGGACAATTCAAGACTCGCGGCTCCTCGGTGCGATCATAAAAAGTACATGTGTCCTGAACCAGAACGGACAAACTGGGCGCACATGGTACTATGGCAAGTGAGATAATTGATTAACAGTACATGTGTCCTGAACCAGAGCGGACAAGCTGGGCGCACATGACAGTGAGGCGATAACTGATCAAAGGTCCTCTGAGCAGTATAAGAAGGGACAAGTGATCTCGCCTAAAAACGAATAATCAAATCCAGGCTCAAAAGGACAGGCAAAACTGAATTGTGAGAATTCCATTGAACTTATAGATATCAGAGCAAGTGCGGCGAAGAAAGATATCCACAAAGAACTGTGATAAGGAAGAAGAAGTATGACGAGAAACATGCCGGGACCGGTTCCAGCCTCCTCCTGCACTACAACCGCCGAGAATGAGTCAGTAATAAAGACTATTGGGGTCATTACGACCCAGGCGGTAAGTACACCAACTTTACCACCATGGTGTAAACTACGTTTACACCATGGTGGATGGCGGATTTACCGCCCCATTCTAAGGTGAGTGGGGCGGTAAATCCCCATTTCCCCTTCCCCATTCCCATTTTTGCCCCATAGGGCATAATGGGATTGGGGAAGGCGCTAATTACGGCACCGTAAATTACGGTGCCGTAATTAGCACCAAGGTGGTTTAGCGCCATGGATTTTAATGGCTGCTAAAAGCAGCCGTTAAAATTGGAATCAGGCGTTAAGGGTTAACGACGGCGTTAACCCTTAACGCCTGAGTTGTAATGAGGCCCTATAAGTTTAAGAAAAACGCATGGTAAAACAAATTGTATGCTGACATTAACGATAATAATGTGCTTTATGAGCGTGGTAGCACCAATATCAACAGCCCTAATATTATGGTGGGTAGAAACAATACAACCATTAGAAATGTTTTTACCAATAATTAATATATCCACTCCTGAAAGCCCGGTTCAGGTGATCACTTATACCCTAACCTCAATGGAAGAAAAACACAGGGAAGGTTTTAAAAATAACAACTTACTTCTGATAATGAACATGACACATGCAATCCTGAAGAAAACAAACTGCTGGGTATGTGCCTATTAACCACAGCATGCCGGGAAAGGAATAGGGTGGTATGTGCCTCCATTACCATTAAGTTCTGCATGCAGTGCATCTTTAGGTACAATGTTCTATGGGAAGTGGAATAAGAGTAATACGGGTCAATTAGACAGAACCAACATGAAGGAGTTTGAGGAGATAATAATGAAGCCTGTGGGTTGTTCCATTTTCAATAAAACACAAGTAATAGCCCCAGAGCCCACGAGGAAAAATACACGGAAGATAACACGACAAAATAGACGAGATAGATTGTCCCCGCCAGAAAAAACATCTGTAATGACGTTTCGTGTAAGAACAGAAGGGAACAAGGATGCAATTCCCCCATCGTACACGGTGAATTATAGCCCAAGAACTGTCCTTTTTTGTCTAAAAAAGAAAGGCTCTTTTTCAGTTGGAACATATACTGGTTGTATGAATACAGTGGTACTAAAATGGGAAATAGAACCAGTATACGTAGGTGATCCAGTTTATTTTATATGTGGAGAGAAAGCATACCCTTGGTTGCCCAGAAACTGGGGAGGTACATGTTACCTAGGGCTACTGTTCCCAGGAGTATTCCTCTTAGAAACAGCATCCATGGCCAGATTATCCAGAACTAGAGTCAAGAGGACTGATAAAGGTGTTTTAAAAGCAACTGATGTAGCGAAATAATTCATTCCATTCTTAGGACAGATAGTGAACTCCTATAATATAAGGCAACTGTCCAGAATCCTAAAGAATACAATAAACACAACAACAGATATATTATTTAACATGACGTTGGAAGAAAAAGGAATCAGGTTAATGACGCTGCAAAATAGAATGGCTCTCGATGTAATCCTGGTTCATTGTGGGGAAATTTGCAAAATAGTGGGATCAGCGTTTATGTCGATGATTATTCCCCCACGATCTTTGAAGCAATAAAGAAAATGCACGTTCTAAGCTCTGAACTCCCCACGGGAGAAGGGAGCTGGGGAATAGGATCTTGGTTTTGGGGAATACTATGATCTTGAGGATGGAAGTTGATCTCAATATTAGTAGTGGTGTTCGGAATATACCTAACGTGTTGTTGTTGTATACATTGTTTACACATAGTTTGTGCAGAGGTAACTGAGGGATGTACGGAAGGATGCATGCATGTGATAACAAAGAAAAAACAACCTCATGATCGAACTAGCCCAGACGCAAATGAGATGAGAGTAGTGAAAGAGTTGATGGCAATAGATATTGATGAAGACAATGATGTCCACGATAGCATGCGAGATTCAGACATAAGTACTTCAGATTCATCATCACTAGAGGAGGTTTCAATAAATAGATGAGACGTTTGGCATACGGCCAAAGGAGGGTTTGTCAGTCTAGAAATACGGATACCTCTAATTGAGACCGCAAACGCATTTTGGTAGCCGTGGACCAACCGTCTCATGCACGATACGACAGAATATAGGTTTTCGAGTTTGCCTATGAACGGCCATTTTGATGTAACAAGAATCACCATTTTGTTTTCTAACCATTGCTCATTGCTTTCTGTTCCTATTGCTTCGCAGTATATTTTCCGCGTACACTGCTCGACTGTGGAACATTGTTGTCTGTATGTGAAAAGGACAAGGCCGCAGGGTCGAGAGGATAACAAGAGTTCACTGAAACACAAACGTAGGCAGCGCCAGGAAGAATGCCCGGCTCCCTCCCAAATGTAGCCTTGAAGCAGAGCTGTGGGGCATTTAATCATTTCACAGCTGCCAGCCAGTCTCGTTGTATGGTAGAATATGTTAGAATAATACAGCTAAAGGCTTAATTATGCTTTTCTAACGGCCCCCCTTTGCTGAGCCTGCTGAGAGCATGTCGGCTCCCAGGACGCGAATAGCACCTGATAGATAGCGAGGTCCGGAATGCAACTCCCACCCGTATGTAGTTCGCTTCCAAGAACAGAAGCGCTGTGTTCTATTCAATAACCGAAAGATGCCTGCGCACTCACAAATTGCAAATTGTTACTAGAATAGATGTTTGAAGGTCTCATAGTGGTCGGAGATGTCCATCATCACACCAAGTTCAAAGAAACCCAATAAAGAGGGGGGTTAACCATGTCATAGCTGATTGTTTGATATGCATTTTGTATATATGTAACTGATGTACGTAATTCACTCTCTTGCGTCCCTCGAGGTCTAGAGATACACGTCGCGGGGCGTGAGACCGAGTTGGCCAACTGAGACTTTTGCTTTGCAATAAAACCCTAGCTTTGGGAATACAACCTTGTGTCTGGCATCTTTATCGTGTGTGGTGACCCGCCTTGTTTCCATAGACGTCAGGGTCCCCTAGGGGCCCCTTTCATAGTAACTTGTGGTCCCCACCGTGCACTGCTCAGGCTAACACCCAGGCCATCAAAGATGATGTCACAAATGGGTGGCAGAAGTTAGAGGAGAGTTGAGAAGATAGGAATAGACTTGAAAGGGAGAAAAGTGGCAGGCGAAGGAAAGAGGGCCATGTAGAAAAATAGGGAGACAATTCACTTAGGGAGAATAGTGGAAATAGAGAGATAGAAAGAGCATGCGAGAGTGAGAGAGACTTAAAAGAGGAGATACTGGAAGGGAAACCGTGGTGATGTTGGACAGTCCAACAGATCAGCGGTGTCCTTTAGAAAGTCCCAGAGAGAGATAGATAGAAAAGTCAACAGTTTTTAGGTTTCACCATCACAATAAGTAAGACATATTTAATAGGGGTTACCTTTCTTTGGAATATGTCAGGCAGATTCTGAGGTTTAGGAATGCCTGGGATAGAGTGGAAGGGGCCCGCCATGAGGTTGAGAGGATCATAGGGTCCCCTTAGTTTCAATTGTCCAAGACTTCTCAGACCAGTTCTTTAAAACATGAATAAAACATCCAAAATTATACTATTTTTGTCTGTGTAATTCTGAGAACATCTGTGATTGTGGCTAGACTAACCTGGTAAAGCTACTCAGGTTATATGTGTTTACTCTGTGGCATGACATGTTATACTGTGCATCAAGGGTAAACCAAACATGATATTTGCACTTGTATTTGTATTTATTTATTTATAAAGGGCTTTGACCAAAGTGGTATACAGAAATAAAACAGTTAAATATTATGTAAAAATACTAATAGAAATCTCAAAAATAAAACCGTTATGACAGAGTGGAGAGCAGATGAGATTTAAGGCTAGAGTTGAATAAAGACATATTGGGAAAGGGTATAATAGCAAAAGGCAAGGAGTTGTTTAGGTGGGAGAAGTGAACAGGAGTGAAAATAGGATTGCACACAGGGAGGTTTAGGAACTGACAAGAGAAAGATAGTCGGAGAACATAAGGTATGAGCTGGAGCATAGATTGATAGCAAAAGATAAGGAGTCAACCCATGAATGTATTTAAAGAAAATTCACAGAAAATGTAAAATAGGGCAACATTTGAGGAGAAGTAAGAAGATGGCTTGAAGGGAGAATTAAATAGAAGAATGAGGAGAGCGGCAGACAGGAGTACTCATAGCAGCGTTGAAGATAGAATGCAAAGATGCAGGTTGAAAGGCTCTAAGACTGATTTACAAAGCAGGACATTAGTCAAGATAGGAAAAGACATGTGTGGAGATATGAGGTTTGGTTGCACGAAAGGAAAGAAAAGGTAGGGTGTTGTGGATGTCATGATGTTGGAAACTACATAAGTGAGAGATGTTAGAAATATGGAATGAACAATAAAGGGTCAAGTTGAAAATATCTCTGAGGTTGCAAGCAGTTGCTGAAAGAGGCAAAGCTGTTGGAAGAAAAGCGAAGGAATGGGGAGGGAGTGGAGCAGTAATGTTAAAGCAAGAAAGAACTGTACCTTCATTTTAGAGGCAGTGATGGTAGAATGATGAGAGTTGGAGAAGGAGGAGAAAGAGACAAACATGTGGGAATTATCAACTTAGGTGTGTCAGGATAGACCAAAGATGATAATATAATGAAGTGGTGGTGTAGAAAACAGAGGTGATAAAATTAGCAGTCAAATGCAACTATTTCCACTGTCTTTCTCTAGGACAGATAGAGGACGGAAGAAAAAGAAGATGAGGTTTAACCAGGAATGTGGACTTCAGGGAAATCAAAATGTGAGCTGCAGCCTGCACACAGCATATTAAAAAGACAGTTGCGAGGACATGTGAAATGTTAGCAACTCCAACACAACAAGAGTATTTGTCTAGTTAACTGACAAAGACAGACAACATCAATGTTTCCATTTACAAGACAATATCCAGCAACCTTTTGTTTAATGGAAAAACAGTCCAATCGGGACTGAAAAGCTCAACATATTATAGGTCAGTGAAAAAACGAATTTGGCCCTGAATGATTCACATTGTCCTCTACAGGACTGAGAATCAGCTTTGTATAAAGTAACATCCAGAAATATTAAAGATATATGCCTTTCGACGAAAGATTGATTGCAAATAAATGTTATGATGTTGCCCTGGTTTGTGAAAATGTCAAAGCAAGTGAAACAGAAGATGTAAAAGTTGTATTTATGAACAAAACCGTCTTTGGGCCTGGACAGACACATGGTGTTCCTCTCTCTAAGCCACAGCAACAGAGCAACATGACTGGGGGTGGTGTGCTTTACCATAAAGAAAGTGTTAACACTGGCTTTGAAGCTGACCATAAAATCTTATGACCTAGCCTGGGGTTGGTTCTCAGGATGCAGGCCATGCAAGCAAAACAAAGCTCCCTATTTACAGCTACCATCTGTCTCTGAGCTTAGGCTAAATGTCGTTAAATATACAAGAAACAGGCCGCCTGCATCAGTGGGTCTTCCAGATATTCTGATATTTCTATCCTCCTGGCCTTTCTTGAAGGAAACACTTCACACCTTCAGAGATTTGGAGTCTGGTTCAAGTGATAGAAAGTGGCTGTGATCACTCAGGGGGGCAGGCTTATATAAACATTTGGTTCTGGGAAACTAAACCTAAAAGAACATGCAGCATGATAACCAGCATTCTGAACACTCATAAATGGCCAACATCTCAATGCAAAGGAATTCAAATGATATGACACCAGATGTTCTGTTTTCAGGCATATGAACTGGAGATGCCATATAATATTTTTTTAAAGTAGGTATACACTCCATTTTGAATTTTACATATTGAATCATATTTCTGTTATAACTTTTGAATAAAATGTCACAGAAAGTAAACAATTTTTAACATTCAGGGTGAAAAGCTCTCTCAGCTGAACACAACATTATAATGTTGGACATTTTCTTAATTATGTTTAATTAGCCGAATGTGGATATTTTTGCGTAGAAATGGAGTGTGTCAGTGATTTATATGTCCTAGCATCCGTAACAGTGAGACTGTTATTCTGATCTAGGAATGAAATTTGTGTACAAAAGTGTCACAGGGCAAATGGCTAAAATCTGTACCACATATCCCATGTCATGCCGAGATGAAAATTGCATTATTTGAATAGCCTGAGTAAGAGCAATCTGATGAACATATTAGTAACATAATCACATGTGAGGAACATGAAGTTTCAGAAAATTACAATTGTTTACTGTAGCAATATCATTACAACATCAATTCAAATGGAAGGGGTTTAGAAGTCACTCTCATTAAACTGCCCACTTCTTTAATATGCCCATGAGTGTGAAGGTGATGGTTTAGCGTAATGGTGTCAATTTTGGAATAAAGTTCAATCACATAGCCTGACCAATTCGATTAGAGAAATGATTCACACCTCTTAAGGAAATGTTTTCTGATCTATAAACGTCTAAAACAATAGATTCTGGAGACTCACCGACTCACTCACTCACTCACTCATTGGCTCACCCATTGATGGGAAGAAGAAAAGAAAGGAAAAGAGACAACAAAAGAAAGGAAACTGGAATGGGTCCTTCTGAACCATTTTGGATTATCAACAGAGCACTGCAAGTGAGGCCTAACTGGAATTTATACCCAGGCCTTCTTCAGTTGAAGGGAAAGCAGGCAGTCCCAATAGAGACTGAGGGAGCCCAGACTGTGGAGGGATGCAACCACCATCTTGTTGACCAATGCCCACCTGTTCCTAGAGCATGAGAATTGAACTAGTCCTTAAGAGGACGTATCTGTGAGTCAGCCAGCAAGAAATTCAGATGTAAGTATAAAAGCAAGGGGCCATAAATCTTCTACGAGCAATACTCTAAATGAGAATAGATGAAATTCCAGCCCTTTTTTCTTAGTAAAATTACTGAGGGGTCAGGGTATGTATATTGGCTATACCTCCTGAGAAATTAATGCATATTTCAGAAGAATATGTGCTTTTGGATTTGGAATTATAGATTTGATGGAATAGGTCATATGATGTATATACTGGACGATCCCCTGACTTCTTCAGTATTCTGGGAGTACTCTGGGAGGACAAAAGCATAACTCAATCTGTACATACCTAGAACAATACGGTAACTGAAGTAATGTCCTGCTTACATCATCAAGCAGTGTTGTGTTACTAGTGCTGAATCATTCAAGACAAAGGGGGAAGGGTGATTCACAGCTACCAATTTTTCCACCTTTAAGTTGTCAATTATAAAGGTGAATGTGCACTTGTATACATTAATACAGTAGAAACACCACTGAAAGGAATCTAGCAAACATACCCAATAAAAATAAGTTTTCCTTTTTGCAGGAAATGTACATGCTGGAGTGTTAAGTAGTCTTTCTTTTAAAATGAGTTTCTGGAATGCTGTTTGAGATGTTTACATGTCTAGAGGATTAGTAGGGTAGGGAGGATATTTGTATTCCAAAGACATAGAGAGAATAGGTAGGGAAGTTGTGAGTTCATTCTGTTTTCTATAGAATGACAGCTGAGCCCAATGCACTTTTCAATCCATGGTGGATGCGTGCTCCGGGTAAATCTTGGGTAAAGTTGGTGATGTGTATGGTACAAAATTCTCTATTCATGTAAATGTAGCATTGAAAATAGAGGTGACTAATGTATTGATCTGTCTTCATTATAGTCATCATTGACAATGGAATTTCCTAGATGCATAATTTGTTTATATTAAAAATGATTTATTTTCTATTTAATTAATAAAGTGACTTTGTAAGGGTGCAGACAGAGGATACTGTCACACAGGTGGCATGATTGTTGGCAAAGACTTTTATTTGCTCGAAAGTATAGACAAAATCTATGCATCCCTAACTCTGAGAGGGTTTGCCCTACCTCACATAAAAAAACTAAGGAGTCTGTCAGAATGTCCATGTAAATGAAATGGAGTCCACTGTTGTGAGTCAAACAGCTACTTCTATCCCTTACACTATCAACTAAAATCAAGAAATACGGGGTCTTCTTGGTCCAGAAGAATGTCTCTCTTCTTCTGGACACTACATTATAATTCCAATTGGCAGGTGTGAACTGTGCCTGAGAGAATGACTCCCTTCTCCAGGCCTCAGTTCCTTTACACAGCACCAGGGGGTATGGCTTTCTTTCCCAGTTCTCTCTTGATTTCACGGTGCACAACATCAGGGGCTATGGCTTCCTTCCCCTGATCTCACTTGGCTTGCAGATGCACAGTGATCAGCGGATTGACCCTCTTCTTAGTCCCTTATTAGACTCTTTACCATGGTTCACAAATGCTGGGGAATGACTCCCTTCCCCAGGCCCTTCTCAGGCTCTTTGTTACAGTTCACAAGGGCTGGGGGAATGACTCCCTTCCCAAGGCCTTTTGTCACAGTTCATGAAGGCTGTGGGAAAGACTCGTCTGGTATTTCTTATATTTTGTAAGGGAGTCCACCATGTCAGGGGGAATGTCTAGCTTCCCGTGGATCTTGGATTTGACTTGCAAATCTGTCACTGGATTCACAATTCAGTGGGTGAGGGTCCCAGACCCATATTTATGTATCCCTCTGCTGTGGCAGACCTGGTTCACTAGCCAGGCACAATGAGGAAGAAGATGATTTAAGAGATTCCTCTTCTTTGGGTGTGGGTTCTAGACCCATTTTTCCTCTTACTCGGTATTGGCAGACCTGGTTCCTTATGTGGTGTGACTGCACTATATTGTCCAGCCAGTATGGACATATTTTCTTACTGTAGCATGGCATTTTATGGCAAGTTAAGATGACTATTTTCTTGCATCTAGCTGACATGTATTTGATCATCCTGCATCGACATGCATGGCCACAGCCAGCATGAAAACTTGTTTTATTATTTTATACTGGCATAGATTGTGGACAAATGCATCATTCAAATTAATTGGAACATTTTCCTGTGCACTTCTAGTGACTTGAATCTAGTGTATTTTTTTTATGTGTTACCCCCAAAAAAAATACACACTATGTGGCTCTTTATCAAATTCTTCACAGACAATCTGCTAAATTGCATCATTTTAATCCACCGAATACCCCTTATTTTGTTCTGGCTCCCTCCCTATGCTCAGTTGCTACCAGTTATTCATGGAAATTATTTATGGCCCACCAATTTAAAAATTCACCAGCCGCCACTGCTCAGAATGTTCTGAATTAATATGACAGGAATACTTTACATACAGTGCTGTCCTTCCCATCTCATTAACTACCCACTCATTTTAACACCCACCACAGAACAAACTTCATTTGTTAGCCAGACACCAAGGTATTTAATTTGTTCTGGACACTATTGAAATCCTATCCTCGTGACATCTATTCTGGAGCAGGCAGGTGAAGCTGGCATTACTTCAGATTTTAACCAATATATTTTGTACCCTGAAAAAGACTGAACATCTCCTATTTGCTGCATTAGAGCCAACAGTGAGGAGTCCCAGATCTAAAGAGCCAACAGCATGTCATTGGTATGCAACCAAATCTTATGCAAGACATCTCCATACTGTACTCCTTCTATCTCATCATCACACCTGGTATTCTCTGCCAGTGGCTCCATCGACAAAACAGCAGAGGCAACAGTGGACAACCTTTCCTTGTTCCACGGCCAATTCAAATGGTTAGGATGACCATCCGTTAGTGCATAACCTTGAAGCTGAAGATGGAACTGGCAAGATGGTCCAACATAAAGTTATTGCTGTGGGGAAAGGTGATGTCATCAAAATGTCATCTGCACCACATTTAAATAATGTGATGAGAATGTTACCTCTACAGATAAAAAAAGAAAAATGTCAAGGAGATTGACAGCATATTAGAAAACCTCTTGTGGGAAAACAAATAGCCATGATTTAAGGTGTGGAAGTCACAACTCTCTTGCGAGAGGGGGGTCTTGGGATCACATATTTTGCATTTTATCATCTATCATTTTCTGCCAACCACCTGTTACTTTTCCTGGAGAATTCACCGGACGAGTGGACAAGGGCCGGGACTGGTCTGAAAACGCCACTATCTTGTGATGCAATTTTGACATCTGTGAACATAAAAGGTCATTCAGTATTAGTGCTGACAGATTTTTTGAGGAGAACATGGCAGAAATTGGAGGAGATTACTGAGGATTGTGACACTGTTCCGGTAAGGTCATCGGCTTGGTTAAATCGATGTGTCAAGATTGACGGACAACCGTTTTTTTGTCTGGACTGGTTCTTAAGTGGGGTGCAGTGAATCAGAGACCTGTCCAAGGATGAAAGGTGGTTGCCGTTCAACAATTTGGTTACCACAAAGGGCCTTCAAGTTTGCACATACCGCAAATATCGAAAATTAAGGCTGGCATTGAAGGGGCTGAAAGTATTTGATGATGATGATTTTAGGAGACATCTATAGACACTAAAAGCTAAGTGTCACTGTGCAGCTAATATGTAAAAATTCCTGATGAGTTTCAGGGGCCCAAATGAACAACTTCTTAGTGCCTGGTCTGATCAGCTAGTCTCAGAAGTGATGGCTTGGATATGGGAAAAATTATGTAGCAATGTTACCTTGACATCGCTGAATCTAGGGGAAAGAGCACACTAGGTGAGAATACTGAATAATTTATACTGGACTCCAGTCAAAATGTTTGAGAGAGGTTTGAGTGATACTGATGTTTGTTGGGGCTGTGGTTACATGGAAGGATCATTTGAACATATGATATGGAATTGTTCAATGGTGGGGTCATTTTGTATGGAAGTCACAAGAATGACCATTTCCGCAAAACAAAAGATTATTCTGAGAAATTGTAAACATGTCCCACTGTCTTGCAGGTCTACTTGGATTGATGATTTATGCAGATTGTCTCAAATGGAGAGGGTCATTTTGAAGAAAAGGAAGAATCATGATAACTATGTAAGTTTACTCTATAAATATCTATATATCTATATTCATTGAAATAACTGTGTTAAAGGTTCATTATGGTTCAGTTGCACTAATACCTATGCAATTCAGTGAAAAAACATTGTTAAAGGGATGTCATTTTTAAGTTGCACTAATAAAGACGTATGAAATTCAATGAAAAAACTGTTATTGTTACAAGTGAAACCGAAAACCCCCAGAAATTTGCCAGTTATGGTAAGCTAAGCAACCATAACTCACGCCACCACCATGCACTGCTAGGACTAACACACAGGACATGAAAGATGACATCACAAATGTCATTGATGACATCACTGATGAAATCACATATCTGGTCCACTTGTTTTTGTTTATTGACATGAATAGGCTAGTTTTTTTTATTTTTACTGACAATGAAAATTTCCCAAATTTAAATTGTGCTATATATCTACAAAATAACCTCCGTGAAGTACTTTCCTTAGAGTTTAATCTGAGCTCAAAGTGCACATACATGAGGCAATAAGCAGGCCTCAAACACACAATTAATGTGTGTACATGATGATTAACTCTAATGTTATTGTAATTTTTTGGTGCTGTTGTTTCTTTCTTCCTTACTTTAGTTTCCCTGTATGTGCCTCTAATGTGTATGCATTGTGGGTTTTTTATGTACGTTTTCTACTAACACAAGTGTGTGATAGGTTTTTAATTGTTACCTATTTATTCCAGGTTTTACAGTGCTCAAAACTCTGATAATGTAGCATTTATTATTTTACTATCAGAAAGGACAACATTAAAAATATGGTGCTTCTGTGGTGCATGCTGTAACCAATGCCTATATGTATGTATTATTAGGTTCCTCTATTAACAACAACACACAAATATAAAGTTTTTACATGAGTACATTCTTTAATAGATTAAGTAGTTCATGATAGATCTCCCAATCACTCCTCATATCTTGTTACCAACATTATAAACACAACTAGGGACTTTTCATCAAAATCAATTCCATATTTGATGTGATCAATGACATTTGTGATGTCATCTTTCATGTCCTGGGTGTTAGTCTGAGCAGTGCACGGTGGTGGCGCGAGTCATAGTTTCTCAGCTTACCATAACTGTTGAATATAATAGGCTTGTAATAGTGCAACTTTACCATAACGTTCCTTGAACAACGTTTTTTCACTAAATTTCATAGTTTTTTTTTAATTAGTGCAACTTAACCATAACATCCCTTTAACTAAGTTATTTCAGTGAATTTCATGTTTTTTTTATTAGTGCATCCTAATGTCCTACAATTTACTAATAGCATACTTATCCCAATATATCAACATTTGTGTCCAATTTAGAAAGTGTCACCTTGAAACTCTGCCATTGCCTACCTTCTAGCATTATTTTTAACACTTCTATACACTCTTTGCAACTTTTTCCACTTTTTTTTTTGTTTGTTAACATTTGTGAACGTCTGACATCTCAATGGACTTTACGGACAGTGTCGAGTGACTCTGCATTTGAGAACGGGTCTGTGCTTCCCGAACAGTTCGGAACTGCATTTTTCAGCTCATCCAGGAACTTTGAAGCACAAAATCTACCCTTGCACAGCTCCTTCACCTATTCTTACTCATTATCAATTAACAATCTAGCACACAGCACATACTTGGAAGAATATTAGCAAAATTGCTATTTTTCTTAAACATGGCATCAGCTATTGCCATCCTTCCACCCCAATAGCCACCACCACCAGCTGGAAGACCTACACAATGAAAGAAGTGCAATTCTTCAAAAGACAATGACGAGGACCAGGAAGATGAGGTAGAGAAGTGCCTACCTCCAGCAACCAGAGAGAATCATGGGTGTGTATGTTTGTTATCACTGGTGGGAATGTACCAAAGGCTAAATCTACCAAAGTGAAATGCACTGGGAGCAACATCGTACTCAGTCACAGACTACCTGGGCAGTACTCCTATGGGACCACTCCATGCGCCACCACACCAAATCCAACCACCGCAATGCTCTCAGAAAGGCTGAACCCTTCTTAGAAAGTCGTAGGCTGTCTTCCTCTACATCATCTTCCTCAACCAATACTGTAATAACACAACCTACTTCTGTGGGACACAAAATTCCATCAGCTACCTTGGCTGTGGATACATATCTTTCGAAGACAACAGTACTCTGCATATACTGCAACACACCACTCTGCAAAATTAAAAAACATTAAAAAAAGGTTCCTTTGGGAACCATCTTTCACAGTTAAAAAATAGAACTGAAAAAATAAGCTCATAGACTCTGTCTACTTTACATTTTTCAGTGAAGTATTTAGATGCAATAAGATTCTCCAACATCCCCATTAGCATGTTCTATTGTGCTAATGGGAATATTGGACAAGTGTATATTAGAGAAAACAAAAAAAGCACAGAAACGATTTTCTGCCCTGAATTCTTGTTTCTAGAATACAATAAACACCATAATCCTTTGCCCTTTATGACTATCCACAATCTCTGCATCCCCCGTCTATCTCATGCCTCATTAGAAAATGCAGATTGCACATGCACAGCATCACACACGACAGCCCTTGTACTCTTTTTACTGTTTGTAACATAGCCTGCTTTAAACGATTCACACATATATCCAACAATTACTTAAAGAAACTCTACAAACAGCATATCAACATATTCAACTTCCACCCCCCATCTGCCACTTAGCCATGTTCTACTAATCTTTTACATCTGCATTTCCCATACTTATACCAAATATACATAGTGCTTTTATAAATGAACATATGCATCGTTCAGTGAGAGAGCTTCATAAATGAAAGGGGCAGTATGGATGGACAAGTGCTCATGGGAGCCCAGGAGGAAAGTGCCAGGAATGTATTTATTTTATTTTACTTATTTACTTATAAAGCACTGAAAGCCTGTAGGCATCAGAGTGATATAACAAGACACGACTTACAACACAGAGTAACATAAAACAATACACCATCAAGAGAAAACACGGTGAATACAACACAGTAGCAATTAATCTTAATACAACTGTTCTTAACAAGAAGTGTATTGCCCAAAGGCTAGTCCACTATCGATGACCTCTTAGGCAAGAACTTGCAGTTACTAAGGAAGATTGCAGGCTACTGGCCCCACACTTGAACAAAATGCAGTCCCTGTTTTCCTGAGTGCACCACTCATCAATCTCCAGGCGACGTAACATTTTCAAATCTGAGCATCTAACCACTCCCGGCCCAGTTCTTTAACGGAGTCAGGCCAAAACTTTGTTCCCTAGTGCATCTCTTGGTTCCTCCCTACATGGCTTCTCAATGTTGGTAATGATAAAAATCCATGACAAAAACCCATACATTCTTGTCCCTGTGTACCGGTATTGATTATTTCCTTATTTCTAAAGTTTTTAGGAATGACTGAATATGTATGGTCTTTCACACCTCAATCAAATGATAATTCCCTATGCAATTATCCAAGGAGTCCATCCAAGTGCAAAAATCCACAAAACTATTGCATAAGTTCAGTTCTTCATTTATGTTGGTCTTTACCAACACCCATCGTTCAAAGGTGGTCTGCTTCTGAGAGTAGTCATCCAGGTCAGAGGATATAAGAGCTGCAGGAGGCCTTGGGGCACGGGCTTAATCTCAAAAACCTCTCTATCAGAGATGGATTATATGGGCAGGGGAGGAACACAAATATCCCCTGCGTTTGTTGGTGAATTTACAAAATTGGAGACCTCATATGTTGTCAGATTAACCATTTTACAAACCAGCTCATTACTTTCATTATTCAAAACAGTGGCATCGACAACCTCAGGGGACAAAGCCGCCCTATACATGTGCAGCCTTTGCCTCCTGCGTAAGCTCAATGCCTGAACCTCGGATAACTGGTCCCCCTTGAGAACCAAGAGAACCAAGGGAGAAGACCTAGAAGTAACACTGTACTTTCCAGTAACTAGACTCCATTATCAACTGTGTGGTAGCCATAGGAGAGACAATTGAGGATATATTTCCAGGGACCTGACTTGGGGGGGTCATAGTACATTTATCCTTTATCAGGCATACCACAGGCCGTTTTTGGTATGCCTTTTTTCACATTTTTCCTTCTCCCAGGCAAACTGTATTAAAGGAAGAAAAACGCTCATTAAGGAGCACTCCATTACTCACAAAGAAACAGCAGAGCGATTTCCGACAGATATCATGCAGCTGATTGTCCAACAACAGTCTGGTCGCCACACTCTGGTCTGCCCGGTCCTCAAACCCCCAAATCCATCACAGGTGAGGAGAGCACATGGCAGCTGCTGAAACAGCCCCGGCCGATGCCACGGCTGTTACCGCTGTGCTCACCGACAGCTTAGAGAAAAGGACCCAATGGTCAATTCAGAAGTGTCAAGCCACACTGCTGCCAAAGTGGGAGGCTTAAAACACCCTAGATTGGCTGAAAATGCCCTAGATTGGCTGAAAATGCTGCATGTCTCAATAAGTAAATCAGAGAAGGCATTTGTCCTTCCCGAAGGCTAGGCCCATTGTCCATGCACCAAACTTGTATCACTATTTTTTTGCTTAAATTTGGACACTTTGAAAAAATAAAACACAAAACAGATTTGCAAAAGCATGCTTTCAGGTCCTTAATGATGCTGATTGTGCAGGTTTGTTGTAATTAAGTACAGAACTTCAGATTGTAGCCTCAAGCAAAATATGTTTTCCCATTTAAATTTAGGGCTTGGGCCATGCTGCATGCCCCAATAATCAGAGTACACAACTTATCAAGAAATTGCAGGGCGGTAGAATGGATAGATCACTTTGATTCATCTAGTACTTTAAACGGATTACCCTATTGCTAGTGATGGGGTTCTTTTGTGAAGGTGCACTTCCTTCTTCAAGTGTTAGGTTTCAAATAGGCAAGTGAACCCTGGTCAGCTTAATGCTGCGTTAATCAGTAAGTAACTATTGTCTAAATAAAGCAGTCTTGAAAACCATTCTTTGTGCTATATTTATTGTTAAAAGTCGGCAGCCATGTGTTTTGACCCTCTAGAGTCTTTCTCAATGCATGTGTATTGTGGGCCAGTCATTGCTGCATGGTTGTGAAAATGAGTCCGCATGCAATTCCAATATCTTGTCCTGGTATGGTTGCAAATAAAGGTGGTTAATGATTTGAGGGTGTAGCCTGGTGACCACGTGGGCACCTAGTTCAGTGTCCTTGGTAATTACCTACTGATAGCATTGTCTAGGAGTGTTTGCAGCGGTAGTCATGGCGATCTGTTGATGCAATCCTGTGCAGAATTTTAGCCACAGGCAAAAGAAAATGTCCCATTCAAACCTTTCCCGATTTTGAAAAACTTTACCACATAGCCTTTCTCTGGTGGCCACGCCCACTTCAACCCCATTTCCAGTCCTTTGTGGTCATGGCCAGTAGCCAGATTGTCTGGCCATGACTCATACAATCTGGTCACATCCCATGGCCACAGTCACGTATAATCTAGCCAATGCATATGGCCACAGGCTAAGGGCTATACCTCAGTCACCAAAAGTATATCACTATTTTTTGCACCTACATCATGACGCTTTTCAAAAAATAAAATAGGGACACATTTGCAAAACCATCCTTTCAGGTCCTTGCCAAGGCTTCTTGCACGTGCACATCCGTCCATGTTTTATTTTTTTTAAAGTGTCAAAATGTATGTACATAAAATAGTCATATAAATAGCTCCCACTTGACAAAATCCATTCAGACTTTGCACAAACATTCAAGGCTGGGTCTGTAATGTTTCTAAAATCTTTTGTAGACATTAGGTCAAACAGCAACAAAATGATAAGCCACCTAAAAATGTTCAACCCCCACTCTGATTTTGTGCCTTCCTCACAAAATCCCACCAGATTTTGGAGAAACCTTCAAATCTATGTCTTAAATGTGTTTGCAAAGTTGTGTGCAGATTCGTGAAACGGCACAAAATGTATAAGCATTTCAAATATTTTAGGACTCCGTCTAATGTTGTACTCTCTTTGCAAAACAGCACCAAACTTTGTAGAACCATTCTAGGTCAGATTTCGAATGATATCTCAAAATGTCCTCCAGTTTCATTCAGTGACGCCAAAGTTATAAGCCATCAAAAAATCCTTCAAAGCAAAAATATGTATGATGTCCCCAAACATCTGAGATGTTCGCAAACATTACAGTACTGTCCAGAACTGTTTGTGAACTTCCAAGGTGGAACCCCACCGGTTTATTGGCTTTTTATGGCCATATCCCATCCCATTGTCATCACCCCTCACCTACCCAAAGATTGTTTCATTATTTTGACATGTGCAATGTTGTGTTTTTTAATATGTGCATACTGTGATGTCCGTGGACATCAGAGGCTGTCGCAAATCCAACATGGCGACCATTTCAAAATATCTTACGCAGCTCCCGTTTTTTACCATCCATTCACTGGGCGCATCCCATGTCTGTAGACATAATGCCGTGCCCTGATTGATCCTGGATGGTATCTACAGAAAAATAGGGAAGTGAGTCCGCAGACGGAACCCAGATATCCTCTTTTTTTTACCTACTTGTTGGTTGTTTTAAAAAAACTACTGGATGAATTTAAACCAAATTTACAAAAGTACACTTTCGCAACCAAGCTGCCACACCTGCTGCAAATTTGGTGAAAATCCGTCCAGCAGTTTGGGCTGTAGGCGTGAGCACTATGTTTTTCCCATTGTGTCTATGAGGAAAACCACACATTTTGGGACCCCCAAATAACTTTGCCCACTGGACAAAACCTCACCAAAAAATCAATCCGACAAGGCCATGTACTTTTTTTGCAAAGTTTCGTGAAGATTCGTCCGGGGTGGACAAAGTTATAAGCCGCTGAAAAAGTGCTCTTCCTATGGGTTGAGCAACGTAACCATAACTATACACCCACTACCGCAGTCCGTGTAATATATTCTCTAGCACGAGAATTCAATCAAATATATGAAAGCGGTCGGAACTGGAGCAAGAGGCAGTTTTGGCACTAAACGGTTATAAAAAAAAAATTAAATTGACAGAAATGTAATCCCACATACTATATTCAAAGCTTGGTTTTACTCATAAGTGAAATGACAAATTGAACCACTGCAAATGACTGAATACATTGTGTTAAAGTATCAGAGGAAAGAAAGGTAGAGTGTGAAAACAGCTGACTAGAAAATGGCAAACTCTGGAAACCACACATCAGAAGACTAAGAGGAAAGCATTTTCTTTTTGCTCTATTTAAGCATTTGCAAAATTGTTAGCACTGGTGAAAATATTGGATTATCTAGTCACAGTTGTGCACGAACAGGAGACTTGACATGCACTTAGCCTGACATTACCACAGTACATGAAAACATACCATATTTGCATGACTTCCCAAGTGGAGTCCAGTGATATCTCAGAAACCAGAGATAAAACTACAAACATGTCCAATTTGAACCCTTACATTTACGATTGAACACTAACCACATAACGAGGGAATAGGGAGAGATAATTTCCCTCTGCAATTGAGACCCCATTTCCAACAACCCCGTCGTCTAGGGGTTTACGGACCTATTAAGCATATTTCGTGCCATGGAAAATCAGCTCAAATATGAAACATGGGACACGTGTCAGCACAAGAGTGTGTATTCACAAAGAAATATTGAAAAATGTGCAGTCACATGTTTCCTGGTTTAACATGTACGCGCTACAGGCACTGTCCTTTTTAACTCTGTGGACGTTCGTGTATGACAACAAAAATTGTAATTCAACCTTTTAGCACTCGGCAACAAGACTTGGATATTAAATCTACATTCACTAAATGTATTCCCTAATAGGAAACGCCAATCATACGTATCACAAAAAGCTTTGGAAGTGGCAGCAAGGTGGACGTTTTTTGGACTATAGAAAAAACTGTATATACATTTTGTATAGCATTGAGGGACATGTAATCCCACACGCTACTCTCAACTTTATTGAACGCTTGCTCTTAGACATAATTGGCATGACAAATTCAACCGCTGTGAATGACTTCGATGACAGTGATTTAGCACGTTATAAAAAGGTGTCAGGGGCACGAAAGGAAGAATGCGAAAGACAGCTGACCCAGCAAGTACTCAAAGTGATTTCTTAAGCGGCAGCTTTCAATTCTTTGTCAGCATTGGGCAAGGGAAGCGTTTTCATAAACAGCGGTGGGCCATAACTTGACAATCATGGAAGCCGCATGGCGTTATTAAAAAAAAAAAAAACAACATGCGAATAACCTTTGGGAAAATGGGCTTCCTAACCTTGTGACATGAAAGCATTCAAGATGTCAGCACCCTGGGTATGTCATTTGCTAGGCCATCCTTTGTGCCATACAAAAGAACTACCAATATATAGTGAGGGCTTGCTGTGACATCTACCAGTTGTACTGGCATAGACGGATTTGAAACGGAGGCCCAATGCAATTTCGGTTCTAAAAAGGGAGGGAGGAGATTCAAAATGGAAACCATCACTTCAAAGTGCTAATTATGTCTTTTAAACCTGTACAGAATGGGGGTGAGAAAAATGAACATTTGAAGGTGGAGCTAGTGTCTCTATGCGTGGAATACATATCCTAACACTGTTAATTAAAACTATCAGAGAAGCGTTTATATCCCCTGAAGGGAAAGATGTATTAGGCACTTAAGTGAAGCCGTTCGTTTGCTTTGCAATTCGGCTGTTATTAAGACTTAGTTTACAGATCGAATTACACGCCCCATGCTGTAATTTGCAGGCAACCCCAGAGGAGCAATGCATGCAGAGCGCAGGCTAACGCACATTTTTTTCTAAATCATGAAACATTACATAGCCATTACCTTGCAATCTGGCATGTTAAGTTATTTTTTTTTTTTTAAGTCCAACAAACGTGTTATTTTGCACATAGACACATCGATTAGGCTTCCGTGCAAAAGTAGCCCTTTGTGTCAGGAACAAGCTTGTATAGTTAGGTAAATTACCAAGCATCGGTAATGCCAATAGTTTTGGCATTTGTAGTTTATTGGATTTTACATTTCGCATGGAGGGAAGGAATGAGGACATGACAGAATGGAAGTGAATGAAGGGCAGTGCCAGGGGCCAAGAGGGCGGGGCGCAGGAAGCACTGTGGGGGAGAGGAATAAGAAATACATGACAACATGAAGAATACAAAATTCCAATCGATGACAGCTAGGCCAGCAACAGTACACAGGAGCATTGTACAAAATTTGAAGGAAGGAGTGGAAGTGGAGGGGGAAGAGAGACCGTGCAAATAGTGGGGAAGGAGTGACAGCCCAAATGGGGGAAGAAGTGACAGCACAAGTGGTGAATGAGTGACAGCACAAGGAGAGAAGGAGCAGAATCGCAATGGGAAGCAGTGACAGAGCAAGGGGGAGGATAAATAAACCAAGGGGGAAGGAGCAACAGAGCAAGGGGGAAAGAGTGCCGGAACAAGGAGGAAGGTGTGACAGCTGCAGGGGGAAGGAGTGACAGCAAAAGGGGAGGAGCAACAGCACAATGGGGAGGAGCAACAGTGCAGTGGTGAGAGGCGACATCATAATGGAAAAGTAACCACAGCACACAGGGAAGGAATGATAGCACACAGTGGAAGGAGCACCAGCACAGGAGGGATGGAGCAACAGTGCAAAAGGGACACAGCAACAGCACACGGGGAGGAGAGACAGTACAAAGAGGGATGAGGGACAGGGCAACGGGAAGGGACAGTGCAAAGGTGGAGGAGGGACAGCACAAAGGGGAGGAGCGAAACACAAAGGGGAGAAGGGAAGTATAAGGGTCAAAAGGAGAAACAATGCAATTGGAGAGCAGATCTGTTGGTTTTATGTATAATTGAATCCTGGTTGTAGTTGTCCTATATTCTATTTTCCTCAATATGGGGCTCATTTTTGGTCCGGTGCAGGTGTCCTCAAAAGAAATCTGACATTTCTTCACAGTCATAGAATAACACGTTATGCTACACTAGTTCCTATGTTTTATGCAATCACACAAAGCAGAAGGACAAAGAGCATTTCTACACGTTCCAGCGCTCAGAACGACACATAGCCGGTGTTGCATACAGTCTGATCCATAAGGCACCATTACTGGCAACGTGTGTTATGGCCGCGCCAGGCATTCACATGAAACGATAAGCATTTTTGAAAATATTGCGCTGCAGCTCCTGATCGGCCCAGTGCCCGAACCGGGTGGTGCAAGCCAGCCTTCGTAGAAAGGTTGCGGAAAAGGGCCTCTCTGTGAGTACATTGTTAGATCTCCACTCTATATCTGTCTCATTGCTGTATCTACAACTTACCATCCCTATTGTGCAAAGCATACACATATGTTACATACTAATTATTATCCACTGACGCCCACTCAAATTTTTAAAACATATTGGGCCTCATTACAAGGTTGGCGCTCTGGAAATAACGGCACCGGTAAGGCAATACCGGCATCCATTACTGGACCGGTGTATCATGACCCTAGATGCCGGTGCTACTGGCATCGTCAAGGACCCGCTGTGGCCGTGCACCACCGCTCCGGCATGTGGGCACACGCGCGGATGTGGAGCCCATAATACCTGCATCCCGCAAAGAATGGGACACAACGAGTCGCACAGACAAGTACATACCGGCATCGAGATGCCGGTAAGAAGGGCCACCATGATGCCGGCAATACCGGCATCGCGGACCACCCATAAACAGCAAACTGCTGTGTAACCAAGTGCCACAGGTGCACACAATCAGCACAGGTGGAGGCAATGGAGTCAGGGCCAGCACAAAAGGAGCACACCCACACACCACACCCCCTTCCAAGCCAAAATGCTACCACTTGTACTTGCCATACTGGGCCTGGAGGACATGCCTGCACTGCTACTCCTTGAGCAGGCAGTACAACAGGAAACACAGAAGAGACAAAGGAGGAGAAGGAGGGTGAGACAGGAACAGCAAATCCCACCAGTGCAGGTAGTTGTTCCCCACAGACAGCCAACAATTCCACGTATAAGGGCCAATCCATTTGACTTAACTCCAGCACAGATCCACACCCTGTACCGGCTGGACAGAGACACCATCACCAACATAGTGGAATTAATACAGGATGACTTGGTCAGCCTGATCAACATCCGCACAGCCATCCCCCCTTTGCTGAAGGTGGCATCTGTGCTCCACTTCCTGGCCACCGGCACTTACCAACACACAGTGGGCCAAATGCATGGCATGTCGCAATCATGCTTCTCTGTTGTGTTAAACAAAGTGTTGGATGCACTACTGAAGCACGCAAGTGCCTACATATCCCTACCAAGGACACCACAGGAGGCAAATGCCAGCAAAATAGCATTGCATGCACTGGCAGGCATGCCCAATGTAATTGGTGCCCTCGACTGCACCCATGTAGAGTTGGTAATCCCACATGCCATGGAGGCAGTGTACCGCAATCAGAAGCTAGACCACTCCACAAATGTGCAGATGGTGTGTGATGCCAGCCAAATAATAACACATTGCTGTGCCAGATACCCAGGTTCCACGCATGATGCCATGGTGCTGCGGAACTCCTCACTACCCCGCTACATGGAAGGAGACGTTGCACGAAGTGGCTGGATGTTGGGTGAGTCTGCCCCCTGGACCATGGGAGGAGAGGGATGGGGGGCTATATGCATATGCAAGGGGAATGCCCCCTGGGCCATGGGAGGAGAGGGATGGGGGGGCTACATGCATATGCAAGGGAAATGCCCCTGGGCCATCGGAGGAGAGGGATGGGGGGCGACATGCATATGTAAGGGGAATGCCCCCTGTGCCATGGGAGTAGAGGGATGGGGGGCTACATGCATATGCAAGGGGAATGCCCCCTGGGCCATGCGAGGAGAGGGATGGGGGCTACATGCATATGCAAGGGGAATGCGCCCTGGGCCATGGGAGGAGAGGGATGGGGGAATGGAAGTTTCTTGAGTCATCCGCCGACACACAGGCCTCACATGTGCATACAAAATGCCCCTAGCCAAGATGCATTGGGGGGCCTGGTGGTTTAAAAGCCTAGGACCCTAGGTCGTGTATGTCACCCAAGGCTCCCTCCATGGATTGGCATGCACTGTACAGGGCTGACTGTCATGTGGATGTGGCTGCCATTGACGAGATTGTGCATATGAACTTGAATGATGTACAGGCTGAGCACACTTGTCAACTGAGCTTCATCCTTACAAATACCTCCTTCTGCTCCCATGTAGGTGATGCTGGATATCCTCTGAAGGCGTGGCTACTCACCGCTGTCAGGAATCCGCAGAACAGGCAGGAGGAGGACTTCAATCGTGCACATACATGTACGCGCGTGGTCATTGAGCAGACGTTTGGCCTTTTGAAGGCACGGTTTCGCTGCATCAGCAGGTCGGGAGGGGCACTCATATACGGGCCTGAGAAGGTGGCCAAGATCATCACAGCATGTGCAATGCTGCATAACATGTGCATCCGGCGGAACATACCCCTGCCACCTGACGTGGAACTGCCACCACCTGGTGAAGTAGAAGGAGAGGAAGGAGTAGACGTAGGCCATAGGCCAGGACGCGAAACACGCGAGGGTCGCGCAGTGCGGCAAATGGTCATAGACCAATCATTCTGATGTACTTTGATGCAGAGGGTGCCATGTGTTGGGAACTGTGGGCACTGGGTGTGTGGGCATATGTGCACAGTTCACCGTGAAGCAATACATTGACAAACAACAAATCAGCAATGTCCACTCATTTGTATTTTGTATTTTGTTTATTTATAGTGCGCACCCTGCCCAAGGGCATCAGGGCACATGTTTATAATGCAGTTGCAAGTTACAATAATAGGTACATTACATTTATACATATCTACATAGAGGATAGGACAATTGCAGGGAAAACAGAACAGCTCATAATATACAATATGTAGAGTGTGCAGACAGTTTACTGCTGACAATTGCTAGCTTACAGTGTGGTAGCCAGGGCATCCTGATCATGGGATGTTTTCTACACAACAGGTGTATTTGTGAGATATTTCTTAGAACATAATTAAAAAATCCACGCCCCCACCACCCCTCCAACTCTCCCCACCCTACTCCCACGCTCCCAACACCCCTCCACCTCCCCCACCCTACTCCCATGCCCCCAACACCCCTCCACCTCCCCCCTACTCCCACACCCCCCAACAACCCCAGTACTACACCCTACACCCACCACAACCCTCCACCCACCCCCTAACACCCAAAGTCAACTATGGCACGACATGTGTCTGGATGTATACCCGAAGAGATTCTGCAGGGTGGCCCTGCTACTGTGGAGCCCCCTTCGGAGGTGGGGGTTGGATCTCTGAGCGCCGTGAACTTCGCAGGGAGTTGCACACGGGGCTGGTCTGCCTGGAACTCGCTGACGTGGTTGATGCGATGAGCCAGATCGTTGTGAGCCCAGAGGCAGGGTCTGCCGCTGCTCCATGCTGTCAGAAATCCTGGTGAGGATCTGACCCAAGGCATTGAAGCCATCGCGCACTTGCTGTGCACTTGAGTTGATGGCCTGGATTACGGCCGCAGTGCTGGCCTGGATGATACGGCGTGTTGTCTCCCCTTCAGCAAGGTACTGCTGGACATAGCCTTGCATCACCTCCTGCCGGGCCTCCATCCTGGACAGACATCCCTCAAGGTCCCGTATGGCAGTGTGGGTCGTGGTTGGTGGGTGATGTGGTGGCACTGCATGAATCATGGGGCTGTTCTTTGCCGGAGACCACTCTCCATGGCTGCCCTTGTCGGATGAGTCCCGCCGAGGTGTGTCCTGTGGGGTGACCTGCGGACTTGGTGTGTGAACTACAGGCTCTTAGTGGACAAGTCCTGCATCACCCTCATTGTCCGGGTCAGCTTCCTCATCAACACTATGCTGTGCCGATGCAGCCATCTCCCCAATTGTGCTGGCAGCAGCAGACTGTGTGCCATCGTCCATGCCTGTTGTGTCCTCAGCCTGTGTGGATAGTGTGTCCAGGGGTGCAGGGGCATATGTCTGCTCGTCATGTGTGGGTGTTCTGTGTGGCTGTTTTGGCACTGGTTGTTGTCCCGCGTGCCGCTTGGCCCATCCTTGGTCCACTTGAAGTTGATGGTCCTGTGCCATCACCTTGCCCCCTTGGCCTTGTGGCTGCTTTTGTACATTGTGCACCTCCATGAGCTTCATCACTGTCTGCATCCATACCTGTGGGGGAAGAGAGTGACAGGGCATCAGTGATGGTGGTGACTGCATTATGCATGCATTAGTCTTTGAGCATGTGGCACCATGTGATCAGTTGCATGCCTGGCTTTGTGGCGGACTGTGTACTTGCAAGGTTGGAGGGTGCATTTTGAAATCATACAGGTGTTCGCATGTACACCATGGTGGCTGCTGTTGGGCCTTGATGTGTGTTGGGAGTGTCGTCCTGGGTGACATGTGCATGTAATCTGTGTGTCGGGTGTGTGGGCGCAGCATGCATTGGGATGGGATAGTGGTGGCCCCAGCATGTGTATATGGATATGTGTAGGTGTGCATGATGGGCCATGTATCGGCTAGCATTGCTGCCACATTTGGAGGACAATGAAGTTGATTAGTTGTCGTGTTTTTGTAGGGACACTCACCTTCATCTGCTGATGTTGGCATGCCAAACTCTGCTCCACCGACTCCTTCGATTGACTCCACATCTATGACTGAGCTGCAGGTCGTCTCCCATCTGGCCAATTTCATTGGTGAGTGTGGTCCTCCTCCTGTTGCCAGCCCCTGGCTCCGATTGGCCGAAAAGATGTTCCGGACTCTCAGCCTGAGGTCATCCCACCGTTTTTTACAATTGCGCACTGTGCGTGCGGTAGTGCCGACTGCACTTACTTTCTGGGCTACTTCTTCCCAGATGGCCTTCTTCTTCAGCTGGGCTGGATGCCTGAGGTTGTTGCAGAACACCACTTCAGCATTCGCCACTAGGGTGTCGGCTAACATGTTCAGCTCCTCGTCTGTGAACTGTGGTTTGCGCAGGCGGGCAGTGCCTTTCTGGGTGGCCTTCGACATGTTGTCTGTGGTGGCCTAGGAGTTGTGGTGGTGAAGATCCAGTATTTGGAGGATGGCAATGGATTGTGTTTTTGAAGATGGCTGGCATGGCATTTCCCGTTCCGGCGCGATGACGTTACTTCCGGGTCCGGTAATTACAGGCCCGTTCTTAGCACTATGTTAATACCGGTACCGCTATTTAGGGGTTGCCAAGGGTGGAGGCGTTATGTGCGTATTTGTCGGTGCCGCCATCTGGGAGTTTGAGCGTTGTTACCGGCATGCCGGTATGGCCGTTACCGGCATGCAGGGTTGCGCGTGCTCGCGCACTCTTAATCGCCCGCTGTTTGCGGGTTGGAGCCAAGACGGAAATGTTATTAACTTCATGCCGGTATGGGCTGATTTTTACCGCCAACCTCGTGATGAGGCCCATTGACTGGACCCCTTCTGCTTTGGTGACCCTTCATCCGTGTGCGGTTTCTCATCGTTGTAAGCGGGTCCCTAAACCAGACTTCCATCATCAATGACCTTTATCAGTGCAAAATCACTGCCTGATGCAGCGGAACACACCTGACCTTTCTTCGGCGTAACACGAGGCTGAGTAATATTCATGTGTACTGCATTGCATATAGTTAACCAGGTAGAATTGAGTACACCATTACTTAGCCCACTGTTTATGTAAGGGCTCTTGGCACAATCACCTCATTTGCCTACACGCTCTTCGTTATTATTGTGTACATGACGACCCAATGCATTAACGTTGCCTCATCATTGGGCACCAATAGATCACACTGTTACCCACTGTGCCTACTGTAGGACCACTGCATGACCCTTATGTCGCACTTGTCATCTCCATAACGTTCACTCATTACGGAGTTAGATTGCTTTTCCATATCGCCAATACTTTAATGCACGCGCCCATTGACTCATAATATTGTTTGATTATCGCTACTAGTTTGCACACTGCACCCTTACTAAGTGGTCATCCCAAATGGAACCTGTAATGCCTAATTACTATCTGCTTTGAGCTAAATTGCATTATGCCTGTCAATGTAATAGGATTGTCACCTGTTTAACGCTAGTGCTTTCACTCTTTGTAATTTGTAAAGTGCATGTCAACTAGATCCTGTATCCATATCTAAGCATGGCCCGATTGGTATCTCCTAGCCTTGCTACTCCGCCACTATTGTTATTACACAGCCATGCTAGGCCTCCTAGCTACCATCATGTTTCGGTTCTGTATTGTACTAGATTGTACACCATGCACAGAAAACTTCATCACACAGGAAAATGGTCTATCTACAATTGGTTTCCCTTGGCACCACCCCATCCCTTGCCCCTCTCCCTTCCTGCTCTCCACCCCCTTCTTACCCTCCCACCACACAAAAACTCTCAAAACGACACAAGGAGCAACACCATCCTTTTGCCCTCCTCTACCACCTGCAGGGTGCTCTGAGAACAGGCAACCAGTACCATGTCCCATCTGGTCTCTAACCCTATTCTAGGCATTTCTAGACTTAGGAGATTAAGATCACTCACCAAATATCCCCACCTAAGTCCATCCCTGGTTAGGGAAAAGAATCACATATGCATCCCTCACCCAGCCACTCAACCCCACAAGTCACCAGCTAAAGCAACAACCAACCAACAACCAAGTACAGCCAGCGGCTACAACTACTGCTCTCTTCCAAGAACATCCAACCACCCTCAAATGCGCCCTCATTAATGCACGCTCACTCTGAGCCCATGCCATTGAAATTCATGATCTCATCATCAATAACGAACTATATATCTTAGTTGTTACAGAAACCTGGCTGCACCAAGCTTCTGGCCCATTACTAGCTCTTGCCATCCCTCCAGGCTTCAACATTATCAGAGCTGACAGAACTAAGGGTCGGGGCGGCGGAAGTGGCCTTTATAGCAAAAACCGAGGTGCAAATCAGATCCAGCCACCTCGAAGAAACAGAAGGTTATGAACTCCTCCTAGCGAAAATCAAATCCAACCCTAAAACAACCATCAACCTGCTGGTCATTTATAGAGCGTTTAATAACAACTCCCACCCAGCTCTAGATATCCCACTCCACTCTCCCCATTTATCAAACCTAATACCAAATGTGTTATCCTGGGAGGCATTAACCTCGGATTTAATGATAAACAGGATTGTAAAGCAGCCACCCTCGAGACCGCACTCAATGACATGAACTTCTTGCAACTAGTGAAGGTCGCCACCCATAACAAGGGTAGAATACTTGACTGGATACTTACGCTTAATGCACAGGTATCTATCGAGTCAATTGCACCCCTTGACTGGACAGACCATCACATTGTCCATTTCACTTTAACTAGTAATGAAAAATGCCCTTCCACAACTAAGATAGTGGACACCTACGAAACAAGAAATACCCCAAAGCTAACAGCTGATAACCTCTCCCCCATCCTAAGTGATGCCCTTTCAACTATGTAATAAGTGACAACACAGATCACCTCGCAAACATCTACCACAAGTGCCTCTCTTCTACCATTGATGCAGTAGCACCCACTATAATTAAAACAAGGTGTGCTGACAAACAATCAAACCTTTGGTTCAACAACGAGTTAGTCATGCTCAGGCAATCCAAAAGATCCCTTGAACATATTCACAGAAAAAACCCACACTAGACTCTACCAATGCTCTCACAGCAGCTAATAAAATGTACAAAGCAGCAATCATAACTCAGAAAGCTAATGCACTTAACACCCGCATCAGTAACGCCAACTCCAACACTAAGGAGCTCTTCAGTATCTTTAGAGAACTGGAATCCCCGATCCCAGCATCCATACTGGTTGACTCCATTAAACAATGGTGCACCACCATTCAAAATGCATTAGACTCCAAAATTGAAGTACTACAAAATAAAATCTCTACTAAAAGAAAATCCATAGCTGAAAAAAATCCTCCCACCTCCACCACTAACATAACTACCAACAACTCCTCCCCTCTATTCCATTTTACTCAGGTGTCGCAAGAACTCATGCTAGATACGATATCCAAACTAAACGCCTCCAACTGCAAAGGGGACAATTTCCCTGCCCATCTAGTTAAACTCTGTGCACCCACCCTTATTCCTATCATAACCAACTTTATTTTTTTGTTTTTTAATGGGTTTTTATTGGAATTTTATTGAAACAGAAACAGGGGCCATACGCCAACAATATGGTGCTAAAGAGCCCATAACTTTTAAATCATCAATAATCCCTGCCATCACACCAACCCAACCCCCCCCTTCCCTTCCCCTCCCCCCTTGAGCGGAGTGATCCTGGGAAAGACGGACCGGGGAAATATGCCAATGGATTAATCTCGTGGGGCAATAACTGGGCATGGCACTCACAGTTATTTCCAGTGAGCTCAGCATATGACCGCAGAGTCATAATAAACTATCTGATCGGGCCGGGTCCGAGGAACTATTCCGAGCGCAGACTATCAAACTGTGTCACCAAAGACCAAAAAAACGGAGACCACTCCGTCTCCACGGGCACGGTGCTACCCCTGATGGCTGCCTTAATATTTCCCATCAAATATATTTCTTTGGCTGTTCCCACCCATTCCCGCAGTGTCGGGAGCACCAATCGTTTCCAGTGCCTGGCCCGGCGGGCTCTTGCTGCTAATAATAGAAAGTGTACCAGGGAAGGGAGTTTTGTCCAATGATCGTCACTTCTCTACAAACTAAAAAGCACTAGGATCGGATCCAAAATATATGATCCCTGCCCTGCATCTCCTATCCACCCCAAGACCTCCGTCCAATAGACTTGTACTTTACAACATGATCACCACACATGCCAATAATTGGCTCTCTCCCCACACCCATGCCAGCAGTGAGGGTCTACTGCCGGGAATATCCTTGGAAGCGAGACTGGGTCGTACTGCCATAAAGGTTTTAGGGCATGCATTTTGTATTGGCAGGCAATTGAAGTCTTGGAGGCCCTCCCACATATCCAAGCCCAGAGTCCATCCCCCAGGTCTAGGCCCAGATCCCTGCCCCATTTCGATTTAAGGCTACTAGTTGCCTTCTCTCTTGCTACCAACAATGCCCGGTAGAGTGCTGAGATGAGATCCTTCGTATCAGTGTGAGTGTCTAAGGCTTTTTCTTCTGGGGTGAGGTCTCTTTTAATCAATGGTTTCAATGTAGCCGTCATTAGAAACCCCTTAAGTCAGAGATAAAGCAATGGGGAAAGGGTGCCAATGCCCAGGGCCTCCTCTAGATCTTGAATGTCTATAAACCCATTGCCGCAGAACAGTTGGCTAACCCTAGTCAACCGTGCCTCGAACCAGGCTTGATATTGACCCACTTCGGGGATGGCTTCTCACACTGGTGGGGACCAGATATGGCTCATTGGTAAGGGCCAAGTCATGATCTGACCCGTCCTACCTCCTTCCCCAGGGTCTCCCACATAGTCTTCAAGTAGGGGTGTTCTCTAATACGTTTCGGAAGTTTGGGGAAAGGGACCCAGAGCCACTCCCCAACCGTAACATGGTGCAGATGGACATTTTCGAGGTATACCCATTACTTGTCTTTATTTTCTTTAAGAAGAGGGACCAAGGCTCTGAGCTTTGAGGCCCAACAATATGCCTGCAGGTCCAGAGGGCCACCCCCCCCCCCCCTTTTTCCTTTGGGAGCGTTAGAATTTCGTAACCCACTCTAGGTTTCTTATCTTGCCATATGAACCTCCCTATGCAGCATTTGGCTTCTTTTAGATAGGCTACTGGAGCTCCGATGGGGAGCGTCTGGAAAAGGTAAAGCACTCTGGGGAGAAAGTTCATCTTGACTGCATTGAGTATACCCATCCATGATATTTGGCCCTTGTCTCAGGTCTCCATTTATGAAAATAGCTTATCAAACAAGGGAGGATAATTGGCTAGTCCTATGTCTCTGTCGCGGCGTACTATTTTTACTCCTAGAAACCTTAGCCCCTCTGTTTGGATGCAGAGGCCCAAGGTTTACAATTCCTCCAAGTCCCTTGCCGAATGGGGGGTGAAGGGAAAAATCACTGACTTGCCTACATTCACCTTAAAACCCGAAAATGCACTAAATCTTCTAATTACCTCGAGGGCCGCAGGGAAGGTCTGGGTGACGCAGGTGGAGCAGTAAGTCATCCGCATAGAGACCAATCAATTTTAAACATCCTGACTCCCACCTCTATACCTCTCACCTTTACGGCTCTCTGAAGGTCTTCCACCAGCAACTCCATGGTCAAGGCGAAGAGGAGCGGGGACAGTGGACAACCCTGTCTTGTCCCCTGTTGGAGTCTAATGAATGGGAAAGATATCCATTAAATGTGACCCTGGCTGAGGGGTCCTTATAGATGGCCTTAATGGCCTGTCGGAGTCCCATCCCCACTCCAAATTTCTCAAGAGCCATATGCAGGAAGTCCCAGGCCACCCGATCAAAGGCCTTCTCGGTGTCAATGGCCACCAGTACTGGGTTGCCCTTACCCTTTGCCGACTCCTGCATGAGGTGCAGGCTCTTCTGCATTGTGTCGGCCACTTTCCTCCCTTTTAAGAAGCCAACCTGGTCCAAATGAATAAGCTTTGTCATCCAGGCGTCCAACCTAGTGGCGATTATCCTAGTGAATAGTTTAGCATCTACATTCAAAAGGGAGATGGGTCTATAGGACTGGCAGTCAGTGGGGTCCTTCCCTTCTTTACCAATTACAGTGATAAAGGCTTTAGCAAATGAGGGTGGGCTCCCCGTCACCATTATATCCGTGAATAAACCTGCCAAGAATCCTGCCAATGATCCCGCAAAGGCCTTATAAAATCCCGGAATAAAGCCATCCTCCCCCATGGCTTTCCCCAGGTTCAAACCCGATAATGCCACCAGGACCTCCTCAGCTGTAATTGGGGTGTCTGACTCAAGGGCCTTATCGCTCCACAGCCTGGGTAGGGGTATCCCCTCTAGGTATCGCTCCATGACCCCCCATCCTGCTCATTTTCTGTGGCGTAGAGGGATGCATAAACATTGGCGAACTCCCCTGCAATCACTTTTGGTTCCGACTCCAACCTGCCCATTTCCCCCTGAACCTTCTCCACCCATCTCTCTGCCCTCTGTCCACGAAGCTTAGCCACTAACATAGCGTCAGCCTTATCCCCCTTTTCATAATATTGTTGCCTCAAGTGCTGGAGGCTAGAGACTACTTTCCCCATTTCCAAGTCCTTAAGCTTGAGTCTCTTACTGGTGGCAGTCTCCCTGTCTCTCCTCCTTTCTTCCAGCCCCCCTTCCCCTTCTATCCTCTCCAGATTGCATATCTCCCCTCTTAAATTCTGTGCTAGAAGGGACCTGATTCTCTTTTTCGCGGCTCCTTCTCTCATTAGGATACACCGCCAGGTGGTTTTGGCTGCATCCCATACCATCCCCTTCTCAACCTCGCCCGTGTCATTGATAGCAAAGTATTCTCTAATGTTATCTATCATCTCTTCACTAAAGAGAGGGTCCCTTAAGAGAAGGTTGTTACAGCGCCAGAGCGATTCCCTGGGTTTTAGGCCGGACATTGTAATATCCACCCCCACCATATCGTGATCAGTTTAGCTAGTAGAGCTCGCCATACTGGCCTGATGCTGTTCGATAAAGTCATACCGCGTCAGTACGACCCTTGCAGCCATGGTATGGACGGTGCCGGTAAGGTACCGGCACTGTTCATACCGGGCCGCTACATTACGAGTTTGCTTGCGGGTGGCGGTATGCACGTCTGGTCTGGCCAGACATGCATACTGGCACCCCGAGCAGACCAGGATGCTAACAACAAACGCGTCATTAATGGGTCCATTGTTAGCATCCTCCCCATTCCCATTGAGACCTATGGGGGCTCAATGGGAATGGGGACGTACCGGGTCCGGGTCCCGAAAATGGGAATTACCGGGCCCGCAGAAGTCGGAATGGTACTGTAATTCCCTTTTTTCGGGACCCGGGCACGAGTTTGGAGGTAGCCAAGCCGGTAATGACAGCATGACTTCCTCCAAACTTGTAATGAGGCCCAAAGTGTATCCTGTATTAGTTCTATGGGGTGCGGAGTAAAAGGTATAAGCCGTGGTCACTGGGTGACCCTCTCTCCAGATATCTACCAGGCCCTGAGACCACATGAAATAGGCAAAATCTCGGTTCCCCTTCCCTCCTCTATTAGTTAGGGTGTTTAGCCCATCACTATGGTCCATCTCCCAGTCAGCCCGTAAATTAAAGTCTCCTCCCAGGATGAAGAACCTTTCTACCCTGCCCAAAATCTCTCTCATGGTTTCCTTCAAAAACTGCATTTGGCCCGTATTGGGACAATATAAGGCTGCGAAGGTGATTCTACTGTCGACCAGATTCCCTGAGACCACCAGAGCCCTCCCATCCACTGCGCCCCAGGTCAACAAGTCTGTGGGTCTATGCTTCCATTGGAGCACAATCCCTACTCCCCCCGTTTTGGTTGGGCCAGAGGCCCAGAAAGGTTGGCCCACATGGGGGCCCGGGATACTCCTCTCTTCCCCAGCCACCAGCCTGGTCTCCTGAATGAAGAGGGCATATAGACCCACATTTTTCATGTCTCTGCTCAACAGGGTACGTTTCATGGGAGCCTTTACATTAAGAGTCCCCACTTTAAACTGCTCGGCCCAGCCATCGTTCTTAGAAGTAGTCATCCTGGAGCACTGGATAAATCAAATCTGCACCAGCTTCAGGTTGTCCCAGCCTTTTACGCTCAGTCCCTTGTCCGTCCAGCCTTCCATTCAAAGTTCCCACCCCACCACCCTCATCTATCCCCCCCTGTTTGAGACGCCTGTCCAATAGCAGGCCACCATGGGTCTCAGAGAGGTGGTTCACTGTCCTCCTCTTTATCTGCACCTCTTTTTCCATCCCCCTGCAGGGTCTGCACTTTTCTGGCCGCTGTTGTGTGAGACCTCCTACCCTCCGACTGTGTCTCCTAATCCATTTCACCATCCTGAGTTGGTGTGTTGGGTTTCTTGAATTTCCTCTTCCCCTTCATCTTTTTCACAGCCTAGGGGTTCCTCTGCAGCTCTGGTGGAATTGGGGAGGGGTGGAACTTCGATCACAGTCTTGTCCTGGGTGGTCCCTTCACCCCGAGGACCTGAAGCACTTGCATCGCCTCCTTCCCGCTCATCACCCTGTAGTCAACTCCATTTCTCTCAAAGGAAAGAGCAAAGGGTTAAGACCACCCGTATCTAATCTCTTGTCTGGTGAGCCACCTCATAAGGGGACAACATTCTCTTCGACGGGTGAGGGTTAGAGTTGAGAGATCCTGGTAGATCTTGATCATGTCACCCTCATAGCCAAGGCTCTCCAGTCTCCTCGCCTTTTCCAGCACCTCCATTTTTTCTCTGTAGGGGAGGAATCACACCACTATGGATGGTGGGGCACCCCCGCCTCCACCCCCGGCTCTGTGAGCTCTCTCAAGCTGGACTTTCTTGTCCGCCTCCAGGGCGAACAATTGGTTTATGAGCCCGTGGACTTTCCTCCCAACTTTGGCTGCCATTTCTCCTCTCTGTTGCGTGACTCCAAGGATGCAGAGGTTATTTCGGGGTTCTCTATTTTCTAAATCGTCAATTTTAATATCATGTCCTCCTCTCTCATTTCCAAATCTGTCAACCTTACCTCCAGGAGGTCTGTCTGGAGATCTGTCTGGAGGTGGTTCACGTCCAGGAGGTCTGTCTGGAGGTGGTTGTTCTCCATTCCCACCATCTTTTCTTCCAGGGAATCGACCCACCCCCTCTGGTCGCAGATAGAGGACTGTATATCCGTCCTTATCACTTTAATTTCCTGTAAGATATCCTTGCGGTCATCCCTGGTAAGGGCAGGGGCCGTGGGGGTGTCTCCTGCCGACATGATGGCGAGGGCTGCCTGTTGTGGCCCTCTGGGATCTTGTGGAGACCTCCTGAAATGTTGTAAGGACAGGAGCGCCTGAGCGGTGGCCCCGTGGGCTGGGAGGACTATGGGCCCCTGCGCCAGAATTGCTGGGTGTGTTGTGGGGATCCTCCAAAGACCTGGGCTCAATATTGGCCCACTCTGGATGGGGTATCCTCTCCACGTTGCGCTGGCCCCTCTCCTCCACAGTATATGAGGCCCTGGTGGGGCCACCTAAGGTGCAGTGCTTGGTGGCCCTCTGAAGATTCCTGGGGGAGCTTGCCTGGGCCCTCCAATAATGGCCATAGGCCCAGCTAGCTCAGCCTTTGGGGTGGCAATTCCCCTTATCCATCCTCCTTCTCCTTGATCTTTTCAATGAACCATTCGGGACCCGGGGCGCTAAGAATCCCGCTCTCACTGTGGGGTTAGGGGTGTCCCCTATGATTTAGGAGCAGAGTTCCATTGCATGGGGTCCCTCCGATTCCGGGGCATTTAGGGTAGAGTGTTGGTCGCTCCACCCATGGCAGGCAGCTGGCATGAACGAGGCCCCCCCCCCCTCTGTTGGTCCCCGGCCCGGGCTGGCACACGCCCCTGTTGTGCCCCGGTACCTCCTCCAAGTCAAAGTGCTTTCCATAGATCCCCTCAGCAGGGGTGGGCACCAGCTTCCCTGCCCTCTGTAACTTCTCTATTCGGTGTGTCAGTTGCTCCTTGTGGTGGAGAAAAGAGGGCGCCACTCCGGGGATTCTGTTGGTTCGTATTTCTGTCCGTTCATGCAGCTTCTCTGACCGAGGAGGGCCTAGACACCCAGGGCTCCGCGGGCCCAGGAGCGCCAGAGGTTGGTGCAGCACCGGTGCTCCAATTATACTGAGGTCGTACGCGGCTGGGGGCCTCGTCGGGTGGGGACTCCTGGGTGGTCACCAAGCCTGCTGCACCTCTGTGGTGTGTGTCCAGGCCCCGGTGGTTCACCTCGTCCAGGGTGCAAACTGCGGTGTCCTCGGGACCTGCCACTGGCCCGGTCTGAGACATAGATGCACCGGTTGAGCTGGGGGAGGATCAGACTTCCGCCCTCCGGATTCCTTCTCTTGGGCGCGTGCCGAGGAGTGGGGCCAATTCTCTCTCCAGCCCCCACGAGAGACCGCTAGTAGAGTGCGATGTTTCATGCCCCGAAAGCTAAAATGCAAGCGCTTTGGCCTGTACTTTAGGCACATATTGTGGAACACCTCCAAATCTCCTGTGTGACAGAATTCTGTCAGTCCTCTCAAATCTCTTGATAGAGTTTTGTCGAAAACAATCTTCTCAATGGCTTTGTGTGTCGGTGAAGATGGAATCAACCACTTCTTCTTCCGTGCCTCCTCTGGGGACAAAGGGCCATGTACACATTGGTGGAAATGTTCATTTGCTGTCCAGCGGTGAACGTTGGTACAGTGGTGCATCAGTGACCGCCATTTTTCAAGTAGTATTTCCACTGACCCCTCACAAGTTTTTGAGCTCCACCAAACATGGTTGGTGATAGAATGTGACCACTGCAAAATACTTTCAAAACATTTTTTTTCCCTGCAGCCGAGATTTTCTTATTGATTGATTTAGCAAGATGCCATACGTCAGATTGATGTTTAATATGTGGGAACTGCTCTCTCATTGTCTTGGCAATTGAAACGTGTCTGTCCATGGCTACGAGGTCGATGTGCATTCCCCTTGATTGTAGATATTGCAATGATTTTATAAATCCTAGTTTCTCCATGGCCACTGAGGATGTACATTGTGTTACCTGCATGACCACCAAACTCACAGTTTTCTTACTATCCATGTCCTGAAAGTGGTAGGTGCAGTACTTGGCAGAAAATCCAGGGCTGTCGCACTGTCCATCGCCGGCTAGCCTGAATCGTTTGCCTTCGAATGTACTTGCTAGAGACAATTGTTCAATTTTCCAAGCATCACTAATGGCCAGAAACAGATAATCATGTTGGTATTTGTAGTACTGCGTTTTTGAAATGAAATGGAGTCCCACAAACTGAAAGAAAGACTTTAACTTTCTAAAACTGGAGCCACTAAAAAAGTGATGCAGCTGCACACAGTAGATTGCCTGCTGGCAGTTTCCCCAGCATAGGTTGTGCAGACCATGAGAACGTATGATGTAATCTACAGGCGGCATGTATTGTGATGTTACTGACTTGTTTTTGACGAGTCACATGAATCAATGGCTTCCCACATACTTTCCCTCTGACAGAATGCCCACATTTCAGCATACTTATAATATCCATCAAACAACGGTCGAATACTATGTCTTTGCCCTCTTTCATTAGACTGTCAACCTGCGTCAAAGTTGTTTCGGCCTGTGAGTAGAGGACATTTCACCACATTTGAAAGAAATATTGCTGCTATCAAGTTCTGATGCGTCGGTGAATGCTGCTGCTGGTTCATTCTCTGTCATTTCAACATCTGCTACTTCAACATTGATGGGAGAACACAACAATGTTGACAGCTTTTTTGGTGGCAATTTTTTGGCGGGTGTAGATTGTGTGAATTGATCTGCGACTACTTCAGAGCTATCTTGAATAGATCCAGTATCATGTTGTTGCGGTAGTGCGGTCGCACTGTAGCAATGGTCCAATACTACTTTACTGGATTCTCCGGACACATTAATTTCATTTTCTGTACATTTGACATGAGCATCCCGAGTCTCAACACGCCACGTCTGAATTAATAGTTCCTCCATAGCCTCCACAGTGTAAATGGTCTGGCAAGCAACATCTCTCATTCGCTTCACTGTCTGTGTATGTATAGTTCGTAGACCCACGGGTAACTAGAGGACAGATTGGAAAAGGGATGTTCAGTTTAAACGCAAGATAAAGTATAGTACAATTGACTTGAAAAAAACATAAAATAGTCCCCAGCACAAAAAAATTTCTAAAATTATGAACTGTTTGTAACTAACCTTATTTTTGTTTTTTTTCTTTGCAACTTTTTTGACTCGACCTTCAACATCTGCACGCTGTTGCTCCGATACGTATCCGCATGTCTCCGCTTCCTCTTGCGCTGCAACGACTATATTTTCTGTATCTCCATAGACAGCACAGAATGAGGCTCCATCGACTCCCTGAAACATAGTATTTTCATTACTGTGTATCAAAATATTGTTAGCATAAAACACACGTGAGGACGAACACACATGTACATCTCAATAGCCAAACACGATTTAATTATTGTGTGGAACAATCAAACGACAAGTATTTGAGCTCTGATGACCTAGTTCGATGGAGCTGTCAGTATCCATACCTCTGGCTCTGCATGGACTGCCACGAATGATTGTATTGAAGAGGAGGCATCAGCAACTCCCTGAAACACAGTACTTGCGTTAGTATGGTTTTCAATATTGTAAACATAACACACACTTGGGGTCGACGGAACAGGTACATATAAAGAGATAACCACAAATGTTGCATTGTCTAAAAGAATCAAGGAATATTTAAATATGATCAGATTTAATCGACTTATTTCTCCGATTTCTTTACATCTGCATCATCTAAGTGGGATCTTGTGATTGTAGTGGAAGCTCCATTGTCTCCCTGAAACACAGTACTTGCGTTAATAGGGAAGAAAGTATAGCAAATGGAATCATGTTATATGATCACGCTCGATGGAGCTGTCAGTATCCATACCTCATGCTGCTGAAAAATATCTAGGGCTGTTGTCAATGTGGTGCGCACTTCCGAAAGCGGTTGCGCCGATTCGTATCCACATGGTCCCGCTTCCACCGGAATTACTTGAATGTCAGGCTCCGCATCTAGTGCGTGGGTTGACGATTCAACAACTGCCTGAAACATAGTATTTGCATTAGTAAGGATTACAGTATTGAAAACAGAACACACGCTTGCGGTCGACCACACAAGTACATATCAACGGCTAACCACGAATGAAACATGGTGTAGAACAATCAAACGACAAGTGTTCCAGTCCTGATGATCACGGTCGATTGAGCTGTCAGTATCCATACCTCGTGCTGCTGAAGAACATCTAGGGCTGTTGTCAATGTGGTGGACGCTTCAGCATCTCCCTGAAAGACAGTACTTGCATTAGTATGGATAACACTAATTATAACTGAAAACAAACACCAGGGGACGACAACTAAGGTGTATATCAATTGGAAAGCACTAACCAAACAATTGGTAAAATAACACACGATACATACAAACTCTTACTTGACATGCATAAAACCAGTCTGTAGCGGAATATCCAAGTATGATTTCCTGATACGCGCTAGAAGTGGTTGATAACCGCGAGCACGTGACGGAAGTAGAATGTTCTTGCTTCAGATTCAAGGGATAGTCAAGAAGTTGTAAAGGTAAATTGTTTGATAATGAAAAGCCAACTTTTAAAATTGCCATGTAAGGAGACAGAATACTTGACCAATGCGCAATATAGCATAGTTCCCTGTGCCCACATATAGATTTCTGTTTGTGGGTTATGAAATCTAAAAAAAATATATTGATAAATGTCATTATTCAAAAAGCTATACACTCATATCAATGTCGAAAGTATTACAAATTGGAAACAACACCTAAAATATCAATGAATCCATTCGGCTACCTACACACTACCGCAAGGCCTAAAGCTATAAACGGACACTTGACTCACCAGTGGCGGATTGTGGACGAATAGAGTGGGAATAGCGTTTGCGAGCAATTTTCGTGTCGATCGCCGTTTATTCTTCTTTGTTACCCAAGATGTGGTGTACATGTGCGAGGGAAAGTGCCGGCTGCAGATGCGGTATTGATCAACACTCTTGTCCTCAAAGACTTGTTGGACTCTACTTTCCAGCTCATCCAGTGGATATCCGCAATGTCTGACACATTCTCTTATTCGATCAACAGTTTTCGGGAATACATGCATTGTAGTGCCTTCAGATTTAGCATGGGTCTTCGAAGGGCAACCGCTAATCGAACAGGCAGGCATTGTTCAAAATTCTGAAAAGTAAATATCAAGATTATTATAAAACCTTGATGAATAAAAATGTCAAAAAAAGTAGATGAAACATACCATGCTCAAGCAAGGTTTGTTTTGGTCGCCGGAACTATATCAGTTCATCATGTGCGGCTTAGTATTTGCATAAGTTACAGAAATGTTTTAAATTATGTGACTAAACTCTGAACATGTGACTCGTCCCTTGGATGTTCTGTCTTGCACGAAAAGGAACCATGCTTACATTATAGACTGGACCCCCGAAGGATGCAATTCATTGACAATTGACACAGATGAAAATAAATAGATCTATTGATAGCATAACAATTGAAACTCAAGTCAATAGCAATGAGACCAATGACCATAGCTCTATTGGGTACTGTAATCGCAAATCGATAGAAATGTAAAAATGACCGAAATATGACTAGGATACATGGCCTTACCTTGACCAACAAACAGTTGGATTCAGCAGGCCTATCAGTATGTTGCAGGAGAACAGGTAGATGGCCACAGGTAGCACACTGACGAGTTTGCTCGAACGCGGTCACAGATAGCACGACGACGAGCAGACTAGCATAGATCTCAGTGCTTCTCAGGTAGAAGGTTCAGGAGGTGACTTGCAAAGCACAAAGATGTTCTCATGAGCCATATCAAGTGGTTTATAAAGTATTAGAAACAGAGGTGTGTTTGTGAATGAATGACGTGTGTATGTCGTGGTATTATGTGGTTTGCAGGGGGGCGGCCTGCCTCAGGGGAGGCCTGCCTGGAGACACGGGATCTGAGGAGGCCATGTGAGCGATGGCCCCTGGGCGTGGGATACCTTTTGAAGTGTACATGCTGTTTGGCACCTTGGCCGTTTGCGCCCGTGACAGCCCCCCATGCCAGCGCTCATCCCCGGGTGCGAACCGCCTTTGATAGAGGGGGTGGGATGGATGGGCCTGGGGCGTGCAGATAAGGCACAGGAAGACTGCTGAATGGAGACACACTTATGTGGATTGCAGGGGGGGGCGGCCTGCCTCAGGGGAGGCCTGCCTGGAGACACGGGGTCTGAGGAGGCCATGTGAGCGATGGCCCCTGGGAGAGGGATACCTTTTGAAGTGTACATGCTGTTTGGCACCTTGGCCATTTGCGCCCGTGATAGCCCCCCATGCCAGCGCTCATCCCTGGGTGCGAACTGCCTTTGATAGAGGGGGTGGGATGGATTGGCCTGGGGCGTGCAGATAAGGCACAGGAAGACTGCTGAATGGAGACACACTTATGTGGATTGCAGGGGCGGCCTGCCTCAGGGGAGGCCTGCCTGGAGACACGGGGTCTGAGGAGGCCATGTGAGCGATGGTCCCTGGGCATGGGATACCTTTTGAAGTGTACATGCTGTTTGGCACCTTGGCCGTTTGCGCACGTGACAGCCCCCCATGCCAGCGCTCATCCCCGGGTGCGAACCGTCTTTGATAGAGGGGGCGGGATGGATGGGCCTGGGGCGTGCAGATAAGGCACAGGAAGACTGCTGAATGGAGACACACTTATGTGGATTGCAGGGGGGCGGCCTACCTCAGGGGAGGCCTGCCTGGAGACACGGGGTCTGAGGAGGCCATGTGAGCGATGGACCCTGGGCGTGGGATACCTTTTGAAGTGTACATGCTGTTTGGCACCTTGGCCGTTTGAGCCCGTGATAGCCCCCCATGCCAGCGCTCATCCCCGGGTGCGAACCGCCTTTGATAGAGGAGGTGGGATGGATGGGCCTGGGGCGTGCAGATAAGGCACAGGAAGACTGCTGAATGGAGACACACTTATGTGGATTGCAGGGGGGCGGCCTGCCTCAGTGGAGGCCTGCCTGGAGACATGGGGTCTGAGGAGGCCAGGTGAGCGATGGCCCCTGGGCGTGGGATACCTTTTGAAGTGTACATGCTGTTTGGCACCTTGGCCGTTTGCGCCCGTGACAGCCCCCCATGCCAGCGCTCATCCCCGGGTGCGAACCGCCTTTGAGAGAGGGGGTGGGATGGATGGGCCTGGGGCGTGCAGATAAGGCACAGGAAGACTGCTGAATGGAGACACACCTATGTGGATTGCAGGGGGCAGCCTGCCTCAGGGGAGGCTTGCCTGGAGACACGGGGTCTGAGGAGGCCATGTGAGCAATGGCCCCTGGGCGTGGGATACCTTTTGAAGTGTACATGCTGTTTGGCACCTTGGCCGTTTGCGCCCGTGACAGCCCCCCATGCCAGCGCTCATCCCCGGGTGCGAACCGCCTTTGATAGAGGGGGTGGGATGGATGGGCCTGGGGCGTGCAGATAAGGCACAGGAAGACTGCTGAATGAAGACACACTTATGTGGATTGCAGGGGGCGGCCTGCCTCAGGGGAGGCCTGCCTGGAGACATGGGGTCTGAGGAGGCCATGTGAGAGATGGCCACTGGGCGTGGGATACCTTTTGAAGTGTACATGCTGTTTGGCACCTTGGCCGTTTGCGCCCGTGACAGCCCCCATGCCAGCGCTCATCCCTGGGTGCGAACCGCCTTTGATAGAGGGGGTGGGATGGATGGGCCTGGGGCGTGCAGATAAGGCACAGGAAGACTGCTGAATGGAGACACACTTATGTGGATTGCAGGGAGGTGGCCTGCCTCAGGGGAGGCCTGCCTGTAGACACGGGGTCTGACGAGGCCATGTGAACGATGGCCCATGGGCGTGGGATACCTTTTAAAGTGTACATGCTGTTTGGCACCTTGGCCGTTTGCGCCCGTGACAGCCCCCCATGCCAGCGCTCATCCCCGGGTAAGAACCGACTTTGATAGAGGGGGTGGGATGGATGGGCCTGGGGCGTGCAGATAAGGCACAGGAAGACTGCTGAATGGAGACACACTTATGTGGATTGCAGGGGGGCGGCCTGCCTCAGGGGAGGCCTGCCTGGAGACACGGGATCTGAGGAGGCCATGTGAGCGATGGCCCCTGGGCGTGGGATACCTTTTGAAGTGTACATGCTGTTTGGCACCTTGGCCGTTTGCGCCCGTGACAGCCCCCCATGCCAGCGCTCATCCCCGGGTGCGAACCGCCTTTGATAGAGGGGGTGGGATGGATGGGCCTGGGGCGTGCAGATAAGGCACAGGAAGACTGCTGAATGGAGACACACTTATGTGGATTGCAGGGGGGGGGCGGCCTGCCTCAGGGGAGGCCTGCCTGGAGACACGGGGTCTGAGGAGGCCATGTGAGCGATGGCCCCTGGGCGTGGGATACCTTTTGAAGTGTACATGCTGTTTGGCACCTTGGCCGTTTGCGCCTGTGATAGCCCCCCATGCCAGCGCTCATCCCTGGGTGCGAACTGCCTTTGATAGAGGGGGTGGGATGGATTGGCCTGGGGCGTGCAGATAAGGCACAGGAAGACTGCTGAATGGAGACACACTTATGTGGATTGCAGCGGGCGGCCTGCCTCAGGGGAGGCCTGCCTGGAGACACGGGGTCTGAGGAGGCCATGTGAGCGATGGTCCCTGGGCATGGGATACCTTTTGAAGTGTACATGCTGTTTGGCACCTTGGCCGTTTGCGCCCGTGACAGCCCCCCATGCCAGCGCTCATCCCCGGGTGCGAACCGCCTTTGAGAGAGGGGGTGGGATGGATGGGCCTGGGGCGTGCAGATAAGGCACAGGAAGACTGCTGAATGGAGACACACCTATGTGGATTGCAGGGGGCAGCCTGCCTCAGGGGAGGCTTGCCTGGAGACACGGGGTCTGAGGAGGCCATGTGAGCGATGGCCCCTGGGCGTGGGATACCTTTTGAAGTGTACATGCTTTTTGGCACCTTGGCCGTTTGCGCCCGTGACAGCCCCCCATGCCAGCGCTCATCCCCGGGTGCGAACCGCCTTTGATAGAGGGGGTGGGATGGATGGGCCTGGGGCGTGCAGATAAGGCACAGGAAGACTGCTGAATGGAGACACACTTATGTGGATTGCAGGGGGCGGCCTGCCTCAGGGAAGGCCTGCCTGGAGACATGGGGTCTGAGGAGGCCATGTGAGCGATGGCCACTGGGCATGGGATACCTTTTGAAGTGTACATGCTGTTTGGCACCTTGGCCGTTTGCGCCCGTGACAGCCCCCATGCCAGCGCTCATCCCTGGGTGCGAACCGCCTTTGATAGAGGGGGTGGGATGGATGGATGGGCCTGGGGCGTGCAGATAAGGCACAGGAAGACTGCTGAATGGAGACACACTTATGTGGATTGCAGGGAGGTGGCCTGCCTCAGGGGAGGCCTGCCTGTAGACACGGGGTCTGAGGAGGCCATGTGAGCGATGGCCCCTGGGCGTGGGATACCTTTTGAAGTGTACATGCTGTTTGGCACCTTGGCCGTTTGCGCCCGTGACAGCCCCCCATGCCAGCGCTCATCCCCAGGTATGAACCGTCTTTGATAGAGGGGGTGGGATGGATGGGCCTGGGGCGTGCAGATAAGGCACAGGAAGACTGCTGAATGGAGACACACTTATGTGGATTGCAGGGGGGCGGCCTACCTCAGGGGAGGCCTGCCTGGAGACACGTGATCTGAGGAGGCCATGTGAGCGATGGCCCCTGGGCGTGGGATACCTTTTGAAGTGTACATGCTGTTTGGCACCTTGGCCGTTTGCGCCCGTGACAGCCCCCCATGCCAGCGATCATCCCCGGGTGCGAACCGCCTTTGATAGAGGGGGTGTGATGGATGGGCCTGGGGTGTGCAGATAAGGCACAGGAAGACTGCTGAATGGAGACACACTTATGTGGATTGCAGGGGGTCGGCCTGCCTAAGGGGAGGCCTGCCTGGAGATACGGGTTCTGAGGAGGCCATGTGAGCGATGGCCCCTGGGCGTGGGATACCTTTTGAAGTGTACATGCTGTTTGGCACCTTGGCCGTTTGCGCCCGTGACAGACCCCCATGCCAGCGCTCATCCCTGGGTGCAAACCGCCTTTGATAGAGGGAATGGGATGGATGGATGGGCATGGGGCATGCAGATAAGGCACAGGAAGACTGCTGAATGGAGACACACTTATGTGGATTGCACAGGGGCGGCCTGCCTCAGGGGAGGCCTGCCTGGAGACACGGGGTCTGAGGAGGCCATGTGAGCGATGGCCCCTGGGCGTGGGATACCTTTTGAAGTGTACATGCTGTTTTGCACCTTGGCCATTTGCGCCCGTGACAGACCCCCATGCCAGCGCTCATCCCCGGGTGCGAACTGCCTTTGATAGAGGGGGTGGGATGGATGGAAGGGCCTGGGGCGTGCAGGCAAGGGTGTGGGAGCCAGGGGCCATCAGGCACCTCTCATCCTTTACTTCTCAGTAGAAACTCGTACAAGTGCCTCCAGTAGTGGGTTTGCCCCTTGCCCTTATGTGATGTTAACTTTGGATGACATTCGCGTAGATGGGAACACTGAGCAGGACATGGGGCATCCATTTTTGTACCCCCTTTCCACTCCATCTTGGTGACCAGGCCTCACTTCGATAGTACAGCGCGCAGAGCACATGGCCCACACCCTCGTTCCCACTCTGACTGGAAAACTCCAGAGGTATTTGCAACTGCTAATAAATGTAACCCATCACTCTTCCTCTGAGATCACGGTCCTGCATGTGAACCAGCCTGAACCAAGCACATAGCTTGTTCATCTCCACAAACGTGTCCTTGCCCACGCACCCTCGCCAGTGGAAACTTACTGCCATTCTGACCCTGTGTCCGTGCAAGGTATTCTCTTCATGTGCCAGACCACTGACCACGCCATGATGCCCACCTAGCAGCTCCCCAACTAACATTAGACCCCTACTGCAGTATACCGTTGCCTATCAATAACAAATGCCACATACCGGAGATTCTTGTGAGCAAAGACCCACACTTCAAACAGTGTATTATAGTGGTCAAGACCCTTGACCTAAGGTCTGTATAATCCAATGTTAATTGATAGTATAGATATATGTGTGACTTTTATAGAGACATAACCGACTGAAAGACTTTGAACAAGTGTTATTTAGTGCATGCATTATTCATAATAATTTATGTTAGCTTAGATAGTGACCACCCCGCTTCACAGCGACCTGAACTTCACCCATTCCGAGCACAGATATCTGACGTCCAGCCTTGAATGGAGACACACTTCATTCATTTAAAAAATCGAAACAACCGTTGTTAAAATATATGTGGTGTTTTATTTTGTATCTTATTTTGATGACACAAAAATACAAGACTTTAAACATTGTACAGTTCAGGTTGCAGCACAGCGAGAGAAAATCCCTTGTACTGACCAATGTCACTCGGGAACGTTTCTCTTATGGCATGAATGGCACAGGCCGGTATCACTCTTCGAATGCGGTGTCCAAGCCTCCCGTGAAGCCACCATGTAAAGGAACGATAGGCCACGAGCATGTACCACCTGTGAAAAGGAATGAAACAAACTGTTTTTAAATGACCAAGATAAGTTTAATAAAGGTTTGTTGTCAAAGACAATTCTTGTAACTAATGGCATTCTGCTCGGAGAAATGCTATGTAGACACTGCACACTATTGAACGACTTTCGTGCGTTACAATGATATGTATATGTAATTTTGGATATAGTAGAAGACCATGAAATAAGAGTGGCATGACAAGCAGAGTATACTTACTCGTTACTCAGATTACGAGGATGAACAGTTGCGCGAAGTTCGTGCATAAGCACCATCATTATCCTCAACACGGACCGTGTGAGGCAGGCTGCCCTGAAGTCTGGCAGCTTGGTGATGCATTGCGGTCGTGGCTCGCCTTCCCAAATGTAGGCCACGCATCCCGAGTTTTCACAGCAGCAGCAGTTCTCCTCCTCGGTTGGCATTAGCTTCCACTAATTGCATGTGCACCAGGTGGAAACACCGTCCATGCGACTAGGTCCAGGCTCTTCAGCTGTTGAATCGTCCTCCCAACTGCCGTCCGAAGACCCATCATTTTCACGTGTTTCCCTTTCCAGTAGTTCCTCCTCAGTATACTTGGGCTCGTACATGTAGGGCATTATTGTAGCCATTGTGTGTTCAGAGCACAGAAAAGAGTCACAGAATACTCAAAGTAACACAGAGAGAGGAATGGAATCGAAAATCTGCTGCTGTGTGTTGTGAAACAGTCTGTTTATACTTATTGAGGAAAGAGGCGTCCTGCCATTTCCATGGCGACACGTCACTAGCTGAAGCGCAGCGAATGTTGACACGAGACGTGCTTTGGCGTTGTGAAATGGGCGGTACGCGACTGCTGATGACAGGCTCAGGGGCGGGGGATAGGATTTAGTGCCGCAAAAGCAGGTCAGCCAGGGCGATGCGGAAAGTGATAGGATTATCACAAAATGGCGGCGCTCTACTGCCTGTTTTCGCGTGCGTTTAATGGACGAAAACTCAGGTAAGGTCCATAGGAAATTTTTCAAAAATAGAGCGATTTAGGCTTAAAAACACATGGCTGACCCATAGGGGCAATAAAACTTTTTGACCAAACCATCCCTTTCATTGAAAAATAAGATGTCTGTAACTACGCCATGACACCCCAGGGTTTTGGCGTATAACAAATGCAATAAATAAATAAATTAAATAAATATATAATACATACACACACACACACACACACACACACACACACACACTTCAAAGTGCATCCCAAATTCAGAAATGGGATGTGCTTTGAAACACACCTAAATCATGTTTCGATCAGGAGTAGAGGAATGCAGATTGCATATTCAGGTCCTTCATGACCCTGTGATACTATTTTTAATTTATATCTCTCCAACAAAGATAGACATGCTTAAATGAGGTACACAACACACTACGAACACAAATGTTTTTCCAACAATGCAAACGTAAGGTAGATATGAAAATCTTGGGATCTGAAAATTACATTGCATGACAAGCATTATTTATTGGAGAGGTGTAGTATCAATGATCACATGCAGTGGTATTTCCTATGAGGACCTCTGCATGGCATAATTTGTTTGGAGAGGTGCAGTACCACTGACAATATACAGATGTCGCCTCAGATTTCTGTATGATGTCCGTGGCACTGCACCTCTGCAAAAAAATTGTGATTGTATTGTAGCAGTGTCCAGAAAAGGAAACCTACCTGTGGCCCAAAGGGGCTAGGTAAGTAGCCCGAATATAGCACCACTCCCTCTAGCTCATCAAAAAAGAAGGATCACAACAGGGACCAAGGTTTGAAATTGACACATAGCATTTTTTCAAAATGTATCCCAAATTCTGAAAGGGGAAGTGCTTCAAACGGGCATATTTCTTCACGGTCGTAGATGAACACATTCTGACACCTTTTTGCCCACGTTTTATGTAATTGCAAAAAGCAGTAGGACAGAAGGCATTACTACCCATTTCAAAATACATCCCAAATTAAGAAATGGCATGTGTGTTGAAACACGCCTAAATCATGTTTCAACTGGAAGCAGGGAGATGGACAATACATACTCAGGTAATTTATGACCCTGTGATGTTATAATATCTATACCTCCAGCAGACTTAGAAATGCTTAAACTATTTACACAACACACTCACACACATTTTTTGAACAATGAAAACGTAAGGCAGTTATGAAAATCCTAGGATATGAGCATTATATTGGATTACAAGCATTTTTGGAGAGGTGCAGTACCACACACAGCATGCAGAGGTCCTCTGAGTTTTCTTATGAGGACCTCTGTATGTTGTCAGTGGTAATGCACATCTTCAAAAAATAATGTTTGCATAGTAACAGTACCTAGAAAGGGAAACCTAACTGTAGCCCAATGAACAAGGAAAATGGCCCAAATATAGCCCAACTCCCTCTGACTCTGAAAAGAAAGGTCAATACTCTGCCCTAGATTTGAAATTGGCACTCATGTGACATGGTATAGTATTGCTGATTGGGAGCAAGTTAAAAAAAGCCATTATTGGATTATATTTCAGTAAGGAACAAGAAACAACATGTAGTGCCTTGGCAGATTATGACACCGGATGTCCAGTTGTCATGCCAACCACAAAGTCGGCTTTCTGGCCCCCTTTTACTTAAACGTAATCAATGTATTCCCCTATAATAGTAATTCCATGGTGGAACTGGGAAATGTGTTTATGTTTCTGTATATGGTATGCGTTCTGCCTTTCACCTGATTATTTAGCTTGGTGTTTCATTTATATAATGCAATGTTGGTAAAATATCGTGTGTGTGTGTGCACGCGCGTTTGTGTGTATGTGTGTTCCTGCTTTCAGAGGATTTGTTTAAAAGACTTTGGGCCTCATTCCGAGTACGGCGCTATTTACGCCTTGGTTGACGCCGTACCCGGAACGGCAGCGCCTTGGTGGATGGCGGAATCACTGCCCCATTCCAAGGTTGGCGGGGTGGTAATTCCCCATTCACCAAGGCTCTTCCCCATTCCCAAATGAGCCCCCATAGGGCTCAATGGGAATGGGGAAGATGCAAATAACGGTGACCTTCATTACGGTCACCGTTATTGGCTTGCAGGCCCCTTTGCGCCCTCGACTTTAACACCTGCTCAAAGCAGGCGTTAAGGGCGAGGGCGCAGAGGGAACTCGGAGTATGGCGGTAAGGGAATACCGCCACCGGTTTTGTTACCGGTGGCCGCTATCCCTTACCGCCATACTCGGAATGAGGCCCTTTCTGTTGAAAATATCCAGTTTGGTTGTGCACTTTTGGTCAAATAGACTAATTACCACTATGTAACGGTAGGGGAGGAGGTGAGCAAAAGGTCCCTACATGCCCAACATCCAATAGAAAACATTACATGTCCTTGTATAACATCAGCAGAGCGACTCACATATTGTTGGCAAATGGTAAAATAAGCCTCAGGCACGGGTCATTGATGATGCCGGGCCAAACAGACCTCTCCTTGTGGGTGGGATCGGACTGGTATGCAAATGTGTATTTCGCCTCATGTGAGTTGACCTAGTGATCTAACACATGATGGGCCTCATTACGACCCAGGCGGTAAGTTACCGCCTGGGCCGTGACTTTACCACCATGGCGTAAACTACGTTTACGCCATGGTGGTTGGCGGATTTACCGCCCCATTCCGAGGTTGGCGGGGCGGTAAGTCCCCAATCCCCATTTACCCTTCCCCATTCCCATTTTTGCCCCATAGGGCATAATGGGAGTGGGGAAGGCGTTAATTACGCCACCGTAAATTACGGTGGCGTAATTAACTCCATGGTCCCTTAGCGCCATGGATTTTAACACCTGCTAAAAGCAGGTGTTAAATCCGCCATGGCGCTAAGGGACCTCGTACTCAGGCGGTAAGGGTCGGCGCTGTTTACGCCGCCGTAAAACCCTTACCGCCTGAGTCGTAATGAGGCCCGATATGATTGGGGACAAGACAGAGTCTCACATGCTTGGCAAATGTTGAAACATCTCATCAACTCATATCACAACTCTGCTGATTCATTGTATGCAAGACTTCCACAAAAACCTCTCAGCCTGTTTTTAGAATAGATAACACTTCTGTGTGCCAAGTCTATTCACTCTGAGAGACCGCTCTCGATATATTTATAACTGACAATACCATGTTAACATAGCGCTGTAGTCGGCAATGACTTCTCTCGGCATCTTCCACAATATCTAGTAGTACCCCCACCGTTATGGCAGCAGCACAAGCCTAGCTGCACCTCTAGTTATCTCCTCCCCACTCATCCTTTGAAATGTAAAATACTGGACGTCCACCTGAAGAAAAGTCTTTCTTGAGTTTTAAAAAGCAAAACCTTTGCCCATTCATTTTCGTGAAGCCTTTAAGACATGTCTATTTCAGCAGACTTGAGAGCCCTCTGGTCGGAGATTAACACGCCAGCACTTTACCAATATCACCACTCACTCATTCACTTACAAGGTATGTCACATAGACGTTCTTCTTTTCTTGAACAAACGTGTTATTTTTTACATTTCTCTTAAATGCAATTTGACAAATATATTTCTTTTTGTGCTAATAATACTTATTTTTTTTTTAAAAGGAACATCAGTAAACTACAAAGGACATGAAGAAATTCTGCTCAGTACGTTAACAGCAACAATAATATGATATTGTATACGTCTCATAAGAGCAGGGGTGGACTGGGAACCAAAAGAGACCCTGGAAATTATTTTCAAAGTGGCCCCATATTATACATTTTCAGCAAGAAAAAGCCTTTTCCTATCGGAATATTTGGAAATACAACACAAAAGAGGCCCATGGTGCAGAGACCTGTTCGGAAATCTAAAGAGTTCCCTATAGGCCAATCCACACCTGCACAAGAGGCCTTGTGCTAAGAACGAACAAGGTCAAATAACCTACTTGCTGTAATGGGGCCAACTCAAGAGGGCCTGCGTTCAAGACTTATCCCACAATGCCCTACCAGAATAGAAATATCCTTCTGCATAATCATAATGTGACCACCCATAAGGGCAGTCCTATGCAAGGCAACTCTCATTACTCTGGGTGTGTATTCCTTGTCGGTGAGCTGCAGAGAGATGAAGCACCGTCAAGGCATGGAGAGTGAAGGGGTTGCATTGGGACTACCCATAATAACGTAGCATTTCTTTGGTATTGAGAAAGAAGGTGCAGTTGTTGAAAGGCAGTTTTGCACACTGCCTTATTATGGGGATAATAGTTCCACGTATTATTCTGCCAGTTGTGCCAGTAGTTTCTTGTGCGTTTGGGGATCAGACTATTTTTTTTTCAACAGGAATTGTACACTAAATGTTCCTCTTGAATGTAGTTTGGTTAAACATTTATGGGTGGCTTTCTTGTGTATAACGTTATATAGTCTTTCCCCTGCCCAATTCTGTTTAGTATAATTAATATCCTTCTGGCTGTTTTTTTCCCCCATTTTCGTGATCACTTTCTATGGGCCTTATTGAAAATAACCACATAATGATGCATGCATTCATTGCCATTGCTCTATGCATCAAACTGAGGCACACACCTGACTAGGGGTTTACACCACTACATGTCATGACACTAAATACCAGATGCAATAAAATCAATAAGCCACATGCAGTATTAATGGAAGCCAGAAACCTTGCACCATTTCCTACTATTTTCAGATGTGTTAACATTGCAAATGAGCAGTATAACACCAAGTGATGGTCATTACTGAAAATATAATCCACGCAGATTCCCCTCCCTGAAGCACCAGCAAAACAAAATGAGCACTAAAGGGATATACAAACTACAAATGAAGTTCTCTGATCAGGAGATCATGCTGCTCACTGATGAGGTGCCCCCCTCATGGCTAAACCTTAACTCCAAGCTTGTCCGATTGTGAACCATGACGAAGATTAAAATGATGTGGGATTATCTGAAGTGGTGCTGCCCAGTAAACCAGACGGAAACATCAAGTGAAATTCCAGGTGTGGAGGGGCTGTTAGGGATTTTGTCAGAGGGCTATACCTAATTTGGTGGTGGTGTTTTATTATCGTGGTTAAACAGGACTAGTGTTGTTATGATATTGCCCTAGATGGTGTGACAAGACTCCCCTGTAATACCTGTATTCTTTTTGGGTTCAACTCTAAACACAGAAATATGGGTCTTACACACTTGAAATGTTGACAGAGCTAACTGTCTCTCTAGCAAATTATTTATGAGGCTGGTCTACTGTCTTTGACAGATCTGCTCAGCTGTCAGCATGCACAGCCGAGATACCACACTCACACAATCTGGCTATCTATAAAACCCACAGTTAATCAAATGACACAACCTGATCACCATGAATAATGTATCAAGACACGCTTTAACTTTTGGAATGTGCATTTATAAAAGCACTTACCGATTGTAAAACAGCAACATTGAATAGCGATTCAAATGGTCATGTGAATATAATTCATTAAAAATAAGCAGCAAGAGAGAATTGTCATCATGAACTCAGCTCAATGACACAATGTGAATTTCACCCACTTCGACCTTACATTCTTAATATTTGGCAAGAACCACACTTAGTATAAAATGCAATTTCTCCAAATGGCATTTGAAAGGTGCTGAATTCTATTATATAACAATAAAACTTCCCTGCCTGTCTCAGAATACATCTGCACATGTGCGCTTCACTTATCACCGATATACTCACATCAAATATGAACAAGGTTTCTGTGCTGTTATCACGGGCAACCCTCCTTTGTTGTCCTGCCAACATGCAGCAGTATCGCAACTCACGCACTCAGGCAACCCAGATAGAAGGCCACAACCTCTCTCCAGCTACAGGCTTGTCTTCTCAGTCTGCTGCCTGTGAGAATCTTGCCTCTCTGCACTGCATGATCCCAGCCACTCACTCCTCTGTCGGCAGAACCCCCCACCGCTTCTGTCTCCTGAATTTATATTTAGCCCTGTCAATCTCACTAAACCTGCCTTTTTCCTGATGCATGAACATCACCCAAGCTTTTGGGTTAATGGGTTAATATGTATACACAGTGCAAACTGTAGAGATGACCTATTCACCCTGAAATGGATCATTTTAAAATGTGCTGACTACAAACATGTGCACTTACATTTGCAATTAAGCAACTAGTGTAGGCCAGCTATTTCTGGTCTGTGTTCTGTTTACTGCCTCCTCTGAATATCATGTCATGGTCCACTTACTGCCTCAATATACATTATTCCTACCTCTACAGCATCTCCCCTACGCTCTCCAGCAGGGCTGACCCAAGCATGGGGTGGGATAATTTCTAATAACTGAAGAGAAAACTGACACAGCTGTCTGTAAGGGGAACATTGTCAGTAGAGTGCTGGTTCTGCACATGAAAGTGTTCAATGTCCAGTACTCTTGAACACTCTGATTTACTATGGTCAATAAATAAAAGACTTCCCCCAAGTAGAACACCTATTGAGAATCAGGAATTATTTGTGTGAGGCTTTTGCCCGAGTCTCTGGACCAAAATCCAGTCAAAAAGGTGTGGCTGTAGCTTAGGCTTATGTGAAACATGATCACTCTGAACAAAATTGAGATGTTTGGTGTCATAAATGGTTTTGGTCCAAAGTAGTTCTTTTGAAGGACATTTTCTGAGTGACAACAGGATGTGAGTAAAATGTCCTTGCAGTGGCTATCCAATGGGGCCACTGTGGACATGTGAGAATGGACCCCAATTACTCTAATGTACCTTCTCTATGTTCAGCCTATGACCTGGGCAGTACAACAACTGTTCTGTTATGTATTAAAGCTGCAAACATGGCATTCTCATCAACTTTTGACACATTAAATTATAGAGAATACAACATTATGTCCCCTCCACACAGAAACCAGTCGGAATGCCTTCCCATCACCTTAAAACCTGTCCATCAAGGAAAGGAAGTTCTCACACCCTGCATGTAGATACCTTCTGTAGTTGACAACAACTGAAAAGCAAACCCTCTGAACAACTTGATGTTGCAATGTGGACGTTCTTGTTGCATCACCCAGCATATCTCTGGGACATTCCAGTGCCCAAATAGTGTTTATATATGTCAATACACCAGCCATTTCAGATAAGAAAATAGGCTGTAATATCGAGAAAAAAAATGTACCTCTGAGGACAGTAAGTCGTCACTGTGATTAGGAAGGAACATGCAAATAGCTGATGTGACTCCATATTGTCCCTATCAGCACACCCTACTCTGATACAGTCATTGACCATATGTGTAATAGATGTTTGTGCAGGTTATCAAAGACTACAACTCAAGAATGCATTCTATAATGATTCCAAAGCCAATTAATTGAAATATGGTGTCCCCTTGGGATGGAGTCATCTGAAGTGGCAGAGGGTCTCTTTAGCAATGAATGTTCACACATAATATATACTGAATTCACTGCACAGGGCTGCTCTCTGACACTTATCAAGCGCATACACAGGGCATGTGTTTGCCTGATTAAAGAATAAGAAAAGAAAATGAAACTAACTATATGTGTGGTGTCTTAGAAGCAACGCAACAGTACTCACAGTTCAGCGTTCGGTCCAGTGATGGCAGAGAACATGACATAATCTATCTAGCCTCAGCATGAGAAATTCAGCAGTAGCACTGTCACACACTGCTCTCCCATATACATCACTTGATAACCCAATAATGCTGTGTCCCCAAAGTCATGTTACAGCTGAGCTACTCTGTGTTTCTTGTTCGGGTGATGCAGGATGTATTGACCCACTCTGCTATACTATGTGGCCTGACTCTGCTATCTATGGTGTGAGAAACAGCAAAATGGTGGTAAAACTGCTGTGCGTGCCAAAACCTCCAAAACCGCGTTTTTCAACACACAAAAAGATGGCTGCACAACCTGCCACCCATGATGCATGTGTGGTGGAACAGAGCACACGCTGCAGAAAATGTGCCAGGGGGCTCCAGGACAAGGAACAGAGAGTGCAGTGGTAGCAGCAGCACTTTGCAAGTGAAACTCCAAAATGTGCCTGTAAATAACATTCACTTTGCTGCTGAAACTAAAAGGCCTGTACAAAACACTGTCCAACACTCAAAAGCTTGCTTGGCGCCAAAATCCATTTAATCTAATGAAGAACTGTGAATGTACAATGTCCTGAAATGTTAAAAGCAAAACATTTTCTCAGCAAAACCGGATCGCCTGTGAATGACAGTTCCTGTCTGTGTGCAGGCACACTGGGCTACCTGTCAGTGACAGTGCCTGTCAAATGGGCTCTCCTGATTAAACCTAAAGTTGTCTAAAACTAAAGATCTGCCGGATTAGCAAATATTTAAGGACTGTTGCTGAAAGGAACACGGATCTCAGTTGTTTTGATCCCACAGGTTTAAATCTAAGAATGTAATTTATCTATGTCATCTGATGCAACACGTTTGTTTTGTGCTGATTTTTATGTCAAGAAATTAAAGATTAACTGAGGCTGGCTGGGCCTGCAAGAAGTTGAAAAACAGGTTCCACCTATGGGGAGGGAATTCCTCTCAGCAGATGCTCACTGACAAATGATAATTGTGGGGTAGGACAGACTTGTGTCTGCTCCCAAGGACTGAACAATGGCAGATTCTCCAGGCCAGGAAATGGACGTGTGAAAGGGTTGTAAACTAGGCCTGCAGAAGGAAATCCCAAAACAGTGGGGGGTGCTCCTTGACTCTAGAGACAGACAAAAGGAGGACCATTGGCTGATAAGAATCTGTAATGAACAATTTTTAGAGACTTATAACTTACTATCAGAAATGCTGAAAATATAAAACGGGTACATTTGTTACTCTAATTTATGGCCCTACATTTCAAAACATGATGGAACTGTGTAGCATATTCTGAAATGAAAAGCAATATATGTGGTTTTATGGGAACTGTATATAGGCTAGAATTGTTAAACTTTGCACACACCTTCCAAACGTAAACACACATATTTGTGTAAATTTGGAGAAAGTCTGAAAATGTTTTCATGGAGAAATTGACAAAATGCTGCAAAAAGGTGAAACAAGGTTTCACAGCTGTGGGATTTGGATGAACAGATACTCCATAAAATATGAAATCCTTGTATGTGATTTTCGTGGAGGTTACACATGTATAAATATGTATTTAGAACAACATTTGATTTTGATACTAGTGGCTAAGGGAGGGTTCTAAGGATTGTAAAAACCAAACCATAAAATGTGACATCATCTGTCCTTGATCCAGTCACTCAGATGCAAGATGGAGATGAAGCTCTGATCCAATCCCAGATCACAGGGGCTAGCTTAGTTAAGCTGGCCTATAGACCCATTTTTGTGATGTCATTGGAAAGGATAAATAGAGACAGCTGACAACACATATGGACTCTCTCTTCTGATTCCAGTGAAGCACTCTGATCCAGCATTCAACATCCAGCCTTTAACATCCTTCCAGATCCCGATGCCAATGACCAGGCCAAGCAGTAGCTGAACCATTTTCAGCTAGGCCTCTATTATCAATTAATCACAAACTAATCGTTACAACCCAGTGGAGCACTGTGGTGTAGGGAAGCATCCTGAAACTATCTGGCTTGCTACCATAAATGCTTGCCTGGTGAACTCGCAATCCCACTGAATTGAAATATCCAGAAACAAGAAGGGAAGATCCTGTGCACTTCTGGTGACCGGCCTAGCTGATCCAGTCCCACGCCTGATGTGTTGTCTTTCCCTGTTAGACCCGATCCATTGACCAGAATCTTGATGGGCCTAAAATCTTAAATCCCGGTGGATTGTGAGTATTAATAGGATGCTAGAGAACTATTGTTGGCTGATCTTGTTCCACTCCAATCTCTGAACTACTTGTACTTTCATAATCAGTAACAGTGTCAAAATCTTTAGTGCTATCATATTCTGTCTATTTGCTAAAGCATAATTTTCATAGTCATTTTTATTTGTGTATCTCTCATCCAAAAATCCCACTTCGAGTGTGTGGACTGGTTCCGCCGGGGAAGGTGCTGGGGATCTGTTACTGAAGTCATGAATCAGTTTCAGATCTTACTGCGGCCCAACCTTGTCTAGTCTGCATGCTCTAGTCTTGCGTAGAAGCATAAGCCATATTTTATTTTTATTTTGAACTGAAGTTTTTGTCCAAATTCGTGTCTTTATTTCTGAAAAACATCCCTCACTAAAACCTCAATAACTCCCTCAGTTTTAAAGATAGAAACCCAAACGCAATGTGATTGACCCGTTTTTATAAAAAATCACATAGAAAAAATTTGCCGTGAATTTACATTTGCAAAAGTTTTACATGTGTGAATTGCCTTTAAATTATTTCCCACTTAGCTTTTGAGATTCCAAACGTTTTCTTTTGATTGAATCATTGCTTTTGCTTGTTTACATCTGTTCAAAGCGGCTCCAGTAGAAATGTATAATAATTTAAGCATTTTTTACCAAATTTAGTGTTTTTGATCAGCCAGTTTCAAAGCCATCCTGTCAGTTGAAAAGACAAATCCGTTTATCTCTTGTGTTTAAGGGGGAGTGATATTCTGTTTGTTCTGTATTATTCCAGAGTACCTGCTCTTTCCTCACATCTATTTAAATTGCCTGTTGGTGGGTTGAGGGGTGCTGCAGGGGGACCCTCTAACCATAGTGCTATCTGTTGAAACCCAACCCAAAAGTATTCTTTTCTGTGCTGCATTCTTTCTGGCGTTCATTACCTGATTCCCAGTGCATTAAATATATTAGTCATTGTTCTTGCCACCCCTTGGTGATTGTTGTTACCAATTAAAAATATATTGTGTTTTTAAATTCTAAATAAATAAATAAATATTTACTGTTGCAATCTAGCCTGATTCCTGGTTCAGTGTGACCAGTGGGGTAATTTGAGAAGGGTGTGATATGAGTGGTATATTATTCAGAATATTGAACTTATAGATACAAATAAATAAGGGTTTCATTTGCGCACTACATGCTGGGCGAGACTTGGGTATGTGCCTGATTGAAATCACTTACAGTGCTATCTAAAAAAAAATCATAGTGGCCTTGTTGATTCATTTTAAAAAAGTCTGTTCCGGAGCCTCAATTTAATATCATCTATCATGGAAAGTGCTGCGCTGTGTTACCCCTATTTTTTTGGGTTCAGATTATACTTGGCTAATTAGGGTCCTATTGTAGGTGAGCTGCTGCATAGTTCACACCGTACAGAAATACTAATGCATTTTGCCATCTTTCCACAGTTCACTTATTTTATACTAGTTGGAAAGTCCATATGTGCACTGTCATTAATACCATTGTATATTGGTGAGATATCCAAAATGTCACTTCTAGGTAATCGTTATTGGGCCCCCTTGTGCACTGATGCAGATGTTAGCATTTTTGATACATGTACGGTGTTATGCCTGTCCTCTGGAATGTTCACACCTAATGGCTGAATTTACTCCTTTATGTAACATGTATAAATCCCAATGAAATGCACATAACTCCTCCTAATATTAGATGGGACTACATCAATCTGCCCATCCTCATTATGTTAAATGAAGCCTGTCTTCCGCTGTGAACAGATCATGCTTAGGCAGCGTTGTGTAGTCTTTCTCTTTGTTAACATTTTAGGCTGGAAGGTCTTAGTGGTAGGGGGACCTCAAAGCATCTTTAGTCTGTAAGCAGAATTCTGAAGACATTCACTGTTTTACTCAAGAGCATTCACTGAGGAGGATTGAGTGGGATTGGTTTCTGGCCAAGTCCCCTCCATAGCAGTTCATGTTTAGGGATTTTGATGGTCACAAGCAATGTCAAGTGAGCAAACAGAGATTTTCTACAGATCTGACTCTCAGCACGTTTGTTTACAGAGTGAGCACCGATTGTGTTCACTTTTTTGTTTTTACATTTTATTTACATATATGTACTTTCTGTGAAGTCCACCATGAACAAGCTCCTTTTCTGATGCAGATCAGTGGTCTTTCTCTTCCCATCACACGCAGTATGATGACGTTCTTCTTTCAGATAAACGCGCACACTATTCTGATCTTCTGCAATCCTAAACTACTCATCATAGTCGTCTGTTTCAATCGCTTTCTCGTCTTCTTTCTCCCCCCTCTCCTGATTATTCATTGAACTCTGTTCTAACTGCCTGTTTTTTCTTCCTATTGTTTTTATTATTAATGTGCAGAATAAAAGGAATGCAAAGAATATTCACAATACAAGCACACAAAATACAAACATGTTTCTTCAAAAGTGGCCACTCACCTTCCTCTACTGTCTGCTTTTCTTCCCCAATCTCCTCATCCACCTCCGCTATCTCATCTTTCTCTCAGATCTCTAATTCTGAGACTCTTTCCTTCCTGGCTCATGCTCACCTTACCGCCTCTCCCTCTGATCCAATTCCTTCTTTACATATTTCTAAGGTCTATTCCTCAATGGTTTCCTATCATACTGATCTCTTTAATATTTCTCTTCTTACTATAACCTTTTCTTCCTCATTTAAACACATTTTTATTGTTCCCGTTGTAAAGAAATTTTTGCTTGACCCCTCTCTTCCTGCTAATTTTCGACCCATTTCTCTTCTTCCCTATCTTTCTAAGTTTCTCAAGCATCTTGTCCATTCCCAGGTTTCTACATTTGTCAATGAAAACTCTATTGTTCCTTGTTGCCAATCTGGCATTCAATCCATCCACACCACTGAAACTGCTCTCCTTTCTGTTTGTGATTCTCTGATTTCTGCTGGTTACTCTAAACACTCTTCTTTTTTGATTCCATTGGAATTATCGGCAGCTTTTGACACTGAGAATCATACTCTTCTCCTATCTTCACATTCTTCTTTTGGGTTCTCTGCTTCTCTTTCATCTTGATTTTGTTCATATTTATCTAACTAGTCTATTCAGTATCTTTGGATGGGTCCTTTTCTGACACACTACCTCTTTATCACGGCATTCCTTAAAGTTCTGTTTTAGGACCTTCTCCTTTCTCTCTCTAAAACATCTCTTCTTGCTGCTATGATCTCATCATTTGGAAGATCCCATCATTTCTATGCATATGATACCCAGCTTTTTCTGCCCTTTTCTTCCTTTTCATCTTCTATACATAATACGTTTTCCTCTTGTCTTCTAGCTATTGAATCCTGGATGTCAGATCTTTTTCTTGTCTTAAAGGCTACAAAAACTGAAGTTCTCTTTTCTCCCTGCTAATTCTATTCCTTCTCCTTCTCCTCCCTCTTTTGGCTAATTTCCTCCTTCACAACTATCTATTTAATTTTCTGCTCGTAATCTTGGTCTTTATCTTGATACTGATTTATCCCTTTCTCATCACATTTTTATTATTTAATGAGCATTTGATTTTTTCATTTACCTTTTCACGATTATTCTATTGCTCTGCCACACTCTTTGAACTCTGTGTCTCTCGATTAACCCATTTAAAGTCTGTTTTCAATGCTTCTTTTTGTCTCCTATACTTTCTTCACTCGTGTGACTCACTATATCAGCCGCTGTCTTCTCTTGGATGGCTTTAATTTAACTCTCATCTCTAATGTAACTTTCTCTCTCTTGTCTTTAAATCTCTCTATGGCATTTTACCATTTTATCTTTCTTCTCTTCTCTCTTTTTATTCTCCTGCATGTGTTCTTCCTTCTCAGCCTCAATATCTATTATCAGTTCCTCGTCCTCCATGTGCCGAATCAGAATTGTGCTCTTTTAAGTTTCTAGCTCCTTCTCACTGGAATGCTCTTCCCCTATCTCTTTGTTATATTACCTCTTACTCTCTATTTCATACTGCTCTTAAGACCTATCTTCTCCACTTAGAAAGACAACCATGAATACCTTTTTGTAGTTCTTAACCCTGAATTTTATTGTACTGTTAAGTGTGTTCTCTGCTTAGAGCGTTGGCGTAAAGCGCTATATACGTCACAAATCAATTCAAATACAAACTGATACATGAATAAAAGAATGCCTTTGCATTTTAGCACTGCTGTACAATAGTTCCATTGAGTAGTGTGTACAGTCAGTGAAATGTTGATTTGTTTGGTAGCAGTAATGCCAGTGTGAATTAGAGCTGGGAGTTCTAAAGTGCCAAATGGGATTAGCAAATAACTGATCTCAGGCCCAAATGACAGGACAAACTCAAAGAATATGGCAAAATTCTACTTTATTTTCAGCACAATAAAGTATTGAAAACTGGTTAACAATAAATTGTAGCTCACCCACTCCCATAATATTTCCAATACACAAAAGCCTTTATACCTCGATGTACGCCAGCTATGATGTCATCCTACGTGCTAAACAGTAAAACCTATTGGGTGAAGGGATTTGTTAGGGGAACACAATACCTATATTCTATAAAAGTGTTACTAATATCAGTGGCTGCCCCTTATTTGGTAGGAACACCATGAACACTTTCTTACTACGTGAAATACAGATAATGGCATAAAGCCAGCAGTGGATTGGCTTCTGTAACAATGTATAGTCCATCACCACATAGGCCCTCATGATTGGTTGGCACGTTCTTCCAACCTTGCTCATTCAGCTCATTAGCAGCACGTTAGCAACAAAACACAGATGCTGGGGAACAACATCAGACAACTGCCTTTCTTAGCTAATTTTCCTACCACCTCTCAACATTTAGGCCCTAAGCCAAAATGGCACGTATGTAGTTGACCCTGCTGGCTGTTCTCTTCTTCTGAACCTTTAAGGTAGTGAAAGTGCATTGCTACCTTCATCTGGAGATTTATGAATCAGCCTTGTTTTACAGTCGGCACCACATGTTAGGAGACCAGGATTTTGTACTTTCTGAACTTTTATTTAGTGCTATTTGATTAAATTATATTGGGTGATATTACTCTTCTTGGACTCTGGCTACTTGGTTGCTCTGTTTTGCATACAATTTCTGCATCTTTGATTGTCCAACACTTGCACTCATAATTATTCACTCCTTTACTTAAGCCGAGAGAAATATGTCTAACATACATGGCTTATTCTCTTTGACTCCTGAGCCAGGCAAATACCCTTTGTTCTTGCATGTATTCCAGGGCCTGTCAGCCCTGTCAGCTCTGTCAGCTCAGGGGAGACTTTTGGAATGCAGATGGCATCACACATAGGATCAGGATAATATAAATCTGATTAGACATACCAAAGAATGTACAAACATGCGGAGCATGAAGCAAAAAATTCTTCTGAGATAAAATCCTCACCTCTACAAATCTCTAAAGATCTTTTTGCTATGCCTGGCATTTTAGGAAGTGTCCCTGAACCAGTAATATGTCCAAACTGCAGGGTTGAGAAATTCAGCTGCAAGGCTGCTATTAGGCCTAAATGGCTTGGGTTTCCAATTCTATCCACACTGCAGTGGTGACCCATATTAATGCTATGAGCCTAGCACACAACGCTGTGTACATAAAAACATTGTTACCTAGTATATATTCAGTGTTCCAAATTGGCAGACAGTTACAAAAGAGAGACTAGGAAGAAAATGGTCCCAGTTATTTTACAAACTGAGTACAGCTACCTGACATTTAGGAAAAAGGAAAGCCACACCCCTGCCCCTTTGTTGCATTTGTAGCAGTGTAGTTTGATTTCAGCATCAGGTCTCCAATATAAGCAATCAATCCTCAACACCAATATCCTGCTATGCGGTGAATGTATGAGCTCGATAAATAATATACATAAACATTTCCAACAGTAATAGCTGCATTCCCCCTGCACTGCAAGCATTTCCAGCACTTCTGCTCCATCATTAAGTTTGGATGTAGGTTTCTCTGTCCCCTGCCTTTTCCCCCAACAGTAATGTTGTTGAGTGACTTGGTCTGCACTGCCTCCAAAACATTTTCTGGCATAAGATTAAGCACCAGTAGACGCAGCTGAGTTGATGTTTCTATGAAAACGAACATACAGAATGTCAATATTATGGATACTGTTTTACAGGTGTCAGACTACGTAAATCTAGACAAGAGGATGATGTGAAATGGTTCAGGGTTGTAATCGTGGGGATATTATTTTAGTGAAAGAAGATGAACATTTGATGCAGGTGTATAAAGGCTTGCTTGGAAGACGACACCACTGAAAGGCATGGAGCTTGTTTGAAGAGGGAAATGGAGGCCAAATCAATGGGACATTCTTAAATGTTAGATGTTGACCGGTTAATTGGAGTTTGGAGAATTACCAATTGTCAAAATTGGTTCATGAAAATTGAAACATATATTTGTCAAATGATCTGCGATTCTCTTTTGCTCGAAAATTTCCTTGGGTAAAGAACTCATGCATACCATGCTATAAACCCTTATAGTGAACCCCTGAACGACCCATAAATCGGTACTGATTTTTAGTAGAGTAAGAAAAAGGAAAGAGACTCATTGTACATCTCAACAGTTGTAGGTTGATCAAAACCTAAAAACATTCAGTCGATTTTCCCTTTCAGTTCATTAAGCATGGAGTATCTTTATAAACCCAAACCTATGTGCAATATAGGACAGTAGGAATCAATGCAGTATTTAACACCTTACGCATAGCATTCAGATACCCCCTCTGTCTCTTATCTAAAATCATCAGAACATTCAACAATTGTAGGGCGTTAAGGATGACATTTTTCTAGTGAGCACACTTCATATGTTGATTCAAATGGATCCTAAAGTATTTAAACTCAGGAACAACTTTGATTTGTTGCCCATGCTAGGTCTTTTTACATTTAGTCTTCTTACTTTTATACATAAATCTCATGATTGTAGTTTCAGTAATATTAATTTTTAATTCATTTTTATCAGTAGAACTTATTCAGTAATATTTGTAATTCAGTTTTCGTCTTTTACAGCTTGGAATTAAATAGTATGTTTTATAGTTCTACTGCACTCCCGATGGGCAGCTATTCACATGAAATATTTTGTGGTTGTGCTCTGCAGGGCCCAACAAAATGCAAAACAAAACACTCTATTTTTTAATATATCATTTCACGTATACACATTACATTGCTGTAATTTACATGTACAACTGCACAAGCTTTTGTCACTGAGGAGCTCCAGAGAGGGGCCAGAGTTAGCATTGTGGGGTTAGTTTGCACTAACATGTGCTTATTTCTCATGGGTTTTTACAGACAAGTTTACTCAATTAATAACATTTATCTGCACAGCTAACACATGAATGATGTATGCAAAAGGGGTGCCGTTGGTGTATTTGTTTTTGCATTGAAGGTACATTTGAAGAGCATGGGATATTAATATCAATCAAAAATGACTTACATTAATATAGTTACAGATTGTGGAAGCATTCCCACTAAGGTTGCCTGTACAATAGCAAGTGGAACATTAGTGAGACACTTTACAAGGGTTTACAAAATTAGGACACATGCCAGAGACAAAACAAAACAGACAGAAATAAAATATATGTAAGAACCTAGAGGACTTAAAAAGGTAACTTTAACCTAAGGAGGGTGGGGGGGCAATGTCTTCAAACTAAAGATGACTACTATATAAGTATACAGAATTACATTATTAAGCATCTGTGGGGGCAGGGGTTGGGCCAGGTAGGGATGATGGGGCAGATGACGGGGGAGCTCCCTCTTTAGTAAGTACATGAAGATTAAGCCAAGATTTTAAGATACCCACAGTTGTGCCTGCTTTGATTTTTATGGGCAGCAGATACTGGTTGTTTCGGGTGAGTAGGGAGAAAGAGCGGAAGTGAGAGAAGGCAAAGGGAGGTTATGGGACAGTGAGGTTGAGTGCAGAGTATCATGGAATGCATCAAGATGCTGAGTAAACTGAGATACAATCAGACACATACCGACAAGCAATACAATTGATAGCGTTGTAGACTGGGAGGAGGAGTTTCAACAGAGAGTGATTGTTTATAGCTATCCAACCAGCATATTGAAGAGAGTGTGGGTAGCAAAGTTGAGGACTTTGTCTAGAAGGAGGAAATAGTATAGTGGAATGCCAAGGAGTAGGCTTGAGTAGTTTTCCCGTTTGCTCAGCAGAATAGTGGAGTTTCGAGATTTTGTAGATTAGTCAGAAAAAGATGCATTCTCTGAATATTGAGCAGCAAAGGTAGGGATGATTGTTGCAGTGGTAGGTCGCTATGAAAGAGGAAACCAAGTCTGAAAGCCTTGGGTGAAGGAGCAAGAAGGTCAGGTGGGAAGGAGCTAGGATGAGGGGAGGGATAGCATTGCAAGTGAACAATTGCAGGTACATTTGTCATATGAAGTCTGCCACATTGTATCTGGGCTGGTAATTCTTTTGAGTCTAACCCTCTCTTGTATGTGTCCCCAGGGCTCGGTCCAGGGCCCCATTCTTTTCTCTCTCTATAGTTCCCCTCTTGTGTCTATCATTTCATCCTTTGGAGTGTCTCATCATTTTTATGGTGGTGACTCTCAACCTTTTCTTTCCTTTTCTTTTTTCACTCCTCCCATCCATGACACTCTTTCATCCTGCTAATTGGCAATTAAATCACTCTCTGATCTTCACCTCTTCTAAGATGGAGGTTTTCTTCTTTCTTGCTGTTACTATTCCCTCTCCCTCTCCTTCTGTCAACTTTCCTGCTTCTTTGCTACCTATCACGTCTTCTGCTCAGAATCTGGGTCTTTATCTGGACTCTGATCTATTATTCTTTTATCATATTTCTTTACTCAAATGTTCTTGTTCCGTTCATATTTTTAATGTTCGTAAATCTTGACTTGTTTCTACTTTTAATGATACTAAACTCTTGATCTCGTCTCTTATCTTTTCCTATTTATTATACTGCTCATGCATTCTTCTTGGTCTTCCAGCTCCAGAATTAGCTCCTCCTAAATCGACCTTTAATTCCTCTGTTTATCTTCTTTTCCTGCTTTGACTATGAGACTCTCTTTCTTTATAATCAGCATCTCTTGGTTGGTTGTCTTTTCATGCTTGGCTGAAATGTTATTTTCTTTGGATGGTTGGCAAATCTCTATAATCTGGCTCTTCCTTATCTTTCTTCCTTCGTCTCTTTCGACGTACCCTCATGATCACTTCACTCTCAGTCTCTTAATCTACTTGTTCAAAGTCCTCCATGTGCTCAATCTGAATTTCACTCCGTTTCTCTTCTTGCCCCTTTGCAGTGGAACGGTCTTCATCTTTTTCTCCGATCTATGACTTCTTACTCACATTTTCATACTGCTTTTAAAACTCATCTCCTTCATTGATTCTATAATACTGTAATTGCTTTCATTGAATTCTGATGATGTGATAATGTACAGCACTTTGCCATTTAGCGCTCAATAAATACAAAAGAAATGCAAAAGAAAAAGAAAGATTTGCCGGGTGGCAACTTCGCAGAATGTCTTTTTGACGATTTTGCAGATTTTATTTTACCACAAACAGCAGGGCGAACACCCACGCTCCACCTTAGTCCTCTCACCCTCATTATAGACCTCACCCCAATTTACCATATATCTATTTGCAGTACAAAAAAAATAATTGGCACAAAAATGCAGAAAGCAATGCAGCAAAATTGAAGTTGGCACAGTTGCCATTTGGCAACATTAATGTATAAAGGTCGCATGAAAAGGGGTTTTCAATGTTGAGAAATACACGTGTAAAAGTTATTTCTTTGTGCATACCTAACATCTTCCAATTGCATGTGTAAATACCAGTAACCATATGCAAATCATATCTTGCTGATGGGTTTCTGTAAATAAGGATGTGCAGTTGTGATGTATAAACACACACAGACGAAACCTGCCATAAAGGAACATTTTGAATTTGTGTCTCTACCTATTTTATGTGTGCGTGTCTTTTGAGGAGGGAAAGTACAAAATATCCTGTTGTGCTCATTCAATTAATTATTTGTGTCACTTTTGTCTAAAATTGTAGAATGTAGGCACACACAACTTCCAAGATTATGTGAAAACGGATTAATTGATTTAAAGAATGACAGTTAACAGTGCCGCAGTATTTAAGCAGTTCTACGTTTACATGCTGATGAGGCATGCCTCATTATTAGTATTCGCACTAGAGTAGGAAAGATCTGGGAGTGCTGGGAGAGGGCCATTGTCCCCAGACTGAAGGGAAAGACAGAGAAAGGATAATCAAATCAAAGCATATCTACACTGAAAAAGTCAATACAAAGACATGTTAGTTGTGCAAAACGTCCCCAAAATAACAGATGCCAAAAAGCCAACCAATAGAATGCCTGCATGTGCACCACATAGTCAATCAATTATCTACAGCATCAGAGCTAATACCTATATATTAATTTACTGAAATCAAAATTGAATACATTGAAAATAGAAAAATGCATCAATTTAGACGGTTCTACAGTGGCTGTACATACTTGCAGGGCCTCTTTTACTGACACTGTATAATGCTTATTAGGAGATATAAGTGCTACTTATATATATATAGGGCTTATTAACTAAGCTAAATAAATGCCTTAAGTAGAAATACATTTAGTAATCTCCAACAAAATATCATAAGTAGAATTTAAGACATCGTTTGGAGTAAGTGTAACTAACAAAATTCTTTCAGCTTAGTGAATCAGCCCATTACAGGGCCTGTGGTAGTGGCCCTATAGTTATGGTTAAGCTGCTCAACTCATAGAAAGAGCACTTTGTGGGTGACTTTGCCCCCCTGGACCAATCCTCACCAAACCTTTGAAAAAAAGTTTATGGCAACCTGCGAAGTTTGATGCAGTTTCGTGAAGGGAGGGCAGAGTTATGTGAAGGTCCCAAAATGTTTGAAATCCTCATAGAAAAAAATTAAAATAAAATGTGCTCTTGCCTACAGCTCAAAACCCTGGTGGATTTTCATCAAACTTGTGCCAAGAGCGGTGGCTTGGTCCTGAAAGGGTGCTTTTGTAAATTTTGTGTAAATTTGCCCAGTATTTTATTTTAAAATTTTCAAAAAGGGAAAAAATTGTGATATCTGGGTCCATTCTGCAGACTCATTTTCTGATTCGGAGTCTGCAGACTCCCTGGACCAATCAGGGGCTCGCTCTATGTCCATGGACACGAAAAAGACACGCTGATTGGATGGTGAAAAACGTGAGGTGCATCATAATTTTTTAAACAGCCGCCATGTTGGATCCACGGACAGACACTGCAGACAGTGGTAAATAAAAAATCTAGAAAACACATGGGGTTATTTAGTGGTTGAAAGAGGGATTTGAAAGGGTGGGCAAGTGGAATAAAATTGATATCGAGCTGTTTTTATAGGTAAAACATGATTTGTAGGTGCCGTCGAGTCTGCGCACATCGCCACTGACCGCGGACAGCCCAGTGAGAAAAAAGTCTGGAAATCGCATTTGGGGTTACTTGGTGTCTGAAAGTGGGTCTGGAAAGGGTGGAGGAGTGGACAAAAAGTTGATAGGTTGGTGTTTAATTGGTGGAAGCAGGCATTGCTGCTGCCTCCATATCTGTGGTCGGCAGTGGGATTGGGGAGGTTCTAGGTGAGTCTTGCTATTTGAAGGTGTAGTGTACTGTCGCCACTGAGACAAACACATGTCTCCGGACGGCAGTGGGATTGGGGAAGTTCTAGGTGAGTCTTGCTATTTGAAAGTGTAGTGTACATACCTGTTGTATGGTTTCATTGTGTTGTGGTGGTTGTGACCAGTGGCCAGCCATGCCCCCAAGAATCATCTGGTGACTGGTCACTACCACCATTCGGCCAACCCCCCAAGAATCTGGCCACAGGTCACAACAACTACAGTAATATATGTATAGTAATTAAATGTACTTTAAGCAGAGCGTACAGTATTTGTAATATGGTTTACAGTATTTGTAATATGTTGGGATGATGTAATTGAAGTTTATATGGCATTTATGATTGTAGTAGAATTGAGGATAGTGCTTACAGTATCTGTAGGTGAAGAAAAAAAGAAAGATACCACTGACTATGGATACTAGGTTGCATATGGATATAAAGCTGGTATCTCTCCTTCATTTTCTGTGGGAGAAAACAGTTTCATTTGTTAAACCAAATAGTTAACATTTGTTTTGCATTCCATTGTACATATACATTTACTTTTTAGACCCTCATAAACCGTACATTGTAAGTACTATGTTGGGTACAACATTAGTGTGGGTTACACTATTGTTGTATTGACATGAAATAATCATTGGGATAAAAAATTCCTAGTGCAATGAAAAAACCGTACTACATTAAAAGAAATTCTAGCTGGGGTACCCAGTGTTGTCTGTGTCCTGTTCGAGTGGTGTCTCATGTTCCCTAGATGATGTTGCTTTTGTCGTCTTTTTGGCACGTCTTGCTTCAGTGTGCTCTGTTGTCTCACGTGCCCTGGAAGATGTTGCTCTTATACACATGTCAGCAAGTCTTGCTTCAGTTCGCTCTGGCATCTCATTTGCCCTGGAGAAAGTTGCTCTTGTCCTCTGGTCAGCAAGTCGTGCTACCATTTGTTGTGTTTCAAAAGCTATTGATGTTGATTTTGGCTTTGCATCAGCTTTTCCAGGTGATGTTTGTTTTTTGTGTGGCATGTTTCAGTCACTCAATGGCTTCAGCACATTTGAGAAAATGTCCAAGAAAGATTGATTGATTGTGCTCTCTTCTTGTGAATGAACTTAATAAACTGTAACCTTCCCATTTCCCATATTTGGAGTGGCGTGATAAATAGTAATATATTTATTTTTCATTCCCTCTAGAAATGCTTTAATAAACCCTTTCGAACTGTATACGGTAGTAATACAGTTCAAAGGAATAACCAACACATTGAACATTTTGCTTCAAACACTATTCCATATGTTGCCTCCTTCTAGTACCTACTGTAGTGAATCGTGGTAAATGAGGCTGTCTATGCAGTAAATTGTTTGCATCCAAACATAGACAACAATACAATCATGTCCAAGGGAAATGACAAATACATGCAAATAATTGGTATCAATGGGTTCAAGAGTGTGGATTTGTATAGACGGAGAAATATACACACATACATGCATTCAGCTTTATATAAAAGATACATGTTACAGAGCACATGTGTGTGGTAGCATTGATATATGTTGTACGTGTAAGTGTGATAGGATGTTTGTTCGAAGTATGTTGTAAGGATAGGTTTAAAATACCCATTGGCATATTCTAACTATATTGGATTTTAGATGAAGTATTGCAGTAACCATAAGTGTTATGGCATATTTGAAGTTATTAGAATGAAAGGGATTTTTAAAGTAGTTTGGTACCCGTTGGTGTATTCTAACTGTGTTGGATATTAAAATTACTATTGTAGTATTATGGGTGTAGTTAGATACTCTTTGGCATCTAACATTTTTTCGTACTATACTTTAGTGAACACATTTATGGTAAAGGAATATTAAGTAGGTGTTTGTTGGTTTTTTTGGTAACCTATATTTTGGAATAATGGATGTGTTGTTACATTCAAACCAACTCCTTTTTGACATATGTAGTATAGTGGTCAGAAGTTGTTGTGGCACCAGTGTGATAGATTATGCCTACTGTTTTGAACATTTTCTTGCCAAGAGATACGTGCCCGTGTGTGAACCTCATGAGCTTACAGTTCTTTTTTGGTACCATCTGCATTGTACCTTAGAAGCATTAATATGACATATTGACCATGTGAGTTTATTTGAATGCTGGAATCATTATCTGATGCTATTCTCATTCTCATCATATCATAATTAGTTTATTTGGATAAAAAATTATCCATTAATCAAAAACATAACATAACATAAAAACAAATACAGGATATACATTATGAACAGATCATTCACCAAGACATAATCATAAAAACATTAAAAATTAAAACCCTGCATTAACCAATTTATAATATACAGCATCCTACCCCCATAAAAAAACCTTTCTTCAATACATAGCAGCCTTCAAATATGACAAAAGGGCCCATGCCGTCAGTTCAGTAAATGCCATAAAAAGGAACATCATAGCAGGTCCATACTTTTGTAAGTCGTACCTCACAAAATCTGCAATATTGTACATGTTCTGATCTCCCAATAACCTGGACAAAATAAAATAAAATAACTCAAGTTCTCTTTTGGAGCACCACACACAGGGCACCTTGGACCATCTGAGTATCCAGGCCAATTCACAGTATTTCCCATCAACAATAAGCATAAGCAATCAAATCTGGCCCTAGTAATGAGGCAACTTTGATGCTTTTTGCCAGCCCAGACAAGATAGGGTTGTAGATTAGAAATACCGCTTATGAGTCTATGGTAGCTGTCAGTATGGGACACCTATGCAACCAAGGCAATAACACTACATCTGGAGGAAACTGAACATGAACATCACAGAAATGCAGTAGATCCTTAAAACCGTCCTCAGCCAAGGTATATTGGCCCACCTGTCCCTCTTCAGCGTGTTGCTTACAATAAAATGACAATAAGTTGTGTTCTTGTTTCCCCAAAGTCTCAGCCATAACTTATCTGGGGCAGCTACCCAATCATCCTCCCAAAGGGCCATCCCCAGTTCCCTATTCTATTCTGATTTTTATAAAGGGCCAACTCAGAGCGCTCACAGACAATACAATAAAAAAACAGATAGCCAGGATGGGAAGGAAAGCGCTGAGAAACCGTTCGGTCTATGGTTAGTAGGTGAATGACTGCCTATGGACTGAGGCACAGGACGAAGAACCTGGGAGCCCCAAAAGATTTTTAAAGAACTGGTTTTCCTTCCCCTGAATATCACACGGTTTACAAAAGTCCCAGAGAGCCCCTCCATATTGAGTAGCTGCCTTAATTTGTGAGATATAAACCTTCAGACCTGAATGCATGTACTATCCCTTACATCTTGCTAAAAAGCGAGATAAGCCCTCCAAATATTGGCTCATTTTTAGGTACTGCTTTTTCACACTAGCAGTGGCTGACAGGGTCTCTGCAAACCTTTTATCCCAATAGTCATATTCAGCTACCCTAGGAATAAATTCCCTGCAACACAGTGGCGTAAGACAAAATGTGGGGCCCCCGTGCGAGCCATGCTGAGGGGGCCCCCTCAACTCGGCAACAAATCACATGTCGCGCCACACTCTGGGCCGGCCTAGATTGTCACGCTTGTGCAATATACACAAACATGCTGCTGAAGGGGTATGCCGCACACTGCACTAGGAGAAAGATATATATATATATATATTCAGTAAAAAAACTTTGTTAAAGGGACATTATGGTTAAGTTGCGCTACTAAAAACCTATGAAATTCAGTAAAAAAACTTTGCTAAAGCGACGTTGTGGTTCCAAGTAAAACCGAAAAACCCTTGAAATTCGGCAGTAATGGTAAGCTAAGCAACCATAACTCGCGCCACCACCGTGCACTGCTAAGACTAACACCCACGACATCAAAGATGACATCTCATGTCTGCTTCCCTCTTTTTTCCTTTACTGACATATCTAGGCCACATGGTTTTCTTCAGTAACGGTCAGGAACTAAAAATTGTAAACGTACTATATTTGTAGACTTATCGTTCAAGTATGTTCTTATAGTAATTCCCTTAGTGTGCAGTCATATCATATGAAACATATACATAGGGGAAGACACAAGCTTGAAAGACAGCAATCCTTTCTGTGCATGAAGATATCAGTAGAGTTATCAGCACTTTCTGATAGTTCTGTTGTTTTTTTATTACTGTACTTTCCCTGTATATGCTCATATTTGTATACATTGTACTCACACTACTTTCCTTAGGGTCCAGTCACATCATGTGATACATATACATAGGGTAAAAAGCAGCTTTCAAATAAAGCAATCATTTATTTGCATAAAGATAATCAGTTAGGTTAGGAATTGTTTCTGCTACTACTTCTGCTTTTTTGCTTACTTCACTTTCCCTGTATATACCCATATTTTTATGTGTTCTTGTCTCTTTGTGTTTTTTTTGTAATAATGCAATTATGTAATACGTGGGTTTTATTAGCTACTTATTACATATTTCACAGTACGCAAAACTCTAATAAGAAAACAGTTATCATTTCATTATTCAACATATCAACATTATGAATATTGTACCTTCATCATATATGCCTATGTTTCTGCCATACAAAAATTGAAAATACTAAAGAAAAAGAAGTATTGGCTAAGACTCTTCAGCACATAGAAGAAAAAATGGACCCACTCATGGCAAATTTTAACAATTTAAAAAACATTGTGGAGGATCACTTGAAACAAACTACATACCATTGTCCCACATGTGCGTGTCCCCCTCACCATATCCCAGTCAATTATACCCAAACCCTCTCCATGAACCAAAACGTTTTGATGAGACTTCCATCCCTCCTTCACCTCATATATATCCTATTGAAACCCCCAATTCTCCTATTTTTGATTCAGTTTCCGCCTCACCTTCTCTGTCATAAATTTAACATCCATATAAAATAAAGTAAAATTATTATATTTTGTCCTAATTCATTTCTTGTCTTTTTTTAAAAAGCAGTTCAGGTGTCCGCGGATGTCCATAGAGAAACGAAAATGGGGGAGTCCTAAGGACACTATATCTGTCTGTAATGTTCGCATGCAAGTTGAAACTGTTCTAAGAACAGAGCTGGTGTTCAGAATATCCGCAATCAAACTACCACATGCGGTGTCCTGAAATGTTCGTCAATAAACAAAATGGAGGTGTCCTGAGGACTCTAGACCTGTCCTTATTGATCGCAGGCGAGTTGAAACTGTTCTAAGAACACAGGCAGTATCCTGAAATGTTTGTAAATAAACTAAATAGGGGTGTCCTAAGGATGGTATACTTGTCCGTATTGTTCGGAGGCAAGCTGAAACTGTCCTAAGAACACACTCGGTGTCCTGAAATGTTCGTGAATAAACAAAATGGGGATGTCCTGAGGACACTAGACCTGTACGTATTGTTCGCAGTCGAGTTGAAACAGTTCTAGGAACACAAGTGGTCTCCTGAAATGTTCGTAAATAACCAAAATGAGTGTGTCCTGAGGACGCTATGCCTGTCCATATTGTTAAGAGGCAAACTGAAACTGTCCTAAGAACAAACGCTGTGTCCTGAAATGTTTGTAAATAAACAAAATGGGGGTGTCCTGAGGACGCTAGATCTGTCCGTATTCTTCGGAGGCGAGTTGAAACTGTTCTAAGAACACAGGCAGTATCCTGAAATGTTCGGAAATAAACAAAATGGGGGTGTCCTAAGGACACTATATTTGTCTGTATTATTCGGAGGCAAACTGAAACTGTCCTAAGAACACACACGGTGTCCTAAAATATTCGTAAATAAACACAATCGGGATGTCCTGAGGACGCTAGACCTGTTTGTGCTGTTCGTAAGCATGTTCAAACTGTTCTAAGAACACATCAAGTGTCCCGTGATGTTCACAAATAAACAAAATAAATGGGGTGTCCTGAGGATTCTATGCCTGTCCGTATTGTTCGCAAGCGAGTTAATACCGTTCTAAGAACAAACGCCTGTCCGTAATTGTTCGTTTCACTTGTGACGCACTTTTAATTAGTTTCAGCACCCGAACAGTGTCCATAGAACACCAACGTGCATTCGCAAAACAGTTTCAGTGCATTTGATGTCCTGCGGACACCCTCTCCCTTCGCAGACATGTCTGCAAAGCTATCATATGACCGCACCCATGCTGAGCGTGTGTTCTGACTGCGAACACTGTTCGTGTCCCCGAACAATTTAAAACTACATTTTCAAGCAATCCACAATATTTTTCAATAATAACTCACCATAGCACAAGTCCCACATAGTAATCCTGAGTTTCTACATACTTTTTGGGACTTTTTAAACCTTTTTTTGGTGTTCGATCTGTCCGCGGACAGCGCGCATGTCCGCGAACCGCGCACAAGCACCCCTATAAAAGGCCAAACCCTAGAGCTCATTCTCATTGTGTTTCTGGCTATCTTGCAGAACACAGTGCATTTTCCAGCCAATTTTCCATATTTTAATCTGAAAGCGGATGACATCCATGGCTGCAGTGCTACCACCTGGTGCTACATCTGCCTCAGCACCACCCCCACCCCCTCCACCACCACCTCCTACCCAAGGGCCTGAAGAGGGGAACAGGAGTGAGGATGCAGAGGAGGATGAAGAGGATGATGAGAATGAGGTAGAGGAAGTCCCTACTACCAGCACTAGGTGCGAGTCTTGGGTGTGGCGGTTATTTGCCATTCATGGTAATGTTCCTAAGGAGTGTGCAAACTGAGTCACCTGCAGGTACTCAGTCGTGGGAGGGCTGGTTCATACAGCTTTGGGACAACTACCATGAAGCAATACCTAAAGTCATTCCACACTGGGGCCATTCGCCAGGTTGTACCTTGCGAGGAGCGTAGTAGGTTGACTTCCTCTACTTCATCCTCCGTTTCCGATCCTGTCACCACAAGGAACACTCCTGTGGGACAGCGTATTCCTCAAACTGCCTCACAGGCCTCACAGGCCAAATGCAATACTGATGACCCTTACCTTTCGAGGGTCACAGTTGTGTGTATGTTGTGTGTATGTACTGCGACGCAGTACTCTGCAGGGGGGCAGAGACTTCAAAGTGCTTTTGAGGCTCTGGCCTCAGAGGACGAGAAGATCTGCTCACTACCCAAGTAAAACCCACTCTACATCTCTCCACCCGCCATTTCTTAACTCTGTGGTTGGTGTCCCCGCCTTACCCTCCTTTTACCTCCTCTCCTAGTGTGTTGTGTATAAAAAAAACACCTTTCACAGTTTAAAAATAGAAGTGAAAATAAATGAAGCAAGGCCCTGTGTATTTTTAAGAAGTCTGTGGACAGTCCGCGAACATCTTAAATTTTGGGGTGCTGCCCTATCATACCCATTGCAGTTTTGTCTGAGAGGAAGTGGTGGCTCTGAAAAGAGCCTTTTGGTGGTGTTTGTTTGTGGTTGAAAAATTTGAAATGCTCAACACCTACTACAAAATGGATGCTGTAATTCCAAAAAAGGTCACAATGCATTTTGTACATTTCTCAGAAAGATCTGATTGCCAGCATAAGTAAGATGGACTCCATCTCTGCGAAAAATGTATGTGCTTTGAAACATAATATTTTCATTGTCAAAAGAGGACATGCCAAAATCCTTAGAAAGGAACAAACAGCCTTATTGACATTGCGCCTTGCTTTCTCCATTTGTGGACCAAATAAAGAAGAACGAAGCCACATTTGTCTCTGTGCAATATGTGAAAAAATTACTTGAGAATTTGGAAACATGTCCATGACCTTCCCAAGTCCTTCTTTCATTGCAAATTGCACATACATTCCAGACACATGTCCTAAACTGTTCCCTCCACAATGAATTACAATTATGTCTGGATATTGCTCTGTCTCCAAAGTAGCACAGAAATATAGCAAGTCCAACCACTTTGTTCCACGTACTCCATGCCAGTGCACTTCCACATGTGGGAATCCAAGATCTACAGCTACTCCACAGCTTTCTGCATGCACCTTCAACCAATGTATCCATGAGTCTCCCAAAATCCAAACAATCTGTTTTCTGAAAAACACAGCCATAGCTATCTGTTCTTCTCTCAGCAAAAAGAGTATCTGCGAAACTCTCTCATGGCACAACACACCCACTAAACTTTACTGACCAATCCCTTGGTCTACTCATTCTCATTTGCATGCCTCCCCACCCCAAAATCCCCAGATGTAACATGTGATGTCCGCGGATTACCGCCATGTCCACAGACATATCGTAACATGGACAGTCCTTCTACCATTTTCATTTCACTTTCTGTGCTATTCCCTCATTGGATATAGCTAAGAAGTCACACGACCATCCAACAATCACATCCAAGACCTCTACATCTAACTGCATCATCATAGATCAGCTCTTCAAATGTCTCTCTGACATTGTAATCCCTCTGAGTACAAGTGTCATATCATTGGAAAGCACCTTCTACAAGAAATACTGTACAAGTCTCCACGATTTCTACTTGCAGCTGCATGCATATCCATATGCATGAACACAAACTACAGGTATGCATATTTTCTGTTTAGTACATGTTCAATTCTTATAGATTCATATAAACAGATTAACTGATTTTTAGCTTGTATAATCTATAAAATGAACTTACTGTCATTTTTTCCATCTCCTATAATCAACTGTCACTTCCAAACCTATCTGCTATTTAATTTCTTTTTACACAGACATTTGCAAAACATGTTGAACTAACATATTTAAAGTACAATATAAAGAGTTAACATGCAAAATTACATGAACACAGTATGTTCAAATATCAAACAACAATACTTGTACAAAAACATGAAAATGTATGTATTTATTTATATTCATATAGCGCGCAAGCAGCCCATGGGCATTGAGGCGCTGTTACTTGCAAGAGCTTAGTTACAGGAATAGTGGCATTCAGTGGTACATTATGAATTCCGCAAGGCATTGAACTGATATTTTGGTTGGTACAGTTAGTCATTACAATACAGTTTATGCATTAAGAACATATGAAATGTATTCAACTGGTGCAACGCATCTTATGTGAATAAGAAAGTTTTCATTGTTTTGCGGAAGGCGCTGAGGGTCAATGTCAATTAAAAAAATCAGTGTCTAAATTAAAAACAGTGCTATATACAGACAAAATAACTCATTTGTTTCCATTCCAATTGAAGTGAAGACCATTCTCCTGAAAAGAAGCAGCCGAATTTGAAGTACAAAGAACAACTAAGAAGAAACCTGCTCATTCCAGAAAAAAGTAAGTTGAATACCACCATGATATTTGTACTATTACTCAATCACACTGTAAGGTTAATTCATGCTATTTCTGCCCCTAAAAATAGAGATTGTGCACCATTCTGTCCACAAAACCCCATTTCTTAAACAGAGATTTACAAGCAGAATGATGCACAAATTCCTATTTTTCAGCACACAAGTGACCCAAATCAGCCCCTAGAATTTTGATATTATAGAACAAACAACTGTTTTAATTGTATATCATTAGATTTACTATTTGTACTTCTCCACACCACTAGCTTACTTTCTATGTCATCTGAACCCCAGTTTAGTAGCACATACATTCAAGAATACACATCCCAACGAGTTGTAGTTGCCCAATGCATAATCACAAACCATAACATATATCTTTATCATCTTACTCAGACACTCATCCACACAGCACACATACATTGCAGAACACCCCAACCCATACCTTCTTTATTTTTTTCAACAGACCCTAAAGAATGCCTACCAAAAATCAAGTCTGTAGAAAGCAACGCAGAAGCAGAGCAAACGAAAATAGAAGTGTCCAAAATAAGCATCCATCTCTAGCAGAATTTGTAAAAGAAACGTTCTAACAAAAAAGCTAATACAGTTATTTAGCGAAAACAAAAATAGCTTCAAGTACAGATAGTTTGCCTCCTCTATCAAAATGTTAGACGAACTAGAAAACAATTAACAAAAATTCAGCTACCACTACAGATAAAACTGCTCCTATAAATCTTGATATAGTGCAAAGTAAGCATACCAAAAAAAGTATTTTAACAAAAATGTTCCGTCACAGAGTCCTTCAAAATCCTATTAAAACAGGAGAGAAATCAGACACAACCCTTAAAACCTATCATAGGAAATGAATCTTAGAAGCGTTGAAAGACAGTGCAATCCTCTCAAAAGAAAATTATTTATTTTAGTGTTAAACAAAAAACCACTAACAAAAGTAAAGAATAAATTACAAAAAAGACTTCTCAATAAACAAAATGTCAACAGAAATAACTTCTTAAGTATCTGTGGAGGTGAGTGGAGTCACACTACAAGCACGGAACCATATTTTAATGAAGAAGCATACAAACAAAAGCAAACAAATACAATTGCCATACTTAGCAGTGGACGAGGTTATGAAAAAGTTAATAATACCATAATGGAACAAGAAATACTGCTACAAAAATATGCCCAGAAAACTTAGAATTACCTCTCCATTCAACTGAATCAGAATGTCTAGTATACAAATGGCCAAGCATGTCAATGTGTAACATTCCCAAAAAATCTTTCAAGTCTTTACGCCAATTCCTCAATCAATATGTGAAAAGCAAAGACAAAATCAAAATGAAACTACTGCAAAATGTGGATACCTGTCCAGTGCGCAGGTACACAGGACTACAAGGACATTCATTGGCCTGCATTTCAGGAGCTACTTGCTAAACCACCTTCCATTATATCAAAATGATTTCAACACATCATTCAACTATAATAAATCTAGTCTATAAACTGTATTATGCTAAAAGTCCTGCTTTAGTACTAGCCAGCTTTAAATCAAATTAGCAACAATTCCATGCATGGCAACCTTCTACTACACACATACAAAAAAGAAATACTGACATTTAAAAGTACATCTGCTGAAGTACCAAACCATGTGTGTGTATGTTGCCGTAGAACTTTTTATAAAAGTAACAGAAAAACTGTAGACCTAACATACAAAATAGAAGACAATGAAGATTCTAAATGGTTTGAATTAGCGCTCTACCTTATAGCAGAAAACAAATATGAAATAACTGACCCCTTAATACTTTGCAGTTACTGCACCATAAAACTTGACAACAACCAAACTCCTTCATGTGCTATCACAAATAATTTGGAATTATTTCCACTACCAAAACCCCTACAACAACTCAAATTATATGAGAGCATCATAATTCAAACAGTGCACCACTTTCAAGCAATACTACGCCTTCAACCAAAAACAGCAACATTACTTCCCTCTGAATTAGTGAAAGGTATTCGTGGAAAAGTAGTGTATTTACCATTAGATCTAAAACAAACTGTGCACACTCTAGGAGTGCAACGTCCCATGGAGCAATCTTTAATTATCTTAGTAAATGGTGTACCTACAAAAGACAAAATAATTTGGCAACAACTGGTAGATTTACATAAAGTTAGAGAAGCCTTGCAATATCTAAAAGACAATAATGAATACTACAAAGAAATTAATATTGAAGAAAACTTGAAGGATACCACTGAAATAATTCAAGAGACACAAGAAGCTGGTCAATTTGAGCTCCTAGATCCTGCCACAATAGCCAATACTTTAGACCAATATACAATTCATCCATTGCACTCTAATGACACCGTAGAAGAAGCACTAGAAACGTACCAAATGCATCAAACAAAAGGATCACTAATCAGCATATGGGAAAAAAGTATAGAAGCACGTGCTTTTCCTCTACTCTTTCCTACTGGCAAAGGAGGAAGGTATGATGATTGACCTATTCAAATAACAGCATCAGAATGCCGCTCATTAAAAATTTATTTTGAAGATCCCAGATTTAGACAAAATGTGGAATACATATTCCACCTACTCTTTGAAAGTGAACTAGCAACTTTATGTTATGGTGTTGCACACACATTAAAATCAGCATCCACTTTCATAATATGTCAGCTACACAATTATTACAAAAAGTGCAACAAAAAGATGAGGTTTTACAATTAAAAATCTAGTAGCAAAAATGCGTGGTACAAAAGAGTACTGGTTTTGAAGTCATGGAGATTTACTTTGTATGATAAGAAACCTTGGCTGACCCACTTGGTTTGTTAAATTAAGTTGTGCAGAATATTTATTTATAATAAAACTTCTCCTCCCCTCGGAGAAGTGCAACACTTATTTTTGGAGAAAAGAATACCAAGCCAGAGGAGCACCACATTTTCACATGCTTTCATGGATTAAAGATGCTCCTAAATGTGATCAAGACAATGACGCCACTGTGTTACAGTTTATTGAAAAATATATCACTTGTGAAATTCCTTCAGAAACTACAAATAGTGATCTTCATGCACACATTTTACAATTTCAAAGACACAAATGTGGCAAATATTGTTGTCGCAAATACAAAAACAAAGGGAAATACTGCACCAAATGCCACTTTGGTTTCCCTAGACCGGTTACAAAAACATGTCAAGTGAACAACTTCATGTCTTCAGTTAGACATAGTGTTAAAGGTAAATCACCTAAAAATACATATTACATAAAAACAACAGAAGAAGAAAAATATATCAATGATTACAATGCAATCATTGCCCACTTATGGAATGCAAACATAGATGTGCAGTACATTGCAGACAATTCCACTGCAGTTGCACGATATGTTAGAGCATACTTAACCAAAGCAGAAAAAACAGAGCTCCAAGCCCTCTGGAATGACCTGTCATCAGACAAAACACTGTCTCAGAAATTATACAGCTTGGACATAAAAATGCTCTCCCATAGAGAATGTGGCTCCTATGAAGCAGCATATCGTTTAACTGGTACTGCTTTGTATGGAAAATCTGAAAATATAGTATGGCTAAGTCTTGATCCTGCTAAATTTAGAAAAAGAGTTCTAAAATCATACGAAGATATAGAAACAATAGCCAAACATGATCCCAACAGCCAAGACATTTTAAAAAACAATTTACTGGACGCATTCTACCCAAACAGAAGTACCACTTTGCAAACCATGTGTCTATACCACACAGCCCAAAACCTCACATACAAAAATAATATAAAACCCGATGAAAAAAAAGGTAAATACAGAGTGGCAAATTGTGAAGGCAGCTTAGTAAAACTCACCAAACCATATTTAATTAATCATATCAAATTGTCATTAAAAACTCCTCAACATAAAGAACTATATTACCTATGTCCCTGCTACAACCCTTTAAACCATGGAGAAAAGAAGAAGAAATACTAGATAGCTATGACTCATATGAAGACGCTTTGAAAGCAAATGAAAGCACTATAACTGATGTAAACTTTACACTGTACAAAACAATGTTGCACAATGAACAGCAACACGAAGAAGAACTCCAGGCCCAACTAGATAAGGACACTCCTGACAGTAGTCAACCTTCTGTAACAGAAAGCCAAACATCACTGCGAGAGCCACTAATGACAAATGAGGCAGAATTAGCTATGAAAGAAGTAGAAAACACCATGTGTCTGTATGAAGATAAAGAAAACTTAACTATACTGCAATCAAAACTAAAGAATGAGCAACGTAGCATTTTTGAAGAAGTAACAAAAGAAATTGCACATAGTGTACAATATGAAAACAAAGAATGCACCTGCCAAAATTACAAACCTATACTACTGTACATCAGTGCTGAAGCTGGTTCTGGAAAACATTCTTAATCAAAATCATCAGTAAATCCCTTCAACAATTGACAAACAACAAACTGTGAGCTGTTGTCACTGCCCCCACAGGTTTAGCTGCCTACAACATAGGCGATGTCACTTTACACCGATTACTACTCCTGCCAGTAGAACACCAAAACAAATTAGACTATTACAAACTTTCTACAGAAGCTGCAATGGAACTATGCAGAGTATTAAAACAAATGAAAATGCTAATAATAGATGAAGTGAGCATGGTCTCCAACCTAATGTTGGCCTTGATTCACCTCAGATTACAAGAAGTACTCAAAACAAACTATGAAGAACTCTTTGGAGGAAAACACATTATTGTTTTCGGAGATCTTCTTCAATTGAAACCAGTGAAAGGTAAGCCTATTTTTAAAAACTTAGGACTCAAACTCTGCCATACAACTGTTGGCAGCATAGGAAATGTCAAACTTTGGCAACATTTCCAATACAGAGAATTGACAGAAAACATGCAGCAATCTGCAGATCTCACTTATGCCAACATCTTAAAAAGTATTAGAGTTGGTACACTATCTCAAGAAGCACACGCAATATTGAAAACCCTGCACATTCATGCACTTTATGGCGATAATGCATGTGCTACAGATGTTATGGAACAATTAGCCCTAAAAAATGTCAATTGTATGGCCTTAATGCCAACTCTTGCAAGCTGTTTCAAATTCAATGAAACAATGTTAAAAAAAGAAATGCAACCAATAATTGAAATTAGTGCCACAGACAAACTAGACATACATGGTATGACAATACCCATGTGTGAACAAGCCACAATGAGACTAAATAGTTTAGAAAATTCAATTTCCAACACAGATGGATTGAAAAAAATATTAAAATTATCCTTAAATTGCAGAGTAACGCCTAAACGTAACCTTGACGTGGATCAAGGACTAGCTAATATAGCACTGGGTACAGTTGTTGGCTTTCAAACATACCCACGTGACAACAACATTCAGTTTGTCAATATTCTCTTTGACAAACTTTCAGAAGTGAAAAGGATAGGGCGCTCAACAGCTCGATTCCTTCTTTTCAAAGACATGTATATACGCAGAGAACAATTTTCTCTAACTCTTGCATACGCAGTCACCATTCATAAATCACAAGGTCTTACCCTAGACAAAGCATTGATAGACATTGGTAAAACAGTCTTTAAAGAAGGCATGAGCCACGTAGCACTATCAGGCTTACGTACACTTGACAGTCTATTTCTAATAAACTTTGATACAAGTAAAGTAAACGCTGATATTCCTTGAATTAAAGAAAACAATAGACTTCCTTCACTATACACCCCCATCTAAAAACATATCCTATTCCACAAAAGGTAAAATGTTCTAAAAGAAAACAAAATCAAACAGAAATTCAACAGGATGTAACTGCAAATCCCCCAAAGAGATTAAAAGAAACTAATACTTCATCAAGTACCACAATCAAAAAATAACCTATTATGGAAAGTAAACCAGGTACTTCTTCAAAGAAGGAAGACAAACTCCAAAAAAAGCACTCAGATACAGAACTACCTGGTCCATTTAAACTTTCAAATGTAATTGGTGTAAGTTGCTACGCAAATGTAGCAATGAATATTCTATTTCAATTACCACCAATAGTTGACAACATTTACTTACACAGTACAGACCAATTGTATTTGCAAATGTTAGTACTTCATAGAAACGCAACAAACAATCCTGACAACACGTATAGTGGTTATGGAATAAGACAACAATTGGACTACTGTGCTGGAATGGTGAAATTCACTATAAACTCACAGGAAGATCCACAAGAATTTCTAATGTACTTACTACAAGTACCGGAAAACAAAAACATACCTATAAATGAAATCTTCCATTTCAGCAACTTGTACAAAATGCAAACCATGGTAGATTATGTTCTACCTGCAATTCAGATAATCGATCCACGTTAGTAATACAAACACATAGTAAATACGCAATACTAATGCTTCTACGTTACAATGCAGATGGTACCAAAAACAACTGCAAGCTGACTGGATTCACACATGGTCAAATATCACTTGGTAAGAAAACCTTCACAACAAAAGGTATACTCTACCACGCAGGAGCCACAACCAATTCAGGGCACTACACTGCATATATAAAAAAGAAATGTGGATGGTTTGAATGTAATGATAGTACCATTACTCTAAAGCAGAGATTACCAGCAAATCTTACAAACGCTTATTTAATGTTCTTAAAACCAAAATTTGATAACTAAACTGTACTTAAACCTTAAGTAAACGTGTAGTAAAAAAATATAAACTGTTAGAATATTCCAAAACCTATCTTACTGCCCAAAGATTGTACAACAACTAATCAGATAAATTAATACCACTAAATTAGAGCAAAAAATAGACAGTTAGAATACGCAAATTGGTATCTAACTGTCCCAAAATTTAGCAATATCCAAACAGATAAATCAATACCACTAAAATATATAAAAAAAATAGACAGCTAGAATACGCCAATTGGTATCTAACTGTCCAAAAAATTTAACAATATCCAAACAGATAAATCAATACCATTAAAATATATCAATAAATAGACAGTTAGAATATGCCCACTGGTATCTAAATGTATCCAAACAAATAAATAATATGTTAGTGCTCCAAAATGATGCAACAACCCAATGTATAAAGCATTAGCCAGAAGTAACAAGTGAACACTGAAAACAAACAAACAAATAAACTGTGGCATAACAGAATTTTTTTTTTTTTAATCCAACATGGATTTTTTTTTCTCCCACAGACCCAATGATTTTAGCAACAAACACAGAAACTGAGCAAATTGCACAGTACTCTGGTTTGTAATCTACTAAATATGAGGGTGCAAAAAAAAGGTTGATTATACAATGTAATAAGTCATTACAAAATACTAATACTAACATGCTATTTTCTTTTATCACAGAAATTAAAAAGAAATACATGTACTCCAGTTACTAAACCAAACAGTAAGTATATTATAGACCCTATACCATGGCCAAAACCATCGCAGCATATCACACCCATAATATCTTATAACTTTGTTCCTTATAAATTTGTTTTTGACCCAAAGTTATAAGCAACTATAAGTGTGATATGCTGCGGTGGTCGTGGCCAGGGCATAGAGTGTTGGGTCCTGGGTGTATGACCAAATGGTCATGCACCCAACACTCTATGCCCTGGTCACAACCACCGCAGCATATCACACCGATAGAGTCAAACATTTCAAATATGGCCTATGGAAACTTTGAATGTCCGCGGACATTACCAGTGTTCTTAGAACACTTTCAACTTGCCAGCGAACAATACGGACAGCGTCTTCAGGACACCCCCTACGAACATTTCAGGACAACGGGAGAGTTCTTAGAACACATTCAACTTGACAAAGAACAATACGGACAGTGTCCTCAGAACACCCCCATTTTGTTTATTTACAAACATTTTAGGACACCGCGAGTGTTCTTAGAACACTTTCAACTTGACAACGAACAATACGGACAGTGTCCTAAGAACACCCCCATTTTGTTTATTTACGAACATTTTAGGACACCGCGAGTGTTCTTAGAACACTTTCAACTTGACAACGAACAATACGGACAGTGTCCTCAGAACACCCCCATTTTGTTTGTTTGCGAACATTTCAGGACACCACAAGTGTTCTGAGAACACATTCAACTTGCCAACGAACAATACGGACAGCGTCTTCAGGACACCCCCTACGAATATTTTAGGACACCATGAGTGTTCTTAGAACACAATCAACTTGACAAAGAACAATACAGAGAGCGTCTTCAGGACACCCCCTACGAACATTTCAGGACAACGCGACAGTTCTTAGAACACTTTCAACTTGACAACGAACAATATGGACAGTGTCCTCAGAACACCCCTATTTTTTTTATTTGCGAACATTTCAGGACACCGCGAGTGTTCTTAGAACACATTCAGCTTGCCACAGAACAATATGGACAGCGTCTTCAGAACACCCCCATTCAGTTTATTTAGAACATTTCAGAACACCCATGATGTCCGCAGACAAATCGAACACAAAAAGAACGTCTACCACTAAAAAAAGCACAATATTTAACCTATCTCATACCCTCCCATCCTCCCCAAACACTCCTACACACCAACACACTCTACTAAATACACATTTTGAACAAACTTTCACCGCGCTGTCCGCGGACGTCCGCAAATCCAAGATGGCGGGCGCTACCGAAAATCAGATGCGCTTCACGCTTCACACCGTCCAATCAGCGAACACGCTGCATGTCCGCGGACATGACGTAAGCTGCTCGGCCAATCAGGACACTGTCCGCGGAGCGAACAGGGAAGTGTGTCCGCAGACCGAACACAGATATCACTAATTTTTTTTTACCTACTTTTTGGTCATTTTAAAAAAAACTACTGGACGGATTTTCACCAAATTTGCAAAAGCACGCTTTCGGGACCAAGCCGCAGCTCCTGGTCCAAATTTGGTGAAAATCCGTCCAGCGGTTTGGGCTGTAGGCACAAGCAAATCATTTTTCCCATTCAGTCTATGGGAAAAAAACAATTTTTGGGACCCCCCCTATAACTTTGCCGCCCTGGACGAATCCTCATTAAACTTTGCAAAAAAATTCAGAGTGGGCCATATACTTTTTTTGCCAAGTCTGGTGAGGATTCGTCCAGGGGGAGCGAAGTTATAGGCCGCCCCAAAAGTGCTCTTCCTATGGAAACACCAACTTAACCATAACTACATGGCCACTACTATATATATTTTAATGCAATATACAGAACACTTTCTGAGAAAAATTGGCTATAAAGCCACAGTGTTTGCAATTGTTTTGTAGGGTTACACCAATACAATACATGTAAGTCACCAACAGCGCACATGAACATTAATGCTTTAAAGATGCTTCATTTTGGCATGGCATTAAAAATGCCATGCCAAAATGAAAACATGTCCCAATGGTGGCACAATGTAGACCAGTGTAGTAACGTAATAACATTACAGTAAAGCATGCCAGGTCACATTTAAACATACCTAGACTGGTTGCACCAAAATGCCAATCAAAGCAGTAACACTCATCAAGAAGAGAGCACACATTAAAGCCTGCGTCTCCACGGCCTCTACCAACATGGCCAAACTCTTTAAAATCTGCATGGAACTGGTCAATTCCTGTTGTGATCTCTACCTCTCCTGTTCCCTCCAAGGCCCTCTGGCTTCTCCGCTAAATCTCAGGACATCCTGTCCTCTATTTCCTCTTCCTCTCCCTCTTCCTCTCTTGGCCCCATTTGGCCATCTCTATCTCTCCCCCTCCTTTTTTCTCTTTCTCTCTGACAACACCTGATGAGGTTTCTAGACAAGTCTGATCTATGAAAGCATCATCCAAACAGGTGCTCCTCTGCTCCTCCAGAACCATCAATGACCATATTGACACCCTTTCTCCAGTCCTGGCCGATTTTTGCGATCACTCTTTAGCCACTGGAACATTCCCCTTCCCCCTTAAGCACTTCCTTGTGCACCCACTCCTCAAGAAGCTGTCTGCTGATCCTACCTGCCTGGCAAACAATTGCCCAATCCCATCCCCCCTTTCTTGGGCAAACTCGAGGTAAAGCTTGCCATCTCCCAGCTTACTCTCCACACTGAATCTGTTGGTTGTCTCTACGACCATCCGTCTGGCTTCAGAGCTGCCAGAGGCATGGAAACTGCTCTCCTGAACACCCATGAAGATCTGCTCTCTTACCTTCATTCCAGCATTCCTTCTGTCCTCAGCTTCCTTCTTTCCTCAGCTTTCGACAAAGTAAACAACACCATCCTGATCAATTGTCTCTGTGAGAGCCTGGGCATAACGGCTCAGGCCCTGGAGTGACTGACCTTCTTCCTCTTGGAATGCCCCCCTCCCAGGTCCAACCTGGTCCCAATCTCTCTGCCACCTCTCTCTACCTGTGGCGTTCCCCAGGGCTCTATGCTCTCACCCTGGTTTTTCAACCTCTACGTGGCCCCTTTGGCCCACCTGATATCTACCTTCTCCTCTAACTTTCAGTGTTATGCGGATGACTCAGCTTTCCTTCAGGCTCCCCTCAGCCTCCTCTCCTCTCTCGCTCATTCCTGAATGTCCTATCGGCGAGTCAGGATTGGTGCGCCTCCAAAGATCTCTGCCTTAATGCCAGTAAAATGGAGATCCCTCTCATTGGGATCCTGGTACCAGCTTTCCCTCTCTCACTCTGGCCGTCTGCCTTGGGCCCTCTTCCTTGACCTTCCTGCGAGGCAAAAAACCTTGGTGCCATCTCATATGCCACTCTCTCTTTCTCTCTTCACATCTCGGATGTCACCAAGTAGTTCCACTACCAGCTGCTCCTCCTCAGAGGGACTTTTCCCTTTTTCACTTTCCACCAGAAGCCCCCTGTCTCCAGAGCTCTGTTTCTCTCTAGGCTGTACTATTGCAACAGCCTCTTTGTCATTCTGCCTTTCTCTACTCTCTGTCATCTGCAACTCATCCAGAACAGGACTGCAAGACATATCCTTGGCCTCAAGCCCAGGGATCATATATCTACAGCCCTGAAATCTCTCCAATGGCTCCCGGTGGCTGCAAGGATCAAGTTCAAGACACGTTGCATTGTCCACAAGGCTTTCTGGGGCCGGAACCCGCACTACATCCAAAGCTCTCTTCCAAAATACCCTCCTTCTCGAGCCCTTCGCTAAGCTACCTCAAACTCTAAGGGTTAGACGCTTCTCCAGGCAGAGAGTGGAGGGTAGATCTCTCTCCTCTGCTGGTGCCTCCCTCTGGAATGGCCTCCCTTTCCTTTCAAACTTGAACCGGACCATCTAAAGTTTCGGAAGCAGCTCAAAACTTTCCTTTTCTCCTCTGCTTTCTCTATCTCCCTCCCCTGCTGATGTACTTGTCTGCTGTACTGACCGGTTGCTTGGATACCCTCAGAATCTCTATGAGTCCAGGCTCTTTCTTGATCGGTCACCCTTGCACTGTCTCCAAGCCTACCATGCACTTAGGGTCTGTAACTGTAACCCTGCAGCCCCTTGTTCTCCTTGCACTACCCACAGCCGCGCTGCCCTGGCTGGCTGCACATACATAGATGCATGCAGATAGAGCATTGCAGCCCTGTATTCATCTCACCTCTCCCGTGTACTTCCCTCCTCCCTTTCCTCTTGCACCTCTTGTTTTCACAATGACACAAGGCCATGTGAGATTGTTTGTCTTGTCCTCCCTCTATCGTCCCTCCCTTGTCTTATCGCGCATAGAAACACTTGTGTACAGGCGCGTTATAAATGGCTTTTATCATATGATTTTATCACAGATGCCCAGAAAAATATACATGCCGCAGTAAGAAATGGCTAGACTGGCAGCACCCAAATGCCAATCTAGCCAGGTAATTACACTTAGCAGGACTGCTTTATCAGAAATTCCTAGTTAAAAAAAAGTCATACCAAACTGTGGATTGACTAGACTGACTGGACCAAAATGCCTCTCTAGACACTAATACCACATATCATGCCTGCTTAGACTGGACATGGACAACCATTATGATTTATCAAACATTCCTGCACCCACACATCCCCTCTCCCTCACACTCCCTACCCCAACCTCCAAAATCAGAGCTTGCCTCATAGGTAAGTACTGGGATGAGGAAGAGTTGGACTAGGAGTAATGAAGATTACTGGTAGCTAAGTCAGGCATTACCTCCATGCACCTCTACCTCATCCCAGTACTTGTATATGAGGCAGGGTACACAAGTACTGCCTCATACATACGTACTGGGACGCGGAAGAATAGGGCTAGGAGTAATCAAGGCATTAAACACAAGTAGTGGCCCAACACCCTTGAGTTGATTGGGGTTCAGCACTCCGCCCCCTGACATTTTGGGCTAGGTTGACTCGACCCGGCTGAACTTCGGCGCAGTTGCTGGACAGAACAGGACACAGATGTTAAACAGCACCTGGGTTTTGCTGTTAACAAGGGCCCAGCAATTACCAACATAAAGCATTTCACTGGCGCACACTTCATCAAACGGCGTGCGCTACGCGCACAGCGAAAGCGCACATAGCGCGGCGCACACAACAAAAGTGGGCGTAACACGGGGCGTAACACAGGGAATGGGGAACAACGCGCGAAAATGTGGGCGTTACGGGAGAAGTACAGGAGGTAAATGCGCGGAAGGCCGACACGCGAGCCTACAACACGTATTCATGGAATCGAACAGGGGAAATGCGTGCGCCAAAAAAGATGCACTAATCCGGAAACACGTACACCAGAAAGAAGCAGGCGTACCTGGCCCCGCGCAGCATAAAAGTGCGCGCAAACAACAAACAAGCTCAGACGCTACGATGAATATACCATTCCTCTCAGCAGTGGTCGTGGCACACCGCAGGAGGAGAAGGATAGCCAGGCCCAAAAATTTTACACCCATGACCAGCCTTTTTGGGATGCCTGATGATCAGGTGTATGGGAGCTACAGGTTCCCACCACACATATTACTCGACCTGGTGAGTGAGTGGGAGGATGGCCTCACATCACCCACCCTGTGCTCCCAAGCACTGAGCCCCTTGGAAAAGATGCTCAATGTACTGCACTTCTTGGCCACTGGTTCATTTCAGCGGACAAGTGCCATAGTGGGGGCGGGTGTCAAAGGCCACACAGTCACGCTGCCTACACCCGGTGTTGGCCATCATGACTGCACGCTCTTCAGTCCACAGGCACATATACATGCCCAGAACACCTGCAGAAAAGCAGGTTGCCGTCCAGAACTTTTACGGGGTGGCACACTTCCCCAAAGTGCTAGGTGCCATTGATTGCACCCATGTGGCTCTACGTCCTCCCAGGGCAACTGAGCACATCTATAGAAACCGCAAGCACTGGCATTCCATCAACGTGCAGGTAGTATGTGATGCCAAGGGAATCACATACTACCTGCCAACTATCCAGGGTCCGCCCATGACAGTTTCATTTTCAGAATGTCACCCCTAAACCGGGACCTAGAAGCTGGGCGGCATGGCGATACATGGCTACTTGGTGAGTATAAATACCTCTGCACATGCATGCATGTCAGATACTGAGTAATGTCACAACCCCACTAATGATACCCATCATCACCTCCCCATGGGACAGTGCCTACCCTCTGAGCACCCACATGATGACGCCAATTCGGAACCCCACCACACCACCCGAGGTAAGATACAACACAGCCCATATTGCAACCCGGGGCATAGTTGAGCGCACATTCGGAGTGCTCAAGTCACGCTTTCGCTCCCTTGACCGCTCTGGTGGGCAGCTGCTATACGCACCCCCAGTAGTGTGCAGGATCATAGTGACAGCATGTGTCCTGCACAACGTTGCAACCCGCCGGGGCCTGGCGGTGGACATGGTGGTGCCCCCACATCCCCAACCACATGCACAGCCGCTGCGCATGGGAGGGGAAAGGGCACGTGGTGAGGCAGCCCGTATGCAGCTGGTGGCTAATTACTTCACCTACACATACCAGCTGACAATCAATGATGATGACATAAGGGACAGTCAACTGTCACAACCATACCAGCCTGAGATTGGTCACCTGGAAATGTTACATTGTGTGCATCCCTACCTACTGAAAGACAACCAATGCTGTGTCACAAAAAGACACACATTTATGCTGCATGAATGACTACCCCCTTGCAAAATACAACATGAAAATAGTGCCATGTCACCAAACCCCTCCCCATCTCAGCTACCCAACACACCATGGCATGTCGTGCAATGTGAAAGCAACCAAATGAATGCACAACACATGACACAAGTGTCACAAAGTGCACTGTCCCAAATGGAAACAGGCCACAGACAATATGCTCCCAGTAATCAATAACAAACAGCACACATGAACAAATACTTACCAGCAACACAATACAGCAACACAGGATGAAACAGTGGCAAGATATGACAGTACAAAATCAAAGTAGTGCAAGTCTTACAACCTGAATAAGCCAGCACATCATAGAGTGTTGCTGTCAGGCAAATGTGTCAGTGTACTGCATACAACATGAACTGCATCTGCAAAGGAGACAGCCTTGTGAAGACATGAAGAAGGTACCTGTGAATAAGGAGGAAGACATGGATGCACAAGCACATATCAGTACACCATGCAGTGTTCAATAGAACAACAATCCCCACTCGGGATGTCCACACAGTTTTGACTACAGACTGCCCACACAGCTCATGGGAGCCCAATGTCACTGTGTAAGTCACTGTCACTTGGTCACACCCTTTGCAAGCCCATGGAAATGGGAAGCAGGAGGGGTGTGTGTGTCATGAACCCAAGCATCTAACCCAAAGACAGGACAATCCTGCATGTGCCCAGCTGGAATACACAGTGGATGCCCACGGGAGCAACACAAGGCAACACACTGTAAAAAAAAAAATATACTAAAATCAAAAATGGCCATGTGTGGGCCAGGCTGGGAGGCCACCCAGGAGGTTCGAGGACAGGGTGCACCCCAACACCCACCTGCGTGGATGTTGCGAGAAAAATAAATAGCTCCATGGGCTCATGTCCTGCATGGCTACGCCAATGTGGGAGAACTGCTGTCGCTCTCTTCACCCTCTGCTGCTACATAAGGAGGTGGCGGTGCTATGGGAGGCAGCCCACGCAAAGCCCTGGTATGGTCCTTCATTGCAGCAAGCATGCAGGTGTTGAAGGTCTGGTTCTGGAGGATGATAGAACGGAGATCCCCATGCAGCACCTCACAGGTTGCCTGCATTTCTGCACGCATGGCCTCGCGTGATGCCCGGATCACCTCACGAGTTGCCTGCAGCTCAGCTGAGAGCGAACATGCGAGCTGCTCCACCTGCTGTTCTAACCTAAAATTTCGGGAAGCCTCAAGTTCACCCAGAGTCTCCCTGAGGAAATGGGGTTCTAACCTCAGGGCTTCCCTGTGGCCCTGTGACTCTACAGATATGGCTTCGCGCAGAGTCTCCAGTGCCGCCCGTCGGTCCCTGTTGGACGCCAACATGTCTTCCCTGTGTGATTGGCAAATGGAGTCTGTTGCCTGCTGTTGTTGCTCCATCTGCCTTTCAGGGGGGAGAATGGAAGTGGCCACCCTCTTCATTGCCTGAGCCATCATTTCAACCGATGCTCCCTGTTGTGCTGCTATACTGTAGATGGAGTTTTCCCATACATTATTGCCTGGTGGCGTACGGCCACCGCGTCGGCGGGCACCACACCTGTTTGGGGTAAGGCGATCTGCACCTTGCTGTGCTGGCACTGCCTGAGGCTGCAGGACTGCATCCCCCCTCTGATCTGCTGGCCCAGGAACAGGATCAGATGTTATGGAGTGTGACCTTGCATCCATAACCGCCAAAGGCAGAGTTACCAACACTGACATCCCCATAGAGGGGCCTATCCCCGGTGCAGGTGGGTTGGACAGAACAGCATCCCTGCCAGAAACACTCACCTGTGACAGCACATAAGTCCCACTGTCCGATTCAGCACCTGAATCATAGAGGTCTGGGGAGGTGCACCCAGAGACACCCGTGGACAGTATGGTCTGCAGGAGGATAGGGTTTTCACCCACCACCACACCACGTCCTCCACTGGTGCCCGGTTGTGGCTGAGATTCCTCCTGGGTCTGCACCATCTCCTCCAACTCAACAGCATCAAGTGCATCATCACCTGCAAAAACATAAAAGACAACAAATGGAAACAGGCATGAGCACCATAGCACACACATAGGCCTGACAAGGCAGAGATCCAGTACATGAATAACACATGTCCCACACGACTATAACCCTGGCATGCATGCACTGTCAATGAGTTGGAAGGGGAGGCAAAAAGCAGACACTGAGGACACCAAGATGGAAAATCAACACATGTGCTGCATGCTAGATAGCATGGCATCACAGATTAGCCTGTGAGTGGCATGGGCAATCCACATACATGACACATGCCAGCACACAGATGGTACGTAGCATAGCCATGGTACATTTGACAAGTACAGCCATATGTCAATGCATGAGTACTGTCACCCATCCATGTGAGATGGACATGATGAGATGAAAAATGCAAAATAGTGTGACAAAATATGCATGTGCCACACACTGCAACACATCCAGTGTGCAATAATACATTGATGGCAGGAAGATGGATAAATCAATGGTTGGTCACTTCAACATGACAGAAAATAACAATCATGTTCCACATTCAAACAGGCCCCAACAATGAATGAGAGCAGGCACTTACTCAATCAGCCTGAATGGTCAAATCATTCCCATAACGAGGTAATAAATATGGGCCATTGTGGGGTGTAATCTATGACAGAAGCATGTCACATATGTGGCATTAGGGCAGAAAAATGTGTTGCAAAAATGGGAGGATTGAAACAATCAGAACAATGCTGTTGCAAGATGACAGTTCAAGGGCAACTGCAGTAATGTGGTGCTAATTGCCTACTGTGGTCAAAAGGGATACTGGGCCTCATTACGACCCTGGCGGAAGACCACCATGGTCCATGCCGGTAAGTTACCGACTCCGCCATGGAGAAAGGGGGAATTACCACCCCATTACAAGGTTGGCGGGGGTGGTAATTCTCCCTTCCTCCATGGCCCTTCCCCATTCCCATTTTTGCCCCCTAGGGCTCAATGGGAATGGGGAAGGCGCTAAGTACGGTGCTGCAAATTGCGGCACCGTAATTAGAACCAAGGTCCCTTTGTGGATCCCTACTTTAACGACTGGTCTACACCAGCCGTTAAGGTCGGGTCCCGCAAAGGGACCTCGTAATTAGGCGCTAATAGGTTAACGGCGCCGCAGCATTTTACGGCACCGTTAACCCATTACGCCTGGGTCGTAATGAGGCCCACTGTCTTACCCAAACGCAAGTCCGGTGAATGGTTTGGAGGAAGCACATGGGTGACCCATACCACTCAGGAGTACACACCCTCACCTCGCACTCAATCATTACACATCACCCAAGAAACATACACATGGATTACACACACTTGCATGGGCACTCACCGGACAATGCCTCATAATCTGGTAGATCTCCCACACCTTGGATCTGTTCCTCTGTGACGAAGGTTCCAGCAACAGACTCATGTTCAGTGAGTTGGCTGTCCTCTGGTGGAGACCCACCGCCAGTCACCAGAGTAGAGGCATGATTGGAAGCCAGCTTGTTCTTTGCTCTGCGTTTAAGGTCATTCCACCGCTTGTAGCAATCATCAGCTGTGCGCCTCACAAATCCAAGGGCAATAATGTGGTCTGTGATGGTCAGCCAGTGGGCCCTATGTTGAGCAGTCGTAGTCTTACAGCCTGCAGTCACCAACATTTCACGGCTATGTGCCAACACATAGGCCACAAGTGCATCTAGTTCGGTGTCATTGAAGCTAGGCTTCCTTGACGTGCCGGAGTGTGTAGCCGTGTCTGGGGTCTCAGCCTGTAGTGCAAAAGCACCCTTCTTCTTCTTCTTGGAAGGTGGTGCAGATCCTGAGTGGCTTACGCCGCTCTGGTCAGTAGGGGCAGAAGCGCAGGTGGACTGGGTACTAGAAGCCTGTAACGGCACAATGACCATAGGTCTTGGTGCAGGCATTGGCTGCAGGGTGATTTTGGCAGGGCCAACGTCAGTGTGATGGACCTGGACCGACACTGTCCCGGCTGGGAGACTCGGAGCTGGGGTGGATTGTGCTGCAGCTGCCCCTGCAGCCTTCCCACCCAGGCTACTTGGGGCAGCAGATGACATTGCTGCCCCAGATCCACGTGGCCTGGTGACAGCAACTTTCACCGCCACATGTGGATTAGATTTGCTGACCTGGAACAACCATTGGGGGGGCATAGGTGGCCCCGATTGGTCCTCCACACACTGGGCTCTAGGGGCACCCTGCAAATCCTGGCCACGTCCCCTACCGCACCCACCACACCCACCTTTTGGTGGTCGGCCACCTTTGCCTCCCTTTCTGCTTAGTCGCCTCCCAACCATGGCACTGATGTTGTTGTGCGTGGGGAGTTGCAGTAAACAATTGTCCTGGGCAATTGGGGTGATGGGGGTAGGGTACTAGATTGAATTCGTAACCTAGTGTTCTAGCAAGGCTGTATGTGACCCCTGAGGGAAGATGACGGATCACGCAACGCACAGGCTCCCCAAAAACAAAAGTACACGTGCACGCAACCCCTTGTAGACCACGTGCGTGGAAAAATGAACCCACACTATGCTGTGGCACCCAGAAACACAAAAATAAGCATATGCGTGTTACACGCAGCCTACAATGACCTCTGAAGGGGTACGCGACACACAGGGGCAACCACAGTTGGAAAATACGTGCGTGACTCACCGTCTGCCTTGAAAAAGAACGTGAAAAAGACGCACGCGTGCGCATTGGCAACACCCCCACCAAAAGAAGAAAAGAATGCAGTTTGAGGAAACAGGGAGTACGAACTGAAAACGGTGTGAAGTAATCACGTGTGAACTGACAAGAAGTACAAGAAACACCCGCTCGCTCTCCACAAAAGCACGTACAAGAAAATAGCGTGATACTCGTACCTTTTAAGCCAGCCCACATGTGCAACGTCACTTACGCGCTTACGCGCTAAGGCCCTTTCCTCCAGTAGCACGGTGACGTGCAGTTTTCTCACGTGCTGATTCACAATGCACCCGTGTTGTGGGGAATGCCCGCGTGCGTAACATCACTTACGCGCTTACGCGCTAAGGGCCTTTCCTCGGATTTCACGCTGACGTGCACTTTTTTCACGTGCCAAATCACTCCGTATCAAGCTGGCCACGCGAAAACACACGGAAGACCACGCTCCTGCCCAAAAGGCCATTTTCCTGCCCCCAAGAGCCCCGAGCACGCTCCCACCAGCCATCTGCTGCTTCTGCCTGCTGCCCACGTGCTCTGCTATTTGGTGCCTGCACGTCAGCCATCTGCAGGGGTCCATTTGCTGTGTCCACCCCTGCTGGAAAAGAAGACTCCCGAATGGAATACCATCACTCCACAGCCCAGCCCCAGGACCCAGTTGCCCACCCACTCCTGCCTCGGGGGTCGCCATGTCGGGGAAAACACCATCTGAGACCACTGGCGACCCCCAGCCAGAGAGGCAGAAGGCCACCAGCTTCAGTGAGAAGGAAGTTGGTGTCCTGGTGGAGCATGTCCTGGGGCATTATGATGCCCTCTTTGGAACATCACGCGCCAACAAGGAACGACAGGAGAGGATCTGGGAGAACGCAGTGGTTGCCATCAATGCGGAGGGGGTGGCAACCCGCGACATCAAGCACTTCCGGAAGCTCTGGGAGGACTTCAGGTCCAGGACCCTCTACAAGGCCCAGCGCATCGCAAAGGCAGAGGATGCAGAGGGTTGCCGGGTCATCATGAGCAACATCCAGATGAGGGTCCTGGAAAGCGTAGGCCCAGCGCTCCACGCCCAGATCCTTGGGAGGCAGACCCATCTGGAGTTGAGCGGTAAGTGGCCAAGCATTGCTGTGTGAGACAGGGCATGTTGCAGTGTGCTGGTAGTCTGATACTTGCCTGTATGTGTGACATAGGCCATGTATTGATGTGTGTGTGCAGGGACATCATGGTCATGCATGTGAGACCAGTAATGTGTGAACCACATGGATGGTGCATGTGTTCCAATGCAACATGGGGAGCTGTATGCGGAATGCACACATTAATGCATGCCAGTCTCTGTTCTTGGACATGGAGGGGGGGTGAGGGATGGGTGCTGCTCTCATGTACATGTATGGTGCACATGTGTGTGTGTGTGTGTCTGAGAAGTGTGTGTGTGACTTTGAAATGCCATGGATGCATGACACATGTCTGTGATGATGTGTAGATTCCCTCATGCAGTGCGGTCACCGTTGTATCCACTGTGTCTATCCACTGTGTCTATGGTGTACAAGCCATGATGCATGACCCTCCGGTGATGTGTGTGCATGGGATCAGTGTGAGCCATGATGCATGTGAGTTTGAAGGCAACATTTTGGTTAAAAGAGGCCCTTGTACATGGATGCTGATGTTGATTGCAGGCGCTGTGCCTGTTTCTGCATGTGTGTTGTGTGCATTCACCCATGTATTGTGGAGGGACAGGATGGAAGTGACATTTGACAGTGCCACTCATGTGTTATTGCTTCCTGTCTAGGGGAATATTGTACTGTACCCTGATGCTTGTGTTCGATGTCTCCTTCTACACAGCGTCAAGTGAAGAAGAGGGCGGAGGCGGCGCTGTGGGGCCAAGTGGCGGGGATGCCTCCACCGGGCAGCGATGCAAGGCCCAGCCACCCTCCCAGGAATTGCCATCATCTGGGAGTGAGGGGATTGGTGCCGCGTCTGCCACTACGGCTGTAGCGGAAGGGCTGGGTGAGCCCCCACAGGGGCTTGCAATGGCGGAAGGCAGTGTGGAGAAATCCAGGTTAGAGGTCTCCACAGAGGAGGAGGAGCCCGCTACTGAGCCCTACATGGTGTCTGGTGGGGGTAGTACCACTGGTGCAAGTGGTGCAGTCCAGGGCCAGGGTCAGGAGGCAGCACAGGTCACCGCGGAGGGGCCTGTGCATGTGCTGTCCTTGACTCTGTGACTGCACCACCATGCACCAGCAGGGATGCCCCGTCCCAGGCCCATCCGCAGGTAGGGGGTAGTACCGCATCATCTGCCTCTCCACTACCTGCAGACAAGGGGTCCCACGACTGTATGGGCTCCGTCCTGATTGGTGTCGCGTTGCACACGCATGACATTTGTGATGACGTGAGTGCTTCCTGGGTGGAGCACGCACGCCATCACGAACATTAGCGTTGCGACGTGGCACTGTTGGGAGGGGCCCTGGTCGGTGGGTTCCTACATGTGTCGCGCACTCTGGCGGACCTCTCCTCCTCTGTGGAGACTATGCGCCAGTCGTTCTCCCTGCCGTCTTCCGGCACAGATTCCACCAGGGCCCCCTGTGGACCTGGCCTGACCAACACAGCCATCTTGGTGGAGATCCCATCCCTGCCACAATTGGGAGTTGGCGGTCCAGCAGGGGTGGACACCACAACAACTGGAGACCAGCTGATGGAGGATGTGCAGGCATCATCAGACAGGGCACATGGACAGCAGCAGCAGCAGGCTCTAGGTGGGAGCAATGATGGCTCAGGGCCATCGACATCAGAGGGGCAGGCATCGGCCAGAGGGCATGAAGACCCTGGAATGGGTATGTCTTCCTTGTGGCTGCAGTTGGGCCGGCGTATAGATGCGGAGCGGCGGTGGGCAGAAGATGCACAATGGATTTATTGGAACTTTTTCTTTGGATTTCACCATGGATTAATGGATTTTACGTTTCCTTTGGATTTGCTTTGGTGGAGGGAGAGTTTGGACTATTTTTCTTTTGGATTTCTTTGGATTGGTTATACTTTTCATGTACAATTTTTTTATGCTTTCATTTCATTGCTTTATTTTCGTCCATAATACATTTTGATATTTTACTTCCATGTGTGTAATTCACTCTTTGAGTTCATGCATGTGAAAATGTGGGTTTACACAATCAATGCCAACCAGTGTGTGTGTGTGAGAGACGGACATGTGTTGATGTACATAGTTGACTTTTGGTTTGTGTCTTGAGATAGGCATGTCAGTGTGGGGTGGATTGGGAAATCATTGCGTCTCAAGACTGGGGTGGCGTGCTTTGGTATTTTGGTGGAGATGTGGGCCATGATTGTGCATCTTTATGTCATGTAGGGGGGGGACATTATTCGGGGCCTGCTGGCAGGTGCCCCTAACTGCTGGCTGGGTGGGGCTGCTGGGGGACATGAGTAAGGTATTATAGTGGGTACTCCCAAATTTTTTGTTTACGGGGGGAGTAAGGGCCTGAGGCTCACTGCTGGGTTGGTGGGGGTGCTGGGGGACATGAGTCGGGGCCTGCTGGCAGTGCCTGTCAATGCTGGGTGGGTGGGGGTGCTGGGGGACATGAGTCGGGGCCTGCTGGCAGGTACCCCTCACTGCTGGGGGGTGGGGGTGCTGGGGGACATGAGTCGGGGCCTGCTGGCAGGTGCCCCTCACTGCTGGGGAGTGGGGGTGCTGGGGGACATGAGTCAGGGCCTGAGGCTCACTGCTGGGTGGGTGGGGGTGCTGGGGGACATGAGTCAGGGCCTGAGGCTCACTGCTGGGTGGGTGGGGGTGCTGGGGGACATGAGTCAGGGCCTGCTGACAGGTGCCCGTCAATGCTGGGTGGGTGGGGTGCTGGGGGACATGAGTCGGGGCCTGCTGGCAGGTGCCCGTCAATGCTGGGTGGGTGGGGGTGCTGGGGGACATGAGTCAGGGCCTGAGCCTCACTGCTGGGTGGGTGGGGGTGCTGAGGGACATGAGTCGGGGCCTGCTGGCAGGTGCCCCTCACTGCTGGGTGGGTGGGGGTGTTGGGGAACATGAGTCAGGGCCTGAGGCTCACTGCTGGGTGGGTGGGGGTGCTGGGGGACATGAGTCAGGGCCTGAGGCTCACTGCTGGGTGGTTGGGGGTTCTGGGGGACATGAGTCAGGGCCTGAGGCTCACTGCTGGGTGGGTGGGGTGCTGGGGGACATGAGTCGGGGCCTGCTGGCAGGTGCCCGTCAATGCTGGGTGGGTGGGGGTGCTGGGGGACGTGAGTCGGGTCCTGCTAGAAGGTGCCCATCAATTCTGGGTCGGTGGGGGTGCTGGGGGCCATGAGTCAGGGCCTGAGGCTCACTGCTGGGTGGGTGGGGTGCTGGAGGACATGAGTCAGGGCCTGAGGTTCACTGCTGGGTGGGTGGGGGTGCTGAGGGACATGAGCCGGGCCTGCTGGCAGGTGCCCATCAATGCTGGGTGGATGGGGGTGCTGGGGGACATGAGTCGGGGCCTGCTGGCAGGTGCCCCTCACTGCTGGGTGGGTGGGTGGGTTGCTGGGGACATGAGTCGGGGCCTGCTGGCAGGTGCCTCTCACTGCTGGGTGGGTGGGGGTGCTGGAGGACATGAGTCGGGGCCTGCTGGCAGGTGCCCCTCACTGCTGGGGGTGGGGGTGCTGGGGGACATGAGTCAGGGCCTGAGCCTCACTGCTGGGTGGGTGGGGGTGCTGAGGGACATGAGTCGGGGCCTGCTGGCAGGTGCCCCTCACTGCTGGGTGGGTGGGGGTGTTGGGGGACATGAGTCAGGGCCTGAGGCTCACTGCTGGGTGGGTGGGGGTGCTGGGGGACATGAGTCAGGGCCTGAGGCTCACTGCTGGGTGGTTGGGGGTTCTGGGGGACATGAGTCAGGGCCTGAGGCTCACTGCTGGGTGGGTGGGGTGCTGGGGGACATGAGTCGGGGCCTGCTGGCAGGTGCCCGTCAATGCTGGGTGGGTGGGGGTGCTGGGGGACGTGAGTCGGGTCCTGCTAGAAGGTGCCCATCAATTCTGGGTCGGTGGGGGTGCTGGGGGCCATGAGTCAGGGCCTGAGGCTCACTGCTGGGTGGGTGGGGTGCTGGAGGACATGAGTCAGGGCCTGAGGTTCACTGCTGGGTGGGTGGGGGTGCTGAGGGACATGAGCCGGGCCTGCTGGCAGGTGCCCATCAATGCTGGGTGGATGGGGGTGCTGGGGGACATGAGTCGGGGCCTGCTGGCAGGTGCCCCTCACTGCTGGGTGGGTGGGTGGGTTGCTGGGGACATGAGTCGGGGCCTGCTGGCAGGTGCCTCTCACTGCTGGGTGGGTGGGGGTGCTGGAGGACATGAGTCGGGGCCTGCTGGCAGGTGCCCCTCACTGCTGGGGGTGGGGGTGCTGGGGGACATGAGTCGGGGCCTGCTGGCAGGTGCCTCTCACTGCTGGGTGGGTGGTGGTGCTGGGGGACATGAGTTGGTGATCACTAGTTCAAGGTGACATGTGGGCTGGCTGGGGGGCATGCCCATGGTGGATGGGCTGCGTGCGGGACATGACCAGGGGTGCTGGGTAGTCCCCCTGTGGTGTGGACTGCCTGCAGGGGCCGTGGAGGGGATAGAGGGCACACCTGGGAGGACCCACACTGCCAATTCACGTGTGGGACTCCCCACACACCCTTCTGGATACACGTACCCGCTCGCACAGGGCCAATCGCGTGTGAAACTTCCCGCGCACCCCCGAAATACACGTACCCCGCTCGCACAGGGCCAATCGCGTGTGAAACTTCCTGCGCACCCCCAAAATACACGTACCCCGCTCGCACAGCGCCAATTGCGTGTGAATCTTCCCGCGCCCAGTAATACACGTACTCCGCTCGCACAGGGCCAATCGCGTGTGAAACATCCTGCGCACCCCTGAACTTGATGTACCCCACTCGCACAGGGTCAATCGTGTGTGAAACTTCCTGCGCACCCCAGTAATACACGTACCCCGCTTGCACAGTGCCAATCGCATGTGAAATTTCCTGCACACCCCCGAAATCCACGTACCCCGCTTGCACAGGGCCAATCACGTGTGAAACTCCCTGCGAAGCCCAGTAATACATGTACCCCGCTCTCACATGGCCAATCGCGTGTGAAACTTCCTGCGCACCCCCGAAATACATGTACCCCGCTCGCACAGGGCCAATTGAGTGTGAAACTTCCCATGAACCCCAGTAATACACGTATCCCGCTCGCACAGGGCCAATCGCATGTGAAACTTCCCGCGCACCCCCGAAATACACGTACCCCGCTGGCACAGGGCCAATCGTGTGTGAAACTCCCCGCGACCCCATTAATACACGTACCACGCTCGCACAGGGCCAATCGCGTGTGATTCTCCCCACGCAGCAGGGTTTGTATTAGACAGTTTTGTGAATGTATTATTTGATGTGTATTCAGAGGGGTGCGCGGGGAGTTTTACAGGCATTTTTGTGGTTGGGGGCCTGTATGCTGGTCCACTGGCCTGTTGCCATGTACTGGATTTGTGCGCTGTACATGGCACATGGGGAGGGGTTGGGGGCGTAACTGGCGCTGCTGCAGGATCGCTGCGCCACTCTGCGCCACGGCTTGCAATGGATGTTAAAATTCATGAATAAGCTGTGCGCAGAAATGGATTTTGCCGCACGCGGCTGCCGCAAACTGTCGCATGCGCACACTGTGTGCCAGCCGCGTGCGCCACTTGTGTGCTGAATTGTATGAATTACCCCCTTATTTTTGAAGTCATAGCGCTCCCCCACCCCATGGAGTCTTCCATGTCATGGGTTGGGGGAGCCCTCAGCCTTCAAAAAGAAAGTTTCTTTTTGTAGTCACCCTGCTTTCATAAAGAAATGATTTCTTTTACAGTAATAATTTCTTTATTAATGCAGAGTGAATTCAAAATGAAACTTTTTTTTGAGAAAAAAAAAATCTTTGTTTTTTTTTTAAGTGGGGGCCTTTCCCAGGACAATGGCTGGCACAGCCTCCGCACTGTGGGGGCTGCAGGGGTCCCTGTTACTCCAGTGCTGCAAAAAACTATGGTGTGCTTCTTGATAAGCCTCCTTTCCCCATTACAGCCCATCACTGCAGATTTGACTGTGTTAATCTTGAGGCCCAATCCAGTCATGAAGGAAGCATACGCATCTACCAAAATGTGTAGAGCTCTGGGGGTTCTGTCCATAAGCACTGTCATCGGCATATGCTAATACCAGAAGAGGCCAGCTTCTGAGATGCAGAAAGTCTGCACCAATGTTGAACATGGCCTGCAGTAGACCATTTATATACAGGGTAAAGAGTATGGGAATGAGCACAGACCCCTGCCGAACCCCCAGCCCTATATTTAACTTCTCAGTACACCTTCCCCCAGGCCCAAACCGGACATTGGCTCTGTTATCAGTGGATCTCGTGCTATACCCCCAGGATGGCCTCAGGAGAACTCATGGACTCAAGCACAGCCCATAGTTTTCACTGATCGACTTTGTCAAAGGCTGTGCTTAAGTCCATAAAGGTGAGGTAGGCCACCTCTCCCCTGGTCTTGCATTCTGGAGAAGATGCTAAAATGAAATGGATTCAGAATTTGGTATGGATACAAATCATTCATTAGGGATGTGCTCTTGTGAAACATGGTTGCTGCGAATACATCCAAGTGTTTGAAATATAGAAGTTTTCATTTATAGAGATGTTTTTGGTTTCTAGTATTTCTACTAAGTGCATAGGAATTCTTGCTTGAGGATCTTTCTGTGTGCTTATGATACATTGTACCATCCCTGCAAAGTACTCTAATTATTGCCTTATACCCGAGACACTGTAAGTGCTGTTAGGATTATTTGTGGCATTTCTGTGAAGGACGAGCATTTGCAAACACAACTGGTATAGCTGTTTATGTAAATGTTGTAAACAATTGGTGGTGATTGGAAGAGAAGATTTTTTGTTACATTTGCATAGAAATGTACTCCAGTTGTGCTGCTGAATTTAAATGGACCAGAGAGTTGTCTTGGCATAATTTGATGGGCCTGCACATTATTTGGGAGAAGATATATTTCTCTGTTTCTCTTCTGATGGATGTGTAGTTGGGTTTGTATTAGACAGTTTTGTGAATGTATTATTTGATGAATAAGCGGTGGCCTTTGTTTTTTAGGCGTATTGTTGTGAGATCTGTTATGGGTTCTGTTAGTCTTACTTTTCTTCTTAAAGGTTTTTTGAGGTACAGGGTAGATGGGGGTGTACAGTGCACATAGACTGTTGTATTCTAGTATGCAAGGAATGTCAGAGAATGTCAGTGTCGACTTTGTTTTCATCAAAGTTAACTAGGAATAGACTATTGAGTGGTCGGAGACGTGAAAGTGCTATGTAACTCATACCTTCTTTAAAGACTGTGCTGCCAATGTCAATCAATACGTGATCTAGGGTTAGACCATGTGATTTATAAATAGTGACAGTATGTGCAAGAGACAGAGAGAATTGTTCTCTGTGTATGTACATGTCTTGGAAAAGAAGCAAACGTGCTGTTGTGCGGCCAATATATTTAACTTCTGCAAGTTTGTCAAAGTGGGTGTTGACAAACTGAATGTTGTTGTCAAGTGGATATGTTTAGAAGCCAACAACTGTACCAATTGTTCCATTGACTAATCCTTGTTCTATGTCAAGGTTACGTTTTAGAATAACTCTGCAGTTTAGACACACCATTAACAATTTCTCCAATCAAGCTGTGCTGGAGATACATTTTTCAAAGCGAATTATTTGTAGTGTTGCTTGTTGATACATAGGGAGTGTCATGCCATGCACTTCTCGTTTGTCTGTGAAGCTGATATGCAGTATGGGTTGCATTTCTTTAGCATTGTATGGTTGAATTGACTACAGCTTTGAAGGGTTGACATTAAGAAAATTCATTTTATATTTTGTTGAATTAATTGTTCCATGACATCAGGAGCAGATGTGTTTCACCCATATAGCTCACATATTAGTCTACTATTTAAGATGGATTTTGCATCTTTAGTAAGCAGACCAGTTCTAATGCTTTTTTAAATGTTAGCATAGGTGAGGTGTGCAGCCGGACACATGTTTTGAGTTTGTTCTCTCTACTGAAAATGCCAGCGATTGACATTTCCAATACTGCTGAGTGTGTTGCAGCATTGTTTGTGTCCTAATGTTTTGAAAATAGGTTGACCATTTACTGATGTTAACTGTAGGAGGCCTCTGAGAACAATAACGTGTTTTCCTCCAAACAGTTATTCGCAGTCAGTTTTTAGGACATCTTGCATTCTGAGGTGAATTAAAACCAACATGAGTTTGGAAACCATGCTTACTTCATCTATTAGGAGTATTTCAATTTGTTTCAGAATTCTGCATACTTCAGTAAAAGTTTCTGCTGATAATTTGTAGTATTCTTATTTGGTTTGGTGTTCAACTGGAAGATGCAATAGTCGGTGTAAAGTCAAACCTCCGATGTTGTAGGCAGCAGAACCTGTGGGGGCTGTTACAACAGCTGAAAGGGTGTTGTTTGTTAAGTGTTGTAGAAATGTGCTGATTGTTTTAATTATGAATGTTGTATCAGACTCAGCTTCACCACATTCATACAGGAGCAGAGGTTTATATTTTTACCGCTTTTTGTTTTTAGAGCCTCATTATGACCCGGGCGGTAACCATGGCTCTATTTGCGCCATGGTTGCCACCGGTAAACTACCTATTCCGCTATGGTGAATGGCGGAATTACCGCCCCATTCCAAGGTTTGCAGGGGCGGTAATTCCCCATTCACCATGGCCCTTCCCCATTCCCATTGAGCCCCTATTGGGCTCAATGGGAATGGGGAAGGCGGTAATTACGGTACCGCAAATTGCAGTACCGTAATTACCTCCAAAGTCCCTTTGCGGGTCCCATCCTTAACGGCTGGTAAAACCAGCCGTTAATGGAGGACCCGCAAAGGGACCTCGGAATTGGGCGGTAAGGGATTACCAGTACCGGTGCCCTTACCAGTACCGGTAATCCCTTACCGCCCGGGTCGTAATGAGGCTATTAGTTTCATGTTTAAATGTCATGCCTAGGCATTCGGGGTGCAGTTCACATAATCCACAAGCAGCCAAAACCCTGATTTGGGCCATTCTTATAAGAAGAATTGTGCATCAGCGTACGGGAGTTCTGAACTCCACTTTCCGTGGTGGCTGGTTTTGTGTACATTCTGGCACTTTTGCATTACCAGCATTTCACACACGGAGCTGAAACATTGGGTGTTATTTTATGTGTGTGTGTGATGGGAGAAGTCCTCGTTTCAACGGGATAGGGAGCTGGTCTCCACAGGCGTTCACGTTCTGATGGAAATAGGCTCTTGGGACTACTGGCTCTCTTGAGCTACCTATATTCTCAGAAACTACACCATAATAAAAGGAATTCCCCTGGTAAGACTTCATTTCCTTTATTCTTTCAATCCCAAGATCTTCATTGTATGCTTTAGCCTTGAAGATTTATGGTGATCATTTACAGAAAGTCTACTGGCTACTGTGCATATTCTGTGATCTGTTTATTTTTAGCCTGTCTTCTAGCTATTCAGGTCAGTGGGTGGATATTGCCTTATGTTTTCCTAGAGTTTGTAAATTGTCAAAAGGTACTAATTGTACGTGTTTCCTTTCTTACAGCCACAGTGGTCTCGGGGGGAATCCAGTCTTTCAACTAATTGATTCCTCTGTATGTGTATTTGTACAATCAGAGGGATACATTTGGGGGAAGAATTCTTCTTCTACACTACGGGGTCAAGTCTCTGAAGGGGAATTCTGACATTAAAACCATGTTGAGTTTTTTAGTGACTTCTATATAAATGTTGAGTTGTTCATCATTTAGCTGTAATTTGAGCACTGACAAGGGTTCTTCAGATTGATTATATTGATGCATGGTATTTTCTACCTCAGTCATGGCTATTTCTGAATGAGTGGTCCTCCAAGTTGTACTTGGCTCCCTCTGAGGCAAGGTTGGCTGCCCTCAGGAGTGTATTTATCTAGTTGAGCTTCAATGTCTTCCTCTTGTTGTTGTTCATTGTCCAACATTTCTTTGTATTGTTTGAAATTGACATTTGCTATTCTGTTTTCATTTGCTTTGAATGCAGCTTCAAATTAGTCATAGTCACCTAATAATTCTTGTTCTTTTCTCCAAGGTTTAAAAAGTTGCAGTAGGGCCACGTAATACAGTTCTCTATGTTGCAGAGATGTACATGATAATTGTATATGATTAATTAGGTTGGGTTTGGTAAGTTTGACCAGGCTCCCTTCACAAGTTGTGTCTGAATATGTGTTAGTTGTCTCATCTGGTGTGACATTGTTTTTGTAAGAGTAGTTTTGGGCAATGTCGTGCAGGCACATGTTTTCCAAAGCAGTACTTCTGTTTGGGTAGAATGTGCCACTTAAATTGTATTTTTTTAAATGTCCTGGCTGCTGGGATCATTTGTGACTATCGTTTATATCTCTTGGTAGGATTTTAGTACTCTTTTACGAGATGAAGCTGCACCAAGTTTTAGCCATATGTGTTCAGATTTACCATATAAGGATGTACCTGTTATATGATCTGCAGCTTCTTATCACCCACATTCTCTATGGGAGAACATTTTTATACCGAAGCGGTAAATATTTTGTGACAGTGAGATAGGCTGTGACATTACCTGCAACTGCAGTGGAATTGTCTGCAAAGTATTGGATGTATATGTTTGCATTCCACAAAAGGGCAATGATTGCATTGTAATCATAGATGTACGTGGATGCTTCATCCCTTTTAATGTTGTATGTGTTTTTAGGGGATTTGCCTATTACACTGTGTCTAACAGAAGACATTAAGCTATTTACATGTTGTTTTTTTGCAAACTAGTCTAGCCAAGTCAAAGCGACATTTAGTATAGTATTTACATTTGTTTTATGTTTACATCAGCAGTATTTGCCACAATTTTGGTTTGGAAGCATATGATTTGTGTACATAGGTCACTGTCTGTGGTTTCTGAAGGGATGTTACAGAGAATGCATTTTTCAATAAACTGAAAAACAGTGGAATCACTTTCATGGCCAAATTTGGGAGCATCTTTTATCCACAAAAGCATGTGGATGTGTGGTGCTCCTCTGGATTGATATTATTTTCTCCAAAAGAAGTGTTGTACTTCACTGAGTGAAGGAGTAGTTGTATTGAAGATGAAGTGCAGCATGGCAAAGAAGCAATGGTTAAAGTGCCTTGATACATTGACAGGGTCAAGAAGACATAGTTCTCCTGGTGTTTTATATCTGTTTCATGTTTAATATGGTTTGCAGTGGGTAAGAAGTCATGCAAGGCATCCCATGCATACTTTGCACAACTTAAAGTAACAAATCATGTGGGTGGGCCTAGGTTCCTGAATCTACAATTTACAGCAGTGTGACATCAGGATAAGTATTCTTTTGTACCACACATGTTTTCCAAGAGATTTGTGATACTTTGGAAAGTGAGAGACCAGCAGAAAGCAAATTGAAGCTACGGAGCTCAGGGAAACTGCTGCTTTCAATTAAGCAGATTTCCATGGTGCAGAGCTGCACGTAAAGGCTGTGTTTTTGGCTGATGCAGAGCGGAAAGTGAGTAAAGTGTTCTGCGGTGTTCCGCGGGAGACGTGTGTCGCGTTTCGCTCTCCAGACCTCTTGTTCCCACGAGAAGATATTTACCCGCAGCCTGCTGCCTGCCAATTTACACCAGGATCACCTTCATTGGTGCAGTGTCGGTCACTGGAACACGGGTAAGCTGGCACGCTGGCTCGCAAGGGCACTATTGATCATTTTATCGTCTGACTGTTTGTTTGTTTGTTTGGATTCTGTGAAGGAACAACCCGACAGTTCACAACCCAGATCCTGTTGCATGTTAACATTCCGATTCTGATTTCCCTGGCATGAATAGACTTAAATAGAGGCATAAATAGAGGGCATGGTGACTTTGCACAGACTGGAACAGTGGCACAGCCCCTGCCCTCACCAGAACATGACGAGCTCTGCTGACTCGATCCCATCACTCAGCTCTACATACAACCCAACACATGATCGGACATGCAATACAACTCGATCTTGATGACCACAACAACAATGCTGATGAGCCCGAGACAGGTTTTAAAATTTTGACAAATGTGACTGTGTTGCCTAGCGTGGTTATAATCAAGCACAAACCCATCTTGGAGTTTGGGGGTTTCACGTTGAGCCCCATAGTGGAAATCTCTTCCAAAACTTCTTCACACAAAAACACTCTACAGGATGAAGTATTTGAAGCTGTGTAGGCCGCGGAAGCATAGCATGCAAATGTTATATTTAAGCACGTAGAGGAAACCAGGAACACATTGACCACTGTGGACAAAGTGTCATCTAAAATCCTGGCAGGATCATTACCATCAGAGTGCCTTGACACAGATGTCGCAGAGAAGACAACAGCGTTTTTGCTAGTGCAAACCCTCGAGGCAGGAGGCAGTGGTTCCCTCAAGGGAACACCGAGACAACACAACTTGCAAGTGGTGCAGTCGACCCACCTACTATATACACATTTGGCCTAAACCCTAAAGAAAGCCAAGTTAACGGTCCTCTGCAATCTGCGGCCTCAAGACTGTGGAAGCCCAGTGGAATCACTCCAGCTTCATAACAAGGAACTCAACGGTTCTTCGACACTAGGAAGAATGACTGTTGGCCTGTGGGAGGGGGGCAATACGAACTCGAAAATCAGCAAGGTCCACTTACCACAGGCAAATGCTGGAAGCCCACAAAGAACAACTGCAACATTGAGCATTGCAGGTTCAAAGAGTCAAGGCGGTAAGGCGCTGCAGTCAAAAGAGACCCTGTTGAACCCCACACTTGCCATGTTGAGAAAATGCTAAAGAAGGGGAATTATTGTGAGTGACAGTTGCAAGAAACAATACCTATACAGAAAGTCACAAGTATCGACACAGACCTTAGAACCTGGGGGGAAGAGATAAGTGTCAGAAACAAACTTAGGGTCCAGGACGAAAGACCTTTAGGGAATAAAACCACAAATGTGTCAACAAGTAACTACTCCAAAATAAGTAAACGGCAAACATTATCATCGGTTGATTTATGTCCCCGCACCCCCACAGACGGTATAGTAGCCTCCCAGGTGGAACAGGGGAAGGACAAAAACGCTGCTAAGAGCACGATCGACGCAAACATGATAGCAGCCTTCACCGTAACAATGGCCCCTTTCATGAAGCTTCTTGAAAATCAAAATTACCAACTCAAAGATCAGACAAATTTGATAGCCATGCTTCACTCTAAACGAATATTTGTAGAAAGATCCTTCACTGCTCTTCAAGGTAATTTGGACAAAAATTCAGAACACATAACTCACATTCTGAAAAGTATAATTGAACCAATAATACTGTATAAAGAAAGAAGAAAGTCAGAAAGACGTATTGCTAACATACACGCTAATAAGCAGTTATTGGTAGAAGGCACCTGTAATGACGGCACCCATTTAAACAACACTTGGTGGCCACTGAAGAAACTCCCTCAACCACTTGTGGGGAAAGCCAATGCCCAAAAGATGGAAGTAGTAAGGAGGTCATAACAATAGTGGATAAAGAGCTGGGCAGAGAACAACCAGCCAGAAACAATGAGCAAGTAGCAATTCATTTATGTGCTAGAAGAACCCCTAGCCCGGCCACAACACCAGACAAGCATCCACATCATGGGCAAGAGGCAAGCATTGACAAGACTGACTCACGCCTTCAACTACCGCCTAAGACCTTTAACATCTTCAGCAAGCTAGGAGGCGGGATCAGGAAGGAATAGGGGAAAATGATTCCCCATAAACCAAAAAAATTGCTTTGTAGAAAAAACTGAAAATAAAAGGTAAAGGCATACGTAAAAACACACTGGGGAACCACAGCAGAACAGAAGAGAAGTACATACTGAAGAGGTGAAGACTCAACCAAAAAAAGTTAAAACCATAGTTCGTAACATGGCAAAGCCACTCAAAGCAGTGGTTTTCGAAATACCCACAAAGATATTTGCATCAAATATTGATGATGAGATGAACTTAAAAACCACTCATACTAGTCCCGACACAGGGCAAGGACATTGAAAACTCTGAAATGATTGAAGATGAAATGGAAATATTCGTAAACCTTTCAACTTACTCCCTTTGGGAGTGAAGGAGGTCAGTATTCATTCAATGGACAAGCTAGAAAGTGACGATCAAGAGGGAGACGAGCAGTATCAGGAAGAGGCAAATGGTTCTCCCAATACAGTAGATGGGAGTGTCCTACTTGCAGAGCAGTAATTAAAACCAAAAACCTTATTAAAAGTGAGATTCTCTGCTAAAGATCGGGCCAGTTTGAGTGTACCCACAAGAAAAAGCCGGACGCCCAACATTAACCCATCACCGAAGAGGGATGGTGAGAATACAGAAAATGATTCTAAGGACCCGGACCAACTTCTTATAGACGTATATAAGAAATTCGGCCAGAAATGGAAGGGACTCATAATGAGAGAAGTGGATACCTTTGTACCAGGAGAAATAATAGTACTAAAGGAAAATTAGAGTCTCACAATCACAACTAAAATTGTTATACCAGCGAAGAATACTGCCTACAAATACAATCTGGAGAGGATCTTGAAAATCAATGATAAATTGATTTTGAACAGGACTAACATTATGATACTTATATGCAGCTTCCTGGAAATGAAAACAATCAACTCCAAGGACTTGCATCTGATAGAGTTTCCTGATGAATCTAAGTTAGATCGAGTTGAAATCCACATTACAGACTTAAGAGTGAAACATCTACTTGACAAAGAAGGTGCAAGATTGCTGTCCATGGGATTTAGTTTGACAGAATTGGATACAAGCGATTCAATTAGGAAAAAGTTGCACGAGGACCAGTCTTGTTGGTCCAAGGAACAGGAAAATGAGGATACAAGAAGGAGTAGGGGTCCCTCTGACAAAAAAATCTACCAACAATGACCGACTTGGCTGGGCACCAAGAAGACAGAAAAGCCAATGCCCCTGACGGGTCATGTTTGACAGACTTGGGGGCACTGAATATAATCCCACCACCATCGGGAACAAAAACCAATATCATAAAGGGGTGGTTTAGAGCTGGTTAGCAGCCACATTGGCTTCAAAATCATAACGTCTACAAGAAATACAAGACACCACTAATCCACAAGACTTCACCACTAAACCATAAGAAGTGATGACATTTGGATATTGGAACACTAGGGGCTTTATGCACCTTTTTGGGAAAGGGGACTTGACTTTTGAGGATTATGACATTCTGTGACTCCAGGAAATCTGGCTGAGGGAGGCACCAATCCTGGAGGGCTTAGAGGTCTACCTAAACCCATCCCCGAAAGGGGAGGCCAGGCGTCCAACAGCCGGCATGATCATTGCAATCAACTGATCTTTTGGTTGGCGGGTGCGATCCATGAGAAATCCAACTCCCCTAGTTCCACTAACTGTGTTGGGCAATAACCCCACTACTGAAAGTCATCACAGAACACTTCTGATTGGCAACCTTTATTGGAACCTGGCCTCTCTTCTAGCTAGCAATTTTACAGAAACGATAATGACCTACATCGACGAAGAAAGGGTGGCCAATAATAACTTAGACATACTGTTATGCAGCAACCTGAACATTGAATGCTTTGATGATGCTAAGGAATTAATACTTGACACACCTATAAAAGCATTACCAAAGGTCACAAGAGGGCTCCTTTGGAGGGAGGAACTAAAAAAAAAAAATATTCATATAATCAATGGACACCTAATGGGGGACATTCCTCCTAGCAGAACATGGAAGAGAGGAGACCAAGAAAAAATATTGGATTACGTATTCGCAACAGAAAACCTTGTGGGTAAGCTAGGATCATTGGAGGTGACCCAAAGTGACCATGAACTGCTCCAGCTAAAAGGCCATCATAGGGCCAACGGAAACAATTATTTGAATCAAACATTACCTCACTCGACACTGGAAGTTACACCCGGCCAGAATCACTTAAGAATTAACCAAACAGAGTTGGACCGCTTTAAGGTCCTTATGACTACTGGTCATTTTAAAGACGAAGCAGGTAAACCCCAATCGATCCTGGAAAACCCATTGGCTCTAAAATAATTTCAAGTCAAAAGAGGACAAGGAAATAGAAGTGAATACATAGCGAAACATGTATTCAACCGAGAAGGAAGCGCTAAACAAACTGTGTAAATGTCAAAGAAAATGAAGAGGGGGTCAGACGGGCTCACCAATTACTCAAAAATTGGCTAAAACATCACAGAAGCCGCCTATTCCAACTGGACGGTGAAAACATGCTAAAGTTATTAGCTTCAAAGAACACAGCTGGTATGTGGAAGACGTTTAATGCACTAACGGCTCCCCTGGACACCCTACTTGGCAACTCAGTATCAGCAGGGATCTGAGAGAGCCTTTTTGGCAGATCATTCAATTATGTCGGGGACCCCATTCCAAGACCAGCCATGAGCAGCACTAGTTTATGAAGTTTTGGAATTGATAAGGGAGAAATCATGATTTTGATAGAAAAATCGAGTAGTTGCAGGGCTGCAGGGCCTGATGGCCTAACCAACGCAATACTCAAAAAAGATCTGGATTATTGGGCAGACTTCATGATGCACTTGTTCGAGAGTATTAAAGCCACAAGGACCATTCCACAGTCTTGGACTAAATCCATCGTAATACCCATCTATAAGAGAGGCGATAGGTCCAACCCAACCAGCTACAGAGCTATCGCCCTCCTTGACGTGGTTGGTAAATTGTTTTCAGCAATTCTCTTGAAGGAATTCAATACCTGGAGTACGGCCACAAAACACCAGGATCCCTGGCAATCAGGATTCAAACAAGGAACGGGAACCTCCTTATATCGATTCCTGATTAACCTCTTCAAGTGCATAATAAAAAGTTCTAAGAACAACAACAAAATCTATATACAGCATCGATAGATCTGGCAGATGCATTTGATTCTATAGACATGAACACCTTTGGTTCAAATTGCAACAATGGGGATGCCCGATCCTCCTAAGAGAAGCCCTGGAACTACAGCACACTTCAACAACGATTAGAGTAAGACTCGATAAGAGAAGGACTCTATCTAATGAAATTCCCACTTCAAAGGGCTTAAAGCAAGGTTGTCGACTGGCCCCGGCGATCTTCAATCTTTTCATTTCCGACATCGAGGGGGAGTTCTCCAATGTGAGATGTTTTCCACCATGAATCTCAGGAATAGCAGTGGGCAGACTACTCTATGCAGACGAACTTCTGTTATTATATCAAACAGAGATAGGTCTGCAAAGACAGTTGGAGGCAATGGCAACCTATGTTGATTCTAATGAGTTAACAATGAATCCAAAAAAATCAAAGATTTTAATACTAGGTAATGCCAGGTGGTCACAACACACTAAAAGGGCATGGTTCCTTAAAGGGATGAAAGTCCCAGAAGTGGCAGAAATGACTTATCCGGGCATGTCGCTGAAAAACAGCATTAATGACTCCTTTGGTCTGACAACATTAAAATCCATGCACAGAACTTGGCCACCCAAGCGAGAATCATCAAACAGGTATTGCAAGTTCTCTCCATCTCGAGTTATTGAGTTTTATAAACTCAAGGTAATACCTATACTTTCATACGGCGCTGAAACTCAATTACTGTTAGCAGGATCAGCTTGGCGACAAGCCGAGTGTATCTTTTGGAGAAAAGTTCTTGATATGTCAAACTCATTGCCAGTTGAAATAATTCAGAGAGAGCTAGGATTTACATTTTTGTATGCAGTTTTAGAGTGGTAAACACTATCCTTCCTACGAAAATGCCTGCTTCCCCCTCGGGAGGGAGGCTTTGAAGAATTGAATAATGTCCTGAAGAAAGACCACAAAAGACCTTTGTTAGAGTGGAAAAGCATATGCTCAACAATACTTCAAAATGTGGCTCTCTCAGAAGACACCCTGATGGAGAATCCAGGGTATGTAAATAAAAACTGTTTGATCTTGACTCGATCACCACAGAAGAGCGGATAACTTCATCGAAAACTGGACAAGCTATGGGAAGTGTCTATGGAAGAAGAGGTGTAGTCCAAAGCTACATAAAGAAATGTCCATTACCTGTTCTTAGACAACAGTTTATGAGACTCTGTCTTCACCTATTCCCGACCAAGGAAGTAACTGAGAGATGGTGGATTGCAAGTGAGTGTAATTACTCATGCAGATTCTGTGCAGAGCCACTGGAAACTCAGATGCACCTTATGATCGAGTGCATGGCACGGAAGGACTTAAGAACAATACATCTCAGCAAGTTTCTAGATGACTGTTCCATGAGGACGCCCAAAGAAATACGGGATCTTTTGATCCAAGGGAAAATAATCACTGTGACATTGGTATTACTAGCCTTTTTTATAGATATTTCAGACTTGTTCAGGAAATAGAGAATGAGCTATTCCTGTATCAGGGGTGGATCAAGGGAAATGTCACGGAACTTGGTCGGTGTGGTTTACTATTCCTGATTTGATGATCTTACTTCTGAAAGAATTCCCTACCTTTTCTTTTTCTTTTCTTTTTTAATCTTTCTTCTTTTCTTCTTCTTCTTCTTTTCCTCTTTCTTTCCTTGAATTAACGATTCATTTACTGTGTGGTCGATACATTATTATTTTTATGGAGAATAAATGAAAGCATAACAAGTTTAAAATTGTAAACTAAAAAATGCTAATTAAAAAAAGATACTTGACTGCAAAACTTCATTTCTGTCTTTTATTATTTGAAGCAGTTGGGTAGCGGACATGTTTAAAAATTAGAGCCCGTTTTGAATGTATGTGCAACTCCATAACATAGAATTGCTAGTACACTTTCGAACAGGAGGTGGAAAATGTATTCTACATTTTGTCTGAATCTGGGGTCTTCAGAATGCATACATAAAGAACAATATTCTGATGCACTCGTTTGTGTTGACCTTTCATCATATCTTCCTCCTTTTCCTGTAGGAAAGAGCAGAGGAAAAGAGCGTGCTTCAACACTTTTTTCCCATATGCTCATTGGGGATCCTTTGGCTTGACACATTTGATATGTTTCTAATACATCTTCAATGGTATCTTTGGAGTGTAGTGGGTGAATTGTATGCTGGTCTAAAATGTTGGCTGTAGTATTAGGATCTAAATGTTCAAATTGGCCAGTTGCTGGTGAATATTGAAGTCCAGTGTGACAGCGTAATGGACAAGAATCCATTATTTGTAAAATGTTCATTTTACTTTTGTCTGTTTATTTCACATAGTGATTGAGGAATTGTCACAAAGATTTAAAGAATTGTTGGTGTACGTTACACATTGAGCGGCCTGTCCATGTGTACACTGGATGGTTTGTTTGGGTGAAAGGAGCATTTGGTTGAAAGTTTGTTGGGGACAATTCTTCTATAAGGGTTTCTTTTGCCATAATGGTGTCTCCTGCCATTTCCTACCCTCAGCCATCACTGTCTGTGGCATTTTATGTTTGTTTTGATCTTGTTTATAAGAATCTTCATTACCATATGGTTCTGTTCTGCTTGTGTGAATCCATACACCTTCTCGGAAGTTTGAAAAGGTATCTATGTTGACATTGTGCAGGTTTAGAAGTACTTTTTTGTAATATATTAATTATTTTAGTTAGTGGTTTCATTCTGTTTCAAATCAATAAAAACAACTTTCTCTTTAGTAGAAATGCGCTGTCAATTAGAGCTTTGAGGATTAGTCTCCTGTGGTAGTTTTTAAGTGTATATTTTGACTTTTCAGCTTTTGTGCTAAGATTGTGATGAGCTCTACGGTGGAATAATTTTGTAACATACATTTTTAGGATTGCATTATAGTGGCTATGTTAACACTGCTAGTACTAGTGTTAGGTTTATTAGTAGGTCTGCTTTTCATTGTACATGTTTTTTTTTTTACTTTTTGTTTCTGGAAGAGGGGCCTTACCTTTGTTACTGGTGGCTGATTTCATTTTGTTGAGTTAGGTTACTAGTTCTTTCATTTTTATGTTTTCTATAAATTGTTTTAGAGGTGGATGAGTATATGGCTTTCTTGTATTCTTATCTGCTCTATTTTTCTTTCTTTTCTAGGGAGTTTCTTTTTAGTAGGCATTTTGTTGTGTCTCTTGGGAAAAAATAAAGTTTGGGTTTGAAAGTTGTGTCCTCATTCTCCTCAATCTTTCTTCTGCCTTTGATATGGTCAACCATGCTATCCTGCTCAATTCCCCCTGTGATAACTTGGGTATGGCTGATCAGGCCCTGGTCTGGCTGACCTCCTTCCTCACTGATCGACCCTCTGAGGTCCAGCTGGTTTCCTTCTTCTCTTATATTCTCTCTACCTCTGTCATTCCTCAGGGCTCTAACCTTTCTCTGTGGCTGTTAAACCAATACCTGGCACCTCTTGCTAACCTCATTTCTGCTCTCTGCTCCAACTTTCAGTGTTATACGGATGAAACCAAGCTCTCCTTCAGGCTCCCATCAGCAGCCTCTACTCCTTCTCTCATTCCAGACTGTCTGTTTATAATTCAGGAATGGTGTGCCGCCAATGATCTCTGCCTTAATGCCAGTAAGACTGAGATCCTACTCATCGGAACACCAGCTCCCTTCTTTCCTCTCTCTCCAGCTGCCCACTCTGGGCCCTCTTATTGCTTCCACCTGTGAGGCTAAGAACATTGGGGTCATCTTCGACTCTACACTCTCCTTCTCGGAAAGGAAAGTCTTGTGGATGATGCAGAGAGTCTTGAACTTGATCTATGCCATCACTGGGAGCCAATTAAGGGATTTCAGAGCTGGAGAGATAGAGTACCTATGAGGAGGTGCAGTAGGAAGTTTGACTTTTTAGAGACATCAGAGATGTTGGCGGAGAAGGAACATGTGGAGTCAAAGATGACCCTGAAGTTCTTAGCCTCACAGGTAGGAGTAGGAGGAGGGCCAAGAGGGGGGGCAGTCAGAGAGTGAGGGGAAAGGATGGTGACGGTGTACCGATGATGAGGATTTCAGTCTTGGCATTTAGACAAAGACCATTGGCAGCACACCCATCTTGAATGGCAGTTAGGCAATCATGGAAGAGAGAAGGAGAGGAGGTGGCTGAGGGAAGCTGAAAATGATTTGACTGTTGTCAGCATAGCACTGGAAACTTGAGCAGAACATGGCAATGCAGTGGGCGAGAGTTGCCAGGTATTGGTTGAAAAGACAGGGTGAGAGGTTAAACTCCTGGGGAACACCACAGGTAGAGAGGGAGATAGATGATATGAAGGACCCAAGTTGGACTTGGGATCAGAGAGGAAAGAGGTCAGCCAGGCCAGAGCCTGATCAGTGATATCCAGGTTGTCACAGAGATGGTTGAACAGGGTGATTTTCCAGGAGTTTATCCAAAAAGGGAGTACTGAAAATTGGGTGATAGTTAGCCAGACAAGAAGGATCGGCTGTAAGTTTCTTGAGGAAAGGATGCACAAGGGAGTGCTTCAGAGGGGAGGGGTAGTATCCAGAGGTAAAGGAGAAGTTGCAACAATCGGCAAGGGCCAGAGCAAGGGTATCAATATGGTCCTTGATGGTTTTAGAGGACCAGGGATTAACCGGTTTTGATGAGGCTTTCATAGATCGAACTTGTGTAGCGACCTCATCAGGTAGAGGAAAGGATGAGAAAGAGGGTGGGGGTAGCTGAAAGAGGGTCAGCAAGCAGAGATGGAGACGGGATAGGAAGGGGAGGGGAGGGGAGGGCTGACAGGATGTCCTGGGTTTTAGAGATAAAGTGAGAGGCAAGGGCATTGCAAAGAGCCTGGGAGGGAAGAGGAGGTGTAGAGACTGGGGCAGGGTTGGCCAGCTCCTTGCAGATTTTAAAGAGTTTGTCCGAGTTGTTAGATGCTGCAGAGACACATGCTTGAATGTGGACTCTCTTCTTGGTGTGGACAGAGAGTTGATATTGCCTTTGGAGCAGCCAACTTGCCAGTTTGTCAGAGGATGAACAAGAAACTCTCAATTTCTTCTCAGCTGCCGTAAACTTACATTTAAGTGTAGCTAGATCAGAGACATATCAAGAATTGCACTTGGCTTTGGACTTCAAACGGATCCTCATGACAGGGCAAGAGCATCAAGAGTAGCAGAAAAAGAGGATTAGAGCAGTGACAGGGCTGTGTCAGGGTGTGAGTTAGCCAGTGGTGGAGGGCGGGAGAGGAGGTGGCAGCAAAAGCCTCAACTGACACATGCTTCATGGGCCAGATGTCCGGGAAGGTAGGTAGCAATCTTGGGGTAGGCTTGGCTTGGGGGGAAAAGAGAGGGAGAGATGAGAGGAGAGGAGGCGGTGATCGCTCCAGGAGAGAGGAGTGATCAGAGGAATAGAAAGAGGAGGCCAGAGGAGATAAAGACATCAAGTGTACGACCTGCAGACTAAGTCAGGCCAGAGGGGAGGAAAGAGAGGGAGAGGGAATTGCATAGGTCACGAAAGAGCACAGAAGAGGAACAGGGAGAATCGAGATCGATGTTGAGGTCACCAAGGAGGACGGGTTGAATGGTTGAGACCAGGAGGGAGGAGGAGAGGTTAGCCCACTCAGAGACAAAAGAGTTGATTTGAACAGGGCACCAGTAGAGTGTAGCAACAGTAAGAGAGTGGCTATGAGAGAGAGAGAGCCAGCAAACAAAGCATTCGAAAGAGGAGTAAGTCTGAGTGGGGATGATAGAGGCTGGAATCCACTCAGGAAAGATCAGGGCTACACCCCATCTGGGCTGGGTGGATCTGGGCATGGTGAGGATCTTGTAACCATCAAGGAGCAGAATGTCAAAGCTCATGACAGAGTTGGCCATGAACCATGTCGCAGTAAGACCAAGGACATCAAGGTCAGGTTCTTCCAAGAGGTGACAGATGTCAGAGGAGTGTTTGACAGCAGATTGAGAGTTGAGGGTGGCAATATGAAGAAAGTTGTCAGCCTTAAAGACCTTCCGGGCAGGGGTAAAAATAAGAGGTACCCCCTGCAGAGTTGTGGAGGGAGCCCGAGATGGGGCAGAGGAGGAGGGAATAGAGGACAAGATAGCCAAGGGAGGAGAGGAGGGGACAGCCGGAGATGAAAGGAAGTTGATGAGGTGAGGGAACCACCTATCCAAGAGGAGGAGATTGGCCTGAGGGTCTTGGACCAGATCTGAGGTACAGATCTCTATCTTCGGCTTTGGCCTCCCTCTGGAACAGCTCTGTGACTCTCTCAAACTTGAGCAGAACCACCTCCAGTTCCGAAAGCAACTCAAGACCTTCCTCTTTGCTTCTGCTTTCTTTCTTCCTCTCCCCTGCTGATGACCCTCTGCTCCATACAATGGTCAACTAGCCACCCTCTGAACTTGGGCCCAGGTTCCTGCATTTCCATTTTCACCTTGCACTACCTCTTGCCCCCCCAAAACTTGTATCTATAAAACTGCAGTCCTTTCTCTCTGCTCTTATTAGCCACTTGTGGGCTGCACTTTCTTATTTCCCTGCACTGAGCCACCCGCTGGCTGCACTTTTGACTACTTGCACTTCTCCCACAGCCTGTGGCGCTTCTCCCCTTCCACTTTCCTGCACTTGCGCGATTTGACTGACACAACGCCTAGTAACATTGGAGTTTTTTCCTCCCTCTGTCCCCCCCTTTTCTTGTTGTGCCTAGAAACACTTCTGTACAGGTGCATTATTAATGCCATATCATATCATATCATGGGTGTGTGGGTGTGATTGTAGAGATAGAGTGCTGTTTGATTGTAAATTGGCATAATAGGTGTGGTTGGGAAGAATAAGAGTCTGTGGAGGTGCGATTGAGTTGGGTTAGTGAGGAAGGGAGTAGTAGTGTGATTGAATAGGTAGGGACATTATGATGTTTTGAGGAAAACAGTGGGTGTTGTAATGGTGGGTTTCAGATGGGAATAGAACAACTGTGAATGGTGTAATATAAGTTAGAGTGAAATACATGTTGATTGGGAAAGAATACTATGGGCTAATATTTATTTATGTATTTATTGTTTGCTTGTATGGCGTTTATACGATAAGAATATACTGTTTCAAAGCACCCACAGGGCAGGGGGAGTGGTGGTAAATACATGGGAATTACATGGGAAATACAATTACAACACAATAATAAGAGCAGGGGGAGCAGAAGGGGATGGATGAAACTACTATGCCTTGTGAGTATTCAGAATGTGCAAGCGCAGAAAGGAAGAAGGAAGAGGGGGAACGTGCTGGGAGATCCGAGCTCGCAGGAGAGACATGGAAGAATTGCTAGGAATGGTTGAGTGCTACACAGCCTAGGCCAGGAAGATGTAAGTGTGAGTATCCAGGGAGGAGGGTGTGCAGATGCAAAATGCTGTGGATGGCAGGAGCTGGGGAGAATTGGTCTGGGAGGTTAAGGCCCTGAAGATGCATAAGGACTGAGGACACCAATAAAGCACCTGTGAGATTAGCAGAGGACAGAAGGAGGGAAGGAAGAGGAAGAGGAAAAAAGGAAGGTCTTAAGGAGCTTCCGGAATTTGAGAAGATACTGGTCAAGGCACAGGGAGAGGGGGAGGCTATTCTAAAGGAGGGAGCCTGCAGAGGAAAGAGAGTGACCCCTGCCCTCTGTTTAGCAAAATGTTTTACACACAAGCAGTTGATGCCAGAGGAGCAAAATGGTCTAGAGGGAGAGTATTGAGTGAGATAAAGTTGGAGACAGCTTTGTTGATGATGCAGAGGGATTTGAATTTAATTTGTGTAGCAACCGAGAGCCAGTGAAGACTTTTTAGTGCAGGAGAGATGTGGTCCCTGGCTTTAGGCCAAGGATAAGTCTTGCTGCCTTATTCTGGATAGGCTGAAGGGGTCATAGAGTGGAAGAAGGCAGATTAAGGAGGAGGCTGGTACAAAAGTCAAGTCTTGAGAGAACCAGGGCTTGAGTCAAATTGAGCCTCTGAGGGAAAGTGAGAAAAGGTTCCTTTGAGAAGGAAGAACTGATAGTTGGACTTCTTGGCAATGCCCAGAGTGTGACAAAGGAAGGAGAGAGAGGAGTTGAATATGACTCCAAGTATTCTGGCTTCAGTTGAAGGTGTAGGGGGGTCAAGGCGGAGGGCCAGAGGGGGGAGAAGGAGGGAGCAGGGGTCCCAATGGGAAGGATCTCAGTTTTGCAGGTGTTGAGGTAGAGATCATAGGAAGTAAACCAGGACTGGATGGCAGAAAGTCAGTCATGGAGGAAGGAGGGTGAAAGAGAGTCAGCAGGGAGTCTGAAGTAGAGCTGTGTGTCATCTGTATAAAACTGGAAGTTGGAGGAGAAGGTGGAGATGAGACATGCAAGGAGAGAAAGGTACAAGGTACATGTTAAAGACACAGGGGGAGAGTCTAGAGCCCTGCAGGACACCACAGGGGGAGATGGAAGAAGGAGAGTAGAAGGGGCCCAGGATGACTTGGGAAGAGTGATTAGCAAGGAAAGCGGACAGCCAATCGAGTGCCCATTCTGAGATACCAAGTGTATCATGGAGTCTTTGTATGAGGATGGAATTGTTAACTGTGTCAAATGCAGAGGAGAGCTCAAGAAGGATAGGGACAGCTGGTGAATTGGAGAACAGAGATGCAAGCTGTTCATTGTGGGTATTCAGAAGAGCTGTTTCCGTGCCTTTGGATGCTCAGAATCCAGATTGATGGTTGTGGAGGCCACCAACAGGTTCAGTGTGAGAGTTGAGCTGGGGCAAGGACAGCTTCTCAAGTAGCTTCCCAGGAAGGGGGTGATGGAGATAGGGTGATAGCTGGCAGGGCAGGTAGCGTCAGAGGAAGGTTTTTTCAGGAGTGGGCACAGAAGGAAGTGCTTGAGGGCAGAGAGGAAAGATCCAGTGGTAAAAGAGTGATTTCAGAAATCAGTGAGAGCAAGGGCAAGAGGTCCAATGTTATCCTTGATGGTCGTGGAGGAGCAAGGTGAGACAGATTTAGAAGAGACATTAATGTAGCAGACAACTCTGGTAACTTCCTCCGGTGTGAAAGGAGAGAAGGAGGAAAAGGAGTAGGGAGAGTGGAGAGGGGGGTGTGTGGAGGAGGGGTGCAGGTTGGGTTGTGCGGGACAGTAGAAAGCGTGGTCAGAATGTCCTGAGTTTTAGTGGTAAAGTGTGAGGCCATTACATTGCAGAGGGCCTATGACAGAGAAGGGGAGGAGGAGACTGCAGAGGGGTTGGCTAGTTCCCTGCAGATTTTTAAAAGTTCAGCCAAGTTGATGTATGTGTCTGCAACACGTGCCTGAATGTGCACTCTTTTCTTAGTATGGATGGTGAGCCTGTATAGCCTTTGGTGTAGGCGGCAGGCCAGTTTGTCAGAGGATGAGCCAGAGGTTTGCCACTTCCGTTCTGCTGCCCTGCACTTTCGTTTCAGAGCTGCAAGTTCAGTGTCGAACCAAGTGAAACGCTTAGAGGCAGGTTTTAGACGGATCCTCATGACTGGGACAAGAATGCAAGAGTGTTGGTGATGGAAAGATGGAGTTTGCAGAGGGCAGGGTCAGAGGAAGAATTATGGGGTGGAATATAGTAGAGGTATATTAGAATTACGGAAATATTCATGGTACATTGATGTATTTACTTTGTAGGATGTGAAGGGTATTCCTTTTTCAGCAGCTGGTTTTGGCAAACTTTTTCTTTCCTGCAATTGTAAAAGAAAGTTAGTGGGTATATGTGGTAATGGTGAAGTATTTTTAGTAAGGTAGGGTGTTTTTTATGATGGTCGGAAGAGTTGTTGGGAAAAACAGTGCATAAAGTTGTGTCATGGATGGTGTACTGAAGTGAATTAACTAATAGCGCCATCGCTGCCTCCAAACTCGGAATGAGGGCCTTTATTTTGAATATTTGCGGACATGCCAACAAATTTTGATTGCGGACAGTGCGAACAGGCATAGTGTCGTTAGGACACCCCCATTTTGGTTAATTGTGGACAGGGGGACATTTTATGTGTCCTAAGGACACCTCCATTTCAATTGCGGACAGTGCGGACAGGTATAGTGTCCTTAGGACACCCCCATTTTGGTTAATAGATGACATCCCAGACACCCGCGCCGTCCGTGGACACCCTAACTGCCTTTTTTTTTAAAAAAAACACAGAGGTATATAGTAACAGCACACATAATATTTTATTATTGTATAAAAATATAAAAATTATGAAACAGAGGGGGAAGTAGAAATTGATACAAATACAGGGGAATTAGGGTTTTGTAGATGTTGGATGGTAGGGGAAGAAGGGAGTGAAGTGTCATCATAACGTTTTTCTTGATGAGGATTTTTTGGGGATGGTTGGCTGGGACATTGAGAATGCATACAGGTACATGTGGGACAGTGATATATATTTTTTTCCTTTATATGGTCCTCTACAAAGATTTCAACATTTTTAAATTGGTCATTACTTGATCAATTGTTTGCTCTAAACACTACAGATGATTTTCCAAGGTGTCTGTTTCAGAATTATTCTTATTGTCTGTATGTTCTGTTAAAAAAATGTATACGTTAAGTACACATAAAATAATGGTTATTAATTGTTGAAGTGTAGTGTCTACCATTAGTATCACTGTTTTCATTCATTTTGTCTTGAGGAAAATGTTCTTCTAGCCAATCCAAAGTACTAGACATTTCTGTATTAAAAAAAAGATGTATATTTGTCAGTGCACCCTACTACAGAAAGTTTATAAATATAGGAATTAATGCAGTGTACTTACCAGTTTATTTTTTTAGTTTTGCTGTTACTGCTTCGTAGGTGTGCTATTGATTTTTGCTGTGCAATTTCTGTGAGGTATTTCTGCTGGAGCCATATGTGATTTTTTTTTGGATTAGTTCCATTATATTCCATATGCATGTCATTGGACTGTTGGTGTCTTACATATACAGTTTGCACTTCTTATTTATTTTTTAATGTAATGTATTTATATGCTGCTCTATAAACATGTTCAGTGTTTTCATTGCATGATACAACAGTGTAAGATACTCCCTGAGTTTTTGGATAGTGTTGATGTTGACCAAGTCCGTCCGCGGACATGCACACGATCTGCAGACATCATAATCACAAGCGTGGGATAAGGGGTTCAGTATGTTCTATGTTACATGTATATAAATTAAGGGAATCCTGCTAAAAAATTCATGCTATCTAAATCTACATTCAGTGAAAAAATCTTTTAAAGAGGATGTTATGGTTAAGTTGCGCTCCAAAAAACCTATACAATTCAGTGAAAAAACTTTGTTAAAGGGACATTATGATTAAGTTACGCTCCTAAAAACCTATGAAATTCAGTGAAGAAACGTTGTTAATGGGACGTTATGGTTACAAGTAAAACGGAAAAACCCCTGAAATTTGCCAGTTTTGGTAAGCTAAGCAACCATAACTCGCGCCACCACCGTGCACTGCTAAGACTAACACCCAGGACAACAAAGATGACATCGCCAAAGTTATTTCAATATTTGAGGTAAAAGAGGACACCCCCTTTTCAAAAATAGATAGCTATACCATAGAGATTCACCCAAAACTGGTTGTTTTCGCAAAAGAAACAGCCGCAGTCTTGTTTTCCTCTCGATGCGAGGCTATGTTGGCCCAGGATCAAGGATACTATTTTAAGGGATAAAGGGATTTAACCAGGATAAGCTAATAATGAAGGGCATACCTATCATATATTAAAGAAGAAGAAAACATCTACAATGGCCAACATATTGGAAAATTAAAACTGTATGAAGTCTATGCAAGGTAGAAGGAGCAAGTCTCTAAAGGCCAAGATGAGTAAATTGAATTGCATAATTGAGCCAAAAATCAGTAAATAAGAGGCTAAAACAGACACATTTGTGGTCTCTTCACATGTGACTCAGAAATGGAAGACATTGGCTATTCATTAGATCCTCAGAGGAAGAAAGTGGTGTGTGCATACTCCCTTGAATGTTCCAGAGTAGTGTGCAGGCAGCAAGGTCAACTACAGAAGGAAGACTTTGGTGTATGGCGGACCGATGAGTGATGATGGACTAGTTGGGAAAACAGGGAGTATTCTGAAAGGATTCAAACACCTAAGTTTTGTTTCACATACGTGCTGCCAAAGAGCAGAAGGTCCAACGTTGATCATGCCAAGCAATGCGTAGGTTTGAGGGACAACCTAACATACACTATTGTACAGACCAATACACTGCCATTTTGTCCACTATAAATAGTATTTTACGTATTTAGAGGTAGTTCAGGGCGTGCCCTATAGATAAGGGATAAACAATGATGCACTCATTCTTATATGTTCTATACATAGATGTGTTGCCTTAACCAATCCCTTTGCTTGATAGGTTTTATAATTGCAGCATAGATTGATGTCATAGATGACACATATTGGGGTATAAACACCTGTGTATAATCAAACTACCAATTCTTTCTGCTTTAATAAATGATAATAAAGTAGTACTTTGCCATATTCCTTGAGTCTGTCTGATTATTTGGTCTGAGATCATTATTTGTAATTCCATCTAACACGAAGGACACTTCATGGTGCTTCAGCACATCTGTCCATTGGCAGAGTAAGCCTGTGGCACACACAAGCCCACAGAAAGTATTTATTGAAGAACATAATGTTTTCAATAACAGCATTTAGCCTATACAACTTCATCTGTCCCCAACCCCTTAAAAAACCATACACATCGCTTGTACATAAGAAACTGATTTCAATCACATCATTTACAACCAAATACTCTCTTTCTCTCTCTCCTTCTCTCTCTCTCTTGCTCTCTCTCTTTCCCTCTTCCTCTGTCTCTCTGCCTCTCACTCTTCCTCTCTCTCTCTCTCTCTCTCTCTCGCTATCTCTCTCTCTCTCTCTCTCTCTCTCTCTCTCTCTCTCTCTCTGTCTCTGCAGCTCAGAAGTCTCACTAATGGAACCAGGTATACCATTTTCTTGTTCTCAAACTTGTGCGTAAAAATAAAACAAATTGGGAATTGATCCTAGTTGTTCAATTTTTTTGGTATCATAACATCTTTCAACCCCCCTCAAAGCTTGGGCTCGTTGTTAGCTGGGAACACGAAATATCAAGCCCAGGACAGACATAATGAATTCCTGTTTTCTAAAACATAATGGGCCTCATTACAAGCATGGCGGCAAGGCAACAACAGTGCTGGTATCGCTACCGGCACCGTTGCTACAGTACCGCCATACTAGGAGTTCTTCTCGCGGTTGCCCTTGCAGCCACCAGGTCTGACCTGGTGGCCGTACTGGCACCCGCGAGCAGAACATGATGGTAGCACCAGTACCATTATTGATTACCTATCGGGCTCAAATGGGATTGGGGATGCACCAGTTCTGGCACCCGCAAAAGGGCAATTACCGGGTCCGGCTGAGACGGAATAGCCTGGTAATTGCCCATTTGCGGGTGCCGGACATGGATGTGAGTTTGGAGGTAGGCTTGCTGGTAAAACCGGCAAGGCTACCTCCAACCTCGTAATGATGCCCAATATCTTTATCAACGTGCAATTGCAAAAACATGCTATTGACCAGCAAGACTTTGTACATTGTAACTTAACAATTTCCTTTTAGAAAATAAATACATTGACATGTCAAATGTAGTGAGGATTGGTGTCAATCGCTGCAAACAAACTTATTTGTAGTGTCACCCAATGCATTTGTAGAAGCCCAGTTAATGAGGCTCTCACCATCATTGAATAGTGGTACTCCAATGTATTTCTGTTTACAAGGCATGGGATTAGCCCACCATCACTACAAGTAAGTTTTCATGTTTCAATGTTTACACTCTTCAGTGAACTTCTACATCACACACATTCTCCACAGCACCTCTCTGCTAAAGGTGCACAGACCTGCCATTCTAATCAGAAGAGATTCAGGCCACAGATCAGTACCCATATAAACACTTGACACACATTCCAGCATTGACACAAAGACTGGCATTAGAAGAGAGAGCAGTGTTTCAAGTGTGGTTGCCATCAGTGTGTGGTATATCAACTAACTATTATTCATATTTACAAAAGTGAAAATGTGTAGGTTTGTTGCTGGATTTGTGACTAGGTGAAGCGTTGTTCCAAATATTGCATAGTTACCTGTTAGGGCCCTCCAGAAATTACTGGCTACTTGACATTTGGACACCCCACCTCTTTCCCTGGGTTCCAGAAAAGCTCTAAATGTACGTGTTTTTGGCTTGGCGAAGAGTTGTTCTTTATACAAATCCACACCATTTTACCAATCTACAACAACATTAGCATAGTTACCTGTTAGGAGCCTCTCTACATTACTGACAACATAACATTTGGACACACCATCCCTTTCCCTGGAATTCAGCACCTTCACACATGAGACAGTTCCCTTAAATCGGCAAAACATCAATGTGGTCGTAGAAGGACCGGTCCTCAACCATAGAATGCACAGTTTCTGCGATATTCACTCTACAATGCTTCACAAGAAACTGCACCACACCACAGAGAGGCAAAAGGCGGGGAGAGAGCAAAGTAGGTCCGAGTATGCAGCAGCACGCCAACTCTCGCCTCCCCACAACGTCTTCTCTGGGGTATGTCAGCCAGCTGCACATGCTCATTCTCAGTGCAGTTTACTTCAGAGTGCAAAGCACAACAAACAATAAGCAAATCGGAACACCAGCCTACTGGATCATTGATTTTCAACACTTTCTGTTCACAGAACCTGTTCAGAGTACAGGCACTTTTTGCTATTCATACATAAAGCAAACATATAAGTTGATACTTTTCTGAAGAGCTTACCCTCTTGAAGGTTCACTTTTAGGATAGATTGAGGGATTGGTAATTTTGATAGTTTGGGGACTATGAGATTGAATGAGTTTCCCAGGAGCAAATCATTTGTTTACAAGGTCAATGTGGGATTTGACCTCAATCTGCTTTGTCCTCACATGCGTCACAGTTTTTGTTACATTAAAGTACAATTATTTATGAATGTTTTAGTTCATGAATTAAAATGATTAACAGTTTTGTATGCATGACTTCGAAAGTATACAAATCACATAATTTATCTTTTAACAAAATGCAGAAAACATAATGCTCAGAAATAATTATTGTTGCTTCGTATTTTCCTCCATCAAACAAAGTACAGCATAACCGATTAATAGTTGATTTGAGATTAAAATAGCTCATCTGCTTTGTATTACTGTATTCAAAAGTTGTAAAAACATTCAACACACTGACTAGAAGATTGTTTGTGATGTGTGGAAGTTAATTTAAAAGTTTACAAAGAGGACACTGTTTTTTTTTTCAATATCTAGAACTGAAAATAAGTTAGTTAGACACCTGTGAAGTTTGGTTTTCCTGTCCTATCCAAAACAACGTCCACTCAAATGGCCGAGGTGAAAAGAAAGAGCTGGCAATGTGAGAAGGCAATCATTTTTAGGCAATCATTTTTTTTTTTTTACTGAAGATATCACCATACTAGACAGTAAAATAATATGATTTTTTTTGGGGGCGCTGTTGCGCCGAACAAGATGGCCGCCTGAGTGTGAAGCTCCGGACGACGAGGGCACATCCTTGCAAATTTAACCGCTAAAGTACAGCTTAGCCGACTATCACTGCTATGGCCGCGGTAAAAGCTGACAGTCCACCGATATCCTGAATTTGAGACCCGGAGACCTTCTGTGGGCCCTGCTATTGCTGTGGGAGGCGCGGCGCCGTGGACGCCTGGCTCTCCCCGGGGCGGAGTTCCAAGGGTTGCTGATCCGTGCCACTACTTGGCGTCCCGGCGTGTGCGGCCTCTGTGGGGGAGGGGCGCTGAAGCCCTGGAGGCGCGCAGAGCGTCCCTGCGACCAATCTACCAGACCGGCGAGCAGACTTGGATTGCCCTGCGCCAATGCGTGCTGGCAGCTAGTGCATGGGCTCCTAGCTCCCTGGACTGCACAACACCACACGGCTGACCTGTTCATCTGCCCAGGTTCCCTCTTCCCGGAGCGTTCCTGCACACTCTCTTGGTAAGGTAAGGGGGCCTGGTGACTGACGGTGGGCTCCCACGGCCACCACCGTACACTGGACACCGCGGAGGAAAACTGCGGGGGATCGCGGGGCCCATCATCTGCGCCGCCCTAGGGGGCCTGCGTCCGAGGCTTCCCGCGAGTTCCGAACTCTGTGGCGCCACCCTCTTTTGGATTACTCGGGCCCTGGCGGTAGCGCTGCATCTCTACTTGAGACTACTTCCACCGAGCTGAGGGTTCTCCCCCCCCTCCAGTTAACCACCAGCCTCGGCCCGCGTTGACTCTGGTACCTCACCGGCGGACCCGCCCTGTGAACCTGGGTTAGCGCTGCAATTCATATCTCCTTGCGAGCTCTGGGGTTGAGGAGTGCCAGGCCCTGAATATCTTAAGGCCGGCCTTGTGTAGTATTGGGTGCGGTGACACCGGTGGCTGTACCCCCCATTGTGCTTCTCGGCTGTGAACCCCACCTACTGCGGCATGTATACACAGAGTTAAAATATTCTTTGGAGTGTAATTCACATCATAGGCGGGACACTGATCCGCTGGCCACATACCCACCGTCCCGAACACTCCGGGCCCGCGGCTGCTACCGGGCGCTATGCTACTTTGATTACCCACTTTCTTCCTGGGCCCCAGGTCCTTGTCCTGCTTAAATCATGACTAAGGGAGCCGGTACAGGGAAAAAGCAAAGTTCGTTAAACATGTTTGCTAAAACGCCATCCAAGCCGCCCCCCGATGATACTGAGGAACCCATTTACACCTCGGCCCCATCGACCTCAGACGACTCGCAGAAGATGCTGGAGTACATCCATGATGGCTTCACCACGCTGCATACCAAACTAGACGATATGAATGGGTCCATTTCCTCCATAAAAGCCCATATCGAAAAGACAGATGGGCGAGTGACGGAGGTTGAAACTCGACTGGGGGCTGCTGAGGATGTGCTAGGCTCGCTGCGGGCTGAGGTCTCCACGCACACCAACCGTGTGTCGGCAGTAGAGAAGAAAAATGATGACCTCGAATCTCGCTCGAGACGTAATAATCTGCGGATAGTTGGCATACCGGAGGACAATCTTACAGAACCGATGGAAGATTACTTGGAACGGATTCTCATGACACTCCTGGACTCTCCTAAACTGTCCCCACAATTCGCCATCGAGAGAGCACATCGAGCATTGACCGCGAAACCTAGACCAGGCGCCCCCCCTGGCCCATTATAGCCAGAATCTTGAACTTCCGGGACCGTGATGCCCTCCTACGGGCAGCCAGAATCAAAGGCGATCTTACACTTGGAGCAGCCAGAATCCACCTCTACCCAGATTACTCGGTGGCGGTGCAACGGGAACGCCAAACATTTGTGGCTGTGAAGAGAAGACTCCGGGATCTAGGAGTCAAGTACTCCATGCTGTTCCCTGCAAAATTGCGCGTCGAACACTCCAACAAAACCTTTTTCTTCACGATCCCGGAGGAAGCTTCTAAATTCCTGGATGAACACTTCCCTGGCTAACCCCTTGTCATCTCCAGTCCAGCTTTGGATGTTGCCTGTTGAGTTGGGTTGGGTCGGCCAAAGTCCGCATTTGGCCTTATTCATGATGGCTCGTTGCTATGCATAAATGCATTGAATAGTTACCTGTCATTATTGTTGTATTGGTCCTCTCAACCATGGCCCCTCGGGGCGGTGTATTCTCACTATGTTTGTCAGTTATTGGAGCCCTAGCGGTGCTTTAAATGCTAAATGAACACGGGCCTCCCGACGAGGTCCTGGGGCCGTGAAGGCTCATGATTATAGACTGTCATGTCTAGCGATTATGGTAATACACTAACATGTTATAGTTGCGCCCCTTTTTTGTTGGTAACACCATGGTCGCCTCACATATGGTTTCTAAACTGTATGCATCAGAGACTCCAGCTGTACGTACACTTTGTTTACCCTCGACAGTCTGTTGCGCCACTGCTCGGCAGCTACAGCCCCCCAGGCGCTGATGCCGAGAAGTTTGTTATTGCTTTGGGAGGGTTTGGGATTCATTCCTCAGGTTTGGGGAGGGATGTGGGTGGGAACCGGGGGGATGGGGAGTTACGTTAAAAAAGTCTTGGCGGCCACCGGAGGAATCACACACGGTACACTATTGCAACACAGAGGCACAGATGGAGTAGAACGCTGGTCCTGGCCGCATTTGGCTGGACCGACCCTCACACGCAGAACAAAACCCAAGCATACCCCAGATACTAATGGCGGATAGTAACATTATGAGCTGGAATGTTAGGGGACTGGGCAACTACAAAAAGATGAGGCAAATATAACTTTACGCTGAGCACCATGGTACACAAATCCTTTGCTTACAAGAAACACACGCCTGTGCTAAACAGTGTGAGAGGTTTGCCAAGCAGTGGGGATCCCAGAGATACTACAACACTTATTCCACCCAGAGCAGAGGTACCCTCATTTTAATTCACAGAAACCTGAAGTTCAGCTGTTCCCAATCACATATTGACCCCCTCGGAAGATATATACTCATTATTGGTACACTGCAGAATCAAAATGTAGCTATCCTTAATATATACGGTCCTAATATCGACGACCCTGAATTCTTTCTTCACCTAGCATCGCTTCTCGAGAGTTACCCCCAGGTCCCGATTATATGGGGCGGGGACTTCAACACGATCTTGGATGTCACCTTAGATAGATCGGGCTCCAGACCTCGCCAGCTTTCAAAGGAAGCTTACACAATCCTCACAACCCTCCCTCGGCTGGCGGTGGCGGACGCCTGGCGGGTAATGTATCCTGACTCCCGCACGTATACCTACTACTCCTCGGTCCACGACTCTCATTCTAGGATAGATAGATGGCTGTTGTCGGATATACTGATTAGATGCCTGACCCATCTGGCAATCCTTCCCAGAACATTGTCGGATCACTCCCCGGTGGTCCTCTCCCTGAACTGGGGACATGACCTCGAAAGATCAAGGCAGTGGAGAATGAGACCCCATGCCCTCCTTGACCATACCTTTGCCTCCGAGCTTGAGTCATCCATCGAGGAGTTTTTCGAAGTCAACACAGATTCAGTCCCCCTTCAAGCCACCCTCTGGGAATCATTCAAGGTCTATATCAGGGGTATTGCCCTATCCAAAGGGAGTGGCATCCTAAAAGGCATCCGGGATGATATCGCTGACAGCGAGTCGACCCTTGCTAGCTTGGAGACCCAATACGCACACGATCACTCCCCTGACGTACTGGCATCGTTGGGCCGTGAACTAGATAGATTCCGTAATCTTGCTGAGCGCGAAGTTAAATTCCTTGATAATCCTCAGGCAGTTAGGCGCTACGGGGAGGGTGAGCGGCCAGGCCGGGTGCTGGCCAGGTTAATTCGCCACGAGTTTGGAGCGCCCAACATCCCAGCGATAGAGAGATCTGACGGCACACTAGCCACTTCGCCCCAAGACATTAACACAGAGTTCCTCACATTCTATACTTCCCTTTACTCGAAGGTTGATGGGCCCCATGTTTCAGAAATCGACGGCTACCTTGAGGAACTCCCTCTCACAGCCCTATCCTTTGATGCCACTGCTTCCCTAGACAGACCCTTGACGCCAGAGGAACTGACTGAGGCCATTGAGTCACTTGCTGCAGGGAAGGCCCCCGGTCCGGATGGTCTTCCTATGGACTTCTATAAGCGTTATAAATCTGTCCTGGTACCGCAGCTGCTAGCTCTATGGGAGGAGGCTTGCGAGACGGGCACACTTCCCCCTTCACTCCGCGAGGCCATGATAACAGTCCTTCTTAAACCTGGTAAATCTCCCACCCAGTGTGGTTCATACCGCCCCCTCTCGTTAATAAACTGTGATGTAAAAATATTTGCTAAACTACTGGCAAACCGCCTGGCCGTATTTATGCCTGATATCATACATCCTGATCAGGCAGGATTTGTGCCGGGTAGGTCCACATCCCTAAACCTTAGACGACTTTTCAACATGATCAGCAGACTTAATCCCCAAACACAAGCGGTGGCAGTCACACTGGACATGCAGAAGGCATTCGACTCGGTGTCCTGGGAGTATCTGTGGCGAGTCATGGAAAAATGCAAATTTGGCCCCAACTTTCGGTCCTGGGTCAGACTACTATACACCAACCCAGTGGCAAGAGTCCGTACTGAAGATAGATGCTCGGCCCTTTTTCAGATAGCCAGAGGGACGCGACAGGGGTGTCCTTTCTCCCCGTTGATCTTCGCAATAGCAATTGAACCCTTTGCAGATATGATGCGCCAATCACACTCTCATAGAGGCCTACGTTCGGTGGGACAGGCAGACATTGTCTCCCTGTACGCCGACGACGCCCTGCTCTACATTCGCTCTCCCGAAAACAAACCTTGCCTCAATTCTTAATGACGTTACCCGTTTTGGGTATATATCTGGTCTTAAAGTTAACTGCTCTAAATCGTCCATATTCCCACTCACAGACAACACACAACCACCCTCTGACCTGTTAGGCCTTACTTGGTCCCAATCCACCTTCACCTATTTGGGAGTATCGGTCTCACGCCATACTGAGAAACTTCGTGCTGATAACTATCAGAATTACCTAGCTGTTTTGACCACCAAAACCGCAAGTTGGGCCCGACTCCCTATTTCCCTAGCTGGTAGAATAGGAATACTAAAAATGGTTGTTCTGCCCCAACTCCTATACCGCTTTACAAATATTCCACTATGGCCGGGCGATGGATTCTTTAAGACGCTCCGCAGCATTACTAGCACCTTTCTTTGGCACTCTGGAGCGGTCCGACTCAAACTAAATACGCTCACTGCTCCCAAGGAACTGGGTGGGTTCGGTGCCCCTGACTTTCTCAGATACTGGGTGGTTGCTCAGTCCCAATTTGCTTCCTATTGGTTCAGCACAGTGAATCCCCCTCCTCATGTCCGTCTTGAGAAACTGAAGGTTAAAGAGCGTACGATTGGTTCCCTCATTCTCAAGCCAGCCCCGCCAGACCCCGATTCCTCAGACCCTGTGCTAAGTACGTCACTTGCTCTTACCAAAATGTGGACTGCGGTTGCTACCCCTAATCCGTTTCATGGTGACCTCCCTCTTTGGAATTTCCTTCCTGATGTCCCTTACATTCCTCAATCCATTGTTGTCCGCTGGATGATGGCAGGGTTCTTGTCTCTCCGTGATGTCTTTGTGAGAGGCAATTTCCTAGAGTGGTCGGATCTCCCCCTAGCTCTGAAGCGTAGACCATCAGCATGGCTACAATACTCCTCACTTCGGAAGGTCCTAAAAGCTAAATTCCCCGAATTTCCCACAGTTCCACCAGATGATCCTTTGATAACGGAACTCTGTACGTCCGATTCCTTTAGAGGGAAAGTATCCAGACTCTATAATCTACTACAGACCAGGGCCGCCCCCTCATTTGTTAAACTTAGAGTGAAATGGGAGGAAGATCTTGGAGTTGAGATTGATGATACGCGCTGGGCCTGTATGTGCGCACGAACCCAAGAGGTATCATACAACTTCAGGTTTAAACTACTGCAATTCAAGTTGCTACACAGGTATCACCACACACCGACTAGACTGCATCGTATGTTTCATGAGACCTCTCCTAATTGTCCCAGATGCGGCGCTGACCAGGCTAATTATATACATTTGGAACTGCCCGCACCTAACACAATATTGGCAGGACATATGCTCCACTATATCAGACATATTAGACTGCACCATAGACCCCTCTCCAATGCGCTGCCTTTTTCATGACCTCCCCGGTTTGAAACGTGATTCTAAGAAATTGGCAGGGCTTTGATTGATGTTGGCAGTCCGCTGTATAGTATTGTGCTGGCTTCGCCCCAATGCACCCACATATGCGCAGTGGCTCCGAGCAGTCACCTGGGCACATGACACTGAGGAAGCCTGGGGGGCAACACAACACCCACATTCAAGGCCAAGGGACATTTGGCGCAGATTTGCTGTGGAAAATTTGGGCTATGGGTCTCAAATGTTTGTTATACAGTCTCAAATTTCGTAACCCAGTTGAAGTTACAGACTAAGGGGGTCATTACGAGGTTGGAGGTAGCCATGGCGCTATTCCCACTCGAGCTCCCATAAGGCTCAATGGGAATGGGGATCATGCTAACAACGGGCCCGTTAAGAGCTGGTCCTTTAGTGGCTCCCACTATGTGTGCCTTGTAAAACCAGCCGCCCTTAGCGGGACCCGCTAAAGGACTTTGTAATGCGGCGGTAAGGGGTTAACGGCACCAGCACCTTTACCAGTGCAGTTAACCCCTTACCGCCAACCTTGTAATGACCCCCTAACACTTTATACTTTTCATTGACATCGGCAGACATTTTTTACAATACTCGTCTGCAAGAACAAAGATCTCGATGTGCAGGCAACCCTTGGCCTCCTCCTCTCCTTCCCTCATCTCTGACTGTCTGTCTGCTATCCAGGAGTGGTCTGCTGCCAATGACCTCTGCATTAATGCCAGTAAGACTGAAATTCTACTCATCGGCACACCCACTCTCTCCTTCCCTGCAGCTCTCTGGCCTGCCCCTCTTGGCCCTCTTCCTGCTCCTACCTGCAAGGCAAAAAACCTTGGGGTCATCTTCGACTCCACACTCTCCTTTTCTCCTCACATTTCTGACATCTCAAAGAAGTCACACTACCAGCTGCACCTCTTAGGAGGTATTCTTCCTTTCCTCTCCTTCCCCCAGAAGCTCACTGTCTCCAGAGCCCTGGTTCTCTCTAAGCTGGACTACTGTAACAGCCTCCATCTAAATCTGCCTGCCTCTACCCTCCGCCCTCTGCAACTCATCCAGAACAGGACTGCGAGACTTGTCCTTGGCCTCAAGCCCAGGAACCGTATCTCTCCAGGACTGAAATTTCTTCACTGGCTCCCAGTGGATGCGAGGATTAAGTTAAAAACCCTCTGCATTGTCCACAAGGCTTTCTGGGGCCTGGGGCTGAAATACCTTCAACTCTCTCTTCCTAAATAGCTTCCTTCTCGAGCTCTTCGCTCATCCACCTCCAACTCCTCCTCACCTCAGGGTCAGCCGCTTCTCCAAAGCAACGAGTTGGGGGTAGATCTCTCTCCGCGGCTGGGGCCTCCCTCTGGAACAGCCTTCCTGCCTCCCTGAAACTTGAGGAGAACCATCTCCGGTTCCGGAAGCACCTCAAAACCTTTATCTTTGCTTCTGCTTTCTCTCCCCCTCTCCCCAGCTAATTTCCTGATTGAAACTGCATTGAATCTGCACTGGGCCACTCTCACTGATCTCGGTCCCTGGCCCAGCCATTTACCCCCGGCACTGCCTCCCTGGCAACCCCTGCACCGCGAGACTGTCTCTGTATCCCTACAGCCCACCTCCCAGCACTTCTCTGCACCTACCTTGCACTTGCCACCAGCTGGCCCTTATTTATTTATCTTATTATTCTACTACCCCATGTCCTGCACATTCCCCTCTCCCTTGCCCCTCGCACTTTCCCTTCCCCTCTTCCCATGCACTTGTGCAATCTGAATGACACCTGGCCTAGTAAGATTGTTGTCTGTCTTCCCTTTGTCCCCCCTCCCTGCCTCGTCGCGCCTTGAAACACTTGTGTATAGGCGCGTTATAAATGCCATATCATATCATATCACAATATTTGTGTTATGTCCATTTTTTAAACACTCTTTTTGCCTGTCTGTTCTTTTGTAGCACTATAAGTGTTACCATTACAATGTATATATAAACACACACTCAATCAACCACAAAGAGAGGAAAGACCGCCACAGCATAGTCTGAATTTGGTCCTCTGATTAGTCATACGGACACTGATCTCTGCAAGAGGTGCATGAAACAGTGAGCTATCTTCTGTATTAGAGTGGCACTTGAATGTATTAATAAGCAATGAAACTTTGGTTAATGCAGATTAGCAATGTATTCACCACATACAGGTCAACAAAGTACATGGATTGTGCTATAATGAAAGTGCATACCGTATCTACTTCTGTCACAACAATACAGACGAAATGTATCAGACCAAGTTGTTCAAAACAGCCAGGCACCATGCTCAGAGCTGATAGCCCCAGTACTGCACTATAGAAATGCATGACATGTGAGGTTTGCTTTGCAAACAAATGTGGGGATGCATTCCTTTGAAACAGGCAGTCATGTGGTGCCCCCAGAGTGTGGGCCATGGATATGTGCATCTTTTGCCCTCACACACAGACTGTCCCACCCTAAGACAACAACTCTATTGTTGATAGCCCACCAAATAAGATATTCAGGATGCAATTGTCGACTGCACTTGAACAAAAATCACCTTAGAAGGTGCTTCACACACTCAGCTATCTTCCCAAACATTGTTCCTCTCACTTACCATTCACAAGCATTACATGTTATTATTGTATGTGATCCAAATATAACCCAATGATATGCAAAAAGGCTACACAAGTTCATTTTTTGGAATCCACAGACTTTCTTTTTTACAGTGTACACAGAAGGCATTGACGGATTGGTTGATCAAATGTGACCTGTGGTAGCTTAGAATTAGTACTCGGACACCAAGGCTTTGTTTTAAGGGTTTTATTTGTGTCAAAGTTACCTAATCTTTCCCAAAATCAATGTGCTCCTGTTGTGTTTTATTAAAGAAAATAAGTACAAAGGGTGCTCGTCAGGATGTCTGTAAAGTAACAAGTCCTTTGCCCAGAATCCTATTATATATAACCTAACCACTTTCCCAGGTCAAGTGCATGTGGTGTTGGGCTGCTCCTAGTTACCCACCCTACCTCACAGGAGCTGGAGCTCTGTTGCCGTTCTGTGACCATGCCCCAGGATTCAAAAAGGTCATGGCAGTCCTGCAGTGTTTAAGCCGGCGCTGATCAAGGGTGTGCAGTGTTATACACCACAGGTGTTTGGCATCTGCAGGTAAAGGAAGAGGTCCTGCTCACTCTCTCAGTGGTGAGTACCACAATCTGCAACCTGCGATTTTTTCTACCTTATAATACCCATACTGTGTTGACTGGAGCTGAGCCAACAGTGTGTTTTGCATCTACTCGCATTTGACTGGAAAAAAGTGTGTTCACAATGTCCTGAGTTTTAGTGGTAAAGTGTGAGGCCAGTACATCGCAGAGGGCCTATGACAGTGAAGGGGAGGAGGAGACTGCAGAGGGGTTGGCTAGTTCCCTGCAGATTTTTAAAAGTTCAGCCAAGTTGTTGTATGCGTCTGCAACACGTGCCTGAATGTGCACTCTTTTCTTAGTACGGATGGCGAGCCTGTATAGCCTTTGGAGCAGGCAGCAGACCAGTTTGTCAGAGGATGAGCCACAGGTTTGACACTTCCATTCTGCTGCCCTGCACTTTCGTTTCAGAGCTGCAAGTTCAGTGTTGTACCAAGTGAAACGCTTAGGGGCAGGTTTCAGACGGATCTTCATGACTGGGACAAGAATGTCAAGAGTGTTGGTGATGGTAAGATGGAGTTTGCAGAGGGCAGGGGCAGAGGAAGAATTAGGGGTGGAATATAGTAGAAGTATATTACAATTACAGAAATATATATGGTAGATTAATTTTCCTTTGTAGGATGTGAAGGGTATTCTTTTTCAGCAGCTGGTTTTGGCAATCTTTTTCTTTCCTGTAATTGTAAAAGAAAGTTAGCGGGTATATGTGGTAATGGTGAAGTATTTTTAGTAAGGCAGGGTGTGTTTTATGATGGTCGGGTCAGGGCCGGTCTTACACCAGATTGCACCCCAGGCGGGAAGCATTTTGGCACCCCCCCAACCCCGACTGGCTCACGTCACTCCCAAACTACACCTCTGTCATGCGAGAAACCCACTCCTCAATATGGATAAATAATTGCTATATAAATGAAGCTAGTTTAATTACATTGTAATTCAAGTACTTTACAGAAGAATTCTAAGGTGAAAACAAAGCCGTTGCAGCCCAAGTAAATGGTTTTTATGTCACCTGCTCTCAGGGAATGCCCTGTCTGAATGCAGTTTCACACTATCTGTACTGGCACACTGTGGTGTGACCAGCCTGCCGGGGTCTGAGGGCCCACTGGCCCTGTGTTGCAGGTGTTCTGTTCGTACCACCTCACATGTATTTCATATGGGCAATCCTACACTAACCATATGAATAATTTTCTGACAGTAGGTTATCATTCCAAGATGGACAGACTTGGATACTCTTATTGCACTCTTTCAAAATGCCTTTCTCTTATAGTGGGAAAGGGGACAAATAGCACCAATGAGGATTCCTGTATTCTTTGCATTAAATCACAGAGCATTTCAGGACTATACAGTGATCAAAGATCTCTACATTTCGTAAACAAGTCGGTGATAAAAGGATTGTATGTGTAAATCTCTAAATTCATAACCAATGCATGGCTTGGTGCTCAAAACACGGTTCACAATACTCACCCTAACATTAACATGTTTGTAAGCATGAACCATACATGCTCATTTGGACAGCTTAAATTGTTGGATGTGAGTATTAAATGGCTGCAACATCAGCCACTCAAATGGGGTACAAGGGCTCTTTTGCTTCTTTTTTTCTGAAGAATTTTAGATGAGGAAGGGCTGGGTTTCACTGTGGGCATGCCCAACCCAATACAGAAACATATTTTGGGAATTATATCTACAGACAGGATAGGATACCGCACAAGAGAGACCCAATAAACAATGCAAAGAAAGGCTACACAGAAAGGATTGTACCTCTTACAAACTTTAGCCTGACCAGTAATAAGATGAGGAAGCATTTTAAACAGAACTGATTTCTAATGCATGGTAAAGGGTCCAAAGTTCCTCAGCCACTACCTCTTCACTATTACGCAGGCCTCAGTGGTTATTTCGGCAAAAAAGAGCAGGCCCATGCTTATCTAACAGAGCTGACATTAGCATCTCTTATTAGTGCTGACATTCAGCAAGTGAAAATCATGGCGTGGCAGTGTAGAATGGGCGTTTGGCCTAGTGGATGTACAATTTGAGGCAACTTCTTTGATTGCTTTATGTGTTTATGTGTGGGCACAGTATGTCATGCTCGTCAGAGTCACATACACAAAACATTCCAGTGTGCTATAGTATGGACATTGGGCACATCAGACAACAACAGGTATATCTGCTCTTACATGCGGGAGCACCACATAGACACCATTAACCAACAGGGTGGTGACTTGGGCAGTGCACAAATCATTGCTGCACACATATCACTGCACTGATTTGCCACAGTCTATGGTCTGCACAGTAACACAATAAACCATGCTTTCCTATTAAAGGTGCAAAGTCACATTGGGTTGCCATCTGGTGTGCGTGCTAAGCATTGGCTGGCTCTGACTTGTTTAGAAAATTAAAAGACCTTTGATGCTAAGCTGATGCATTTAGTCCAAAGCAGACACTACACTACTTAAGCAAAAACATGTCAGTTAACCTTCCCAGGGATGTGCCATATGTAACTTAAAAGTAATATAGGAAATAAATACATTTTGGTGTGTCAAATAAAGAGACATGAAAATACAGAAAATAGTTTAAAACTTTTCTGTGTGGCACGTTAATTCTCTTTGCAGAATGCATAGGTCTGGTCAGCTAACTGATACTTGTGCTGGCCTGGTGAATAAAAATGCCCCATGTTCAGTTATTAAGACTGAAATGTTAAGCACATACTGTATACAAACAATGGCTAGTTAAATGAGTCATCACTTGTACATTGCCCCACTTGAAAGGATGTTAGCCCATTCCTACAAGCAAAACATGACATGTCTTGTAACCCATTTATTACTTATATGAGCGTGGGGCAGGAGGCTTTTGTTTACAGTCATTCCCGATTCCCATGCTTGAAGAATTCTTAATATTCGGCAGCTCACACCCTTGCTATTGTTAAAGTGAGTCTTTTGAAAGAATGTGAGCCGAGGTTAAATGTGCTAATTTAATAATGTTGCTGTATGATGCGATGATAAAATGTTTTTGGCCTCTACCCCATTAGCCTTATGCATCAGTCAAAGGACATAGGCATTGCCTGAAATCAAACACGATTCAAGGTTAGGGTCTAATGGATCCAAAGTAGATGATTAAAGTGGCTCAGTTTTGAGGGCGTGTGGCAGTTCCCAAAAACAACTTTGCTTTAAGGAGACTGACAGGGGTTAATTGCCATTCATCTGTTTTTGGTTGCACTTGAAGTATAAACAAACTCACTGTTCCTTCCATTGCTGAAGGGCAGACCGTTTCCATATGAACTGCAAGATTAAATGTTTGACCGTTGTTGATCCTTCCAAAATAATATACAATTTTTTGTATATAGCTCTTCATGGCGAATTCCTCCCACAATGAAGTGCTTTGATAAAGGATGTAATTAAGACCCATGTTTATGGTACCAAATGTATCGACATCAGAATGATATAGGGCAGGTCTACCCTGCCAGGGATTCAAACCTTGACGTGCTATCACAATTCGAGGAAGATTCATGAAAACCTGTGTGCCAACTGTTTCCTTCTTACCTTATGCTAGAGCTCCCGGGCTGCACCCAGCAGTCCCACTGTGGAAGGGAAAGGGGGAGACAAAACCGGTGAATGTCCGGGGCAGGCTCTTCAAAAACTCCAGGTGAAGGCAAAATGACATACACATACATTAGGTGCCTGCAGCAAATAGGCAAAGGTGAGACACAGCATTCGGCTATGGCAACCTATTGACACCATTTCAAAATTAAGGTAATCAAAGCAAACTGCCGCATCTTGGCACCCATTGACAGTAGATAGCATTTAGGGTAAAATAAGATGGTGTACTAAAGTGAATTAACTATCTTGTTAGTAGAATTGGAGTGTAAGTAGTTGTGTGTTGGACCTTGGAAGCAACAGAGTTTCCTCTGTTCCTTTCAAGGACCAAACACAACCACTGTTTTGGACCTTGAGTGTGCGGAAAAAGTCCATATCTAGGTTATTTTTGTGTTGCTGTTTTTAATAAAGGAAGTGCTATGTTTGTGGTGTAATGTATTTGTAATGTGTTGCAGTGGTTTTAAAGAATAGGGGAACTGTGGCCTAGTGGCAATGTAATGGAGGATTGTTGTTGCAACACTATTTGTGTTTTATAGTAGAGATTGGGAAAGAAGAGTACTTTAAATTTAAGGTGAAGTGTTGTATATAGATACTTTGTCGGTGTACCGATATGTGTGAGCAGATGATAAGATATGATATGATATGGCATTTGTAACGCACCTATACACAAGTGTTTCAGATGGAGAATGGTGGTAGTGTAAGAAATGTAATCTGTGAGGTTGGAAAGTTTGGCATTTATATTGAATAAAAAAAAGGAAAATGCTGACCATTTAAAAATAAAATCTTTTTAGGAGTATGTGCATGAAAGTTAAGAAATTCATATGTGCATTTATAGGAGCTCTGTGTGCACCTTTGTTTTAAAAGAAAATAAAAGTAGATGGAAAAGATTCGTAGCACTTGGTGTGTGTAAGTTTAATATGTTGGTACTATATGCTTACTTGCCAACATAATCCATTCAAATCTGTAGGTGATTATGTAGTCCTAGTTGTGTTGTTTGCATTCTGGAAGTACAAGTTCCAGATTATAGAGAAAACAGGCCTGGAAAAGCACCTACAGATTGGAATGGGTATGTTAGCAAGTATGCATGTACACACCAAGTTCTGCAAATCTTTTCCATTTCTTTTCTTTTCTTTTGTTTGTTCTTTGTTTGTTTGTGGTGGCAGGAGCGGAAATTGACTCAACCTACTACGTTTATCACAAGGTACAACCTTACAAACAGCCCCACCGTGGAACGACCTTAGGTGTTGCTTCATTGAGGTAATACCGTAGCTGTACAAACCATGTTTGCATGAGCTTTCGGTACTCCATCAAGAGTGGCAAACAACCTCCACACTCAAGCGTCACAGTGAGTGCTAGTAGTAGGGACTTCCACAACCTCATCCTCGTCATCCTCTTCATCCTCCCCTGCATCCTCACGCCTGTTCCTCTCTGCAGGCCCTTGGGGAGGTGGGGGCGGTGCTGATGTTGAGGCAGCAGGAGCAGGACTCGCCATGGTTGCCATCTTCTCCAAATGTAAAGGAGCACAGCACAGCTAAAGCAATTGTGATAACCAGCAATCTGGAGCAATGCTCTATTCTGGAAATCCAAAATCAGAATGAGTATCAGCTCTCGGGTGTGGCCTTTTATAGGAGTACTGGTGTGTGCTTTGCAGACACCCGTGCTGTCCGCGAACACTTCAAGCACCAAAAATGGTTCAAAAAGTTCCAAAAAGTATCCAGAACTCTAGTGACATAATCTGGAACATGTGCAAGGGTGCAGATTCACTGGAAAATACCTTGGATTGCTCAAGAAAGCACTTTTATGGTGTCCGGGGTCTTGGACGGTGTTCGGGAACAAGAACCCATTCTCAGCGTGGGTGCAGACACATGATGACGTCACAGACATGTTCGCGAATGTGACGGGTGGCCGTAGGACACCAAATGCGCAGGGTCGGTGTACGCATACGTGAAGGTGTTTTACGGACAGTATTTGTGTCCCTGAACTAATTTAAAGTGCGCCACATGTGCCACAGACAGTTACGGACAGGCGCAATGGTCGTAGGACCCAAGGGTGTGATACGCATGCGTGCGGGTGTTCTACGGACAGTGTTCAGGTCTCCAAACAAATTAAATGTGCGTCAAAACTTTGCAGACAGGCGGACATATTCATTCTGGTTGCGGACAGTGCGAAGGGGGGGGATGTTCTTAGGACACTTTAATTTGAATAGTTGCAGACCTGCCGACAGATTTTGTGACCTGCGAACACCTCCATTCTTATTGCGGACAGTGCAAACAGGCATAGTGTCCTTAGGACACGCCCATTTTGGTTAAATGTGGACAGGCAGATATTTTATATGTCCTAAGGACACCTCCATTTTTATTCCGGACAGTGCAAACAGGTATGGTGCCCTTAGGACAACCCCAATTTGGTTAATTGAGGACATCCCGGACACCCGTGCCATCCGTGGACACCCTAACTGCCTTTTTTTTAAAAACAAGACACAGAGGTATATAGTAACGGCACACATAATATTTTATTATTGCATAAAAATATAAACATTATGAAACAGAGGGGGAAGCAGAAATTGATACACATACAGGGGAAATAGGGGTTTGTAGATGCTGGATGGTAGGGGAGGAAGGGAGTGAAGTCTCATCATAATGTTTTTCTTGATGAGGATTTTTTGGGGATGGTTGGCTGGGACATTGAGAAGGTGTAAAGGTACATGTGGGACAGTGATATTTAATGTTTTCCTTTATATGGTCCTCAACAATGTGTTTCAAAATGTTAAAATTGGTCATTAGTTGATCCTTTTTTTGCTCTAAACGCTGCAGATGATTTTCCAAGGTGTCTGTTTCAATACTATTCTTATTGTCTGTATGTTCTGTTAAAAATATATATATACATATGTTAAGTGTAGTGTCTAACATTAGTAGCACTGTTTTCACACATTTCATCTTTAGGAAAATGTTCTTCTAGCCATTCCAAAGGACTCGACATTTCTGTATTAAAAAAAAAGATGTATATTTATCAGTGTACCCTACTACAGAAAGTTTATAAATATAGGAATTAATGTAGTGTATTTTTTTAATTTAGCTGTTACTGCTTTGTAGGTGTGCTATTGATTTTTGCTTTGCAGTTTCTGTGAGGTAATTCTGCTGGAGGCATATGTTATTTTTTTTATATGTTCCACATGCATGTAATTGGACTGTTGGTGCCTTACATATAGAGTTTGGGCTTCTTATTTATTTTTTAATGTAATTTATGTATATGCTGCTCTATGAACATGTTCAGTGTTTTCATTGCATGATACAACAGTGTAAGATACCCCCTGAGTGTTTGGATAGTGTTGATGTTGCCTGAGTCCGTCCGCGGACATGCGCACCATCCGCAGACATCAGAATCACTAGCGTGGTACAGGGGGTTCAGTATGTTCTATGGTACATGTATATAAACTAAGGGAATCCTACTGAAAACCTATCATGTTATAGTTAAGTTGTCAGAGTTGAAACCGAACGATGCGGCCCAGCACAAGAGCGTACCCCCCGTATGGAAGGGGGGAATCAGAAGATACTAACAACATCAAAGAGGATAAACAACTTACATCACAAACAAATAAAGTAAGTGTGGATGAGGGTGAGGGTTGAGGTTGATGGCGTTGTTGGTGTGGGCGTGAGCTTGGGCCAGGAAGCGGGAAATGTCATGAAGGCATCTGGAAAGGAATTGGACATACATTCCAGCCCACAGGCACCACACATAACCACAACACCCCTTATAAATCCCCCTATACATCCTAAACACTTACTGTTAATACGCGACGGGAACAACACATCGCAGGAAAAAGAAAACCGTGAGTGGATCGGAAGTGTGGACATAGATATAACAGACGCAGAGCTGTTAGAACTTTACTCCCTCTCTGACCGGCAAGAAGGAGAGAAGATGAGCTTAAACAGCATGAGTAAATACAATACTGAATGTTCCAAGAGACAGAGTCAAGAACCAGGACAATCAATTGGAAAATGATACACACACTGATCCATAACAAAGGCGTTGGTCATGAACAAATGGGGTATGATAATTCAAAACTCCCAGAAACAATACAACCTACAGAAACTTTAATGCTAGCGGTCAAAACTGTTTCCATTACGGCAGCAAAGATAACAGATGCCGAAGACCAACAAGGCAAATCAAATACAATGGATCCACATAGTGCAAGGAAATCATCGGTAAATGAAATGCCTAATGAAACAGGCCCAGAAAAAGTGAATAGAATCAACCAAAAAGAACACAAAGATCCAAAGCAATGTAAAACCACCAAAAACACTGAGTCACAGAAAAAAAGGTGTAAATGGACTATCAGCTGAACATGTCAATGTCATATCTGATGTATCAGAAAACGCAGATACTGAGGGAGGGGATGATGATGAGGACGAAGTATTTAATGACAACTACGGACTACTAAACTTGAGCCCCAGTGACCCGCCCACAAAGACCCCCACAGTACCAGTCATTAATAAGAAACAATAAGCCCCAGCAAAAATGGATAAAATACACATGTCAACGCTAAAAGAAACAATCAAGAAAAAGACAAAAAATAATATTATTGAAAACTCCCCGCCGAAAGAAATCAGAGAAATAGAGAGAAGATCAAATTTCATCAAGAAAATGAATTTGGGAGATCACTGGCTCGTAAATAACTCACTCAAAGAAACATCAGTTAAACCAAATCTTGGACACACCGGAATTGAAAAGCCCCCAAGACCTGATCCCATAAAAGAAATACCTAAAGATACTGATGAGAGGAGTGTAAATGGCAATGCCGTTCATCCCCCTAAAATAACATACAGCATTCAAAGAGACAACCGAGGGAAAAACTTAGCACACGGAGAAGCAGATGGAGAAAGACAAATCAAGCAATTGAGCAAGGCACCAAAAAAATGCAATCTCAATGAGTTAGATTACTCACGGGATGCTGAGAGATCGACCGTAGATCGAGAACGTCCTACAGTACACTAAACTTTAAACGAAACCACTCCCGTAGACGCAACCAGAACACCGTTAGTCAAGTCACAATTATCAACGGCAGCGGGGATCCAGATCCACAATAAAGTGATGGCAGCCTTGTCCATCTCATTAGCACCATATACCAAATTATAAGAAACACTAAATGAAAATGTACGAGACAACATAAATGTTCTACTAAACATTCAAAACGAAACCACGGAACTGACTAGATCGGGAGGCAGATGCAGCGGCAACATGAAAAAGAAGGCTATGGGAACTGGCCTCAACTGAACATGTGGAAAGAAAACAACTGATGGGAGATTTGATGGAAACAATAAAATGGATGAGGAAAACAATAGAAAGAAAGAACAAGGAAATGACCTTTGGGCAAAGAATAGGTACATTAACCCAGCATTGTGTTGGTGAACAGGTAATTAAACAAAAAACAACTAACAAAAAGGGCAACATTGAACCACAAGGAAGTCACAACCAAGAAACACTACGGAAAAAATCAAGTGAGGAGGTGCAAGTGAAAAAAAATGCTCACCGGGTCGGATTGGACATGGAGGCCCGATGTACTAAGGATATAATTCCAAGTCCAAATCAAGACGAGCTCCCAAATGAAACAAACAAGAAAGACGTTGCAAAAGGCAACAATCGCACTTGCTCAGTCTTCCAAAAAAACAACAATTGGAGAAATCAACAAAGGTCAAGAATCTTGCACTTTCAGGGCAAGATGAAACTAAAACGAAAAAAGTAGGAAAAGACACAGACAAAAAGACAAAGAACATAAAGAACATAACAAAGAAAAACGGAAACGGATCAAGAGCATCCCTACGAAATATTAATAAAAAAAAGAGACCGCACGGAAGGCGAAGGTGGCCACCAAACAAAAACAACCATCCCCGCTCACTATAAACAAGCAAGCAAACTACATTGAGGTTAGCGACGAAGAGCAAGCCGACGACAAAATGGAAGACACAGGACCTAATTGATGACGCCTTGCTCTACATAGATCAGGTCAAGTCTGAGATAGATCAAAGCGTGTCATCGGATGAGTCGAACACTCCTGATGTGCAAAGACAGGAACAGCCTGTGAGAGAAATATACTTTAACGATGATCCAGACGATGACCAAATGGAAGAAGTGTCATACTCTGACATACATCACTTCAGGACCTTGACCGAGAAAAGAGACACAATTGAAGAACAAAAGTCTACGCTGCAAAGAAAAAAGACGTTTGCAAAAGACCCAACAAGTCTTCAATGGAACCCAAGTGGTCCCTCTCAAATACAAAAAGAAAAGAAATCAGCTGGTAGACTGAGTACAGAGAAAATAGAAAAAACAAAAATCAACAAATGGAAAGTGAAGCTAGAAAGCGCTCACAAAGACAAAAGAAATACAAACTTAAACTGAAATAATCTGACCTTTCTACTAAAGAAAATACCGGCCCTCATAAAGATATCGTCTAACGATATTGCAATAGTCGAATATATGGATGAACAAAGAGTTGATCGAGTGACTCTGCATGTCCACTCAGAAAAAATTGAAACTTTACTAATGGCAAACAGTGAAGACTTTAGAGCATTTGGATACAGGATAAGTGATCAGAGATCCCCAGAGATAAAAGAAAAAAAAGACTCAGAGATGCGTCAGAGAGAACGTAAAGAAGTAAAAAACCCACGACCAAGAGAGGCAAGAAGTAAAATGCCCTCTGAAACTCAGATGAGACAAGATATATTTAAGATAAGAATACAAAACAAGGTGTCATCAGTAAAGATCATAGTTGACCCAGAGGAGCTTCAGAAAAAGAAAAGCTCCAAAATGAATGATTGGTCTTGGGTTGCGAAAACAATAGCAACTGTAAAGAAAGATTAACAAACAAATGACGAGGAGGAGGAACACAGCTGCCTGATTTCATGGAACACAAGGAGTCAAGTACATCTATTAAATAACCCAGACAAAGAATTAAAGAATACATCAATTTTATGCTTACAGGAAACGTGGCTGTTGGATTCGCCGACTAGCGATATGTATAAATTGCTTTTCAACCCAGCAACCAAAGGTTCAAAGCGAAGACGATGTTCTGGTCAATTGATCATGATCAAACAGAAGTCGAATGTTAAAATACTCGAGCATGGGAACATCAACCCCTACATAAAATGGGCCTTAGTACAACTGGATGTTAAGACAGCCATGATAGTAAATGTATACTGGAATACAGCTAGAATAAATGCCACAGAGATCCTAAATATAATAATGGATCTAATAAGGGATGCCCAACAATGAAAAGAAAAACCAATAATAATAATATGTGGAGACATAAATATGAACTGTCTGGGTAATCAGGGAGTACCTTGTCTCGAAAAACTAAAAGATGGAAAAAGTAAAGCCTCAAGGTGAATACAAATGGCAGAAGCACACAATCTCTTCATGCTCAATGGCCAAACAACAGGAGACATCCTGGGGAAACATACTTGGAAAAACAGAAACCATAAATCAATAATTGACTATCTATGGATTTCAAAGGAGAATCTTGACCAAATTCACACTTTCGAGATTCTTCCACAGCAGACAAGTGATCACAACATCCTAAAAATGTCATGGATCTTTAGGAACAAACATCAAATCGAAGACCAGACATGCCGATTGGAGGTAAACAACGCTGGTAATAGATTGAGACTAAAGAATATCGACATTCAAAAGATAACGGAAGCATACCAAAACATTAAAAGAGACCCCGGTGATGACACCTCATACAAATGGTTACTGAATTCATATATAAAAAAGAATAAGGGAATGGAATTACCGTTGTGGGAGCCAAAACGGGAATGAGGAAAAAAACCTTGAAATAGGATATCTATGAGATAAAAAAAATGCTGCAGACTCACTTGAGAGATTACAACAAATAAAGAAAAAAAACAACAGTATAAAAACTGGCTGAGTGGCTTTGAAAAACAACGAGAACAAGAACAAGGGGAAATGATGATCAACGCACTAGGTCAGCAAACAACAAGAGATATATGGACCTTGCTTAATAATCAAACTAAATCCACAAAGTAGAATGAACAACAACGTTACAGAAAGTGAATGGATTAGTCACTACTAGAAAGTTTTCGGAAGTAATGACTCAGAAGCTATCCCTATAGTAGGACAGAGCAATGTGGACTGGACCATGAATCTTGACGAATTGGATATTGAAATTGCAATAAAAAAATTAAAGAACTCAGCGGCGGCTGGGCAAGATGGACTGACAAACGTAGAACTGAAAAAAGACCTAAAGTCTGGTCAAAATGTATTCTGGCACTTTTCAAGCAAATAGAAATATGTAAAAACATCCCAGATTCACGGACATCGAGTACAATAATGCCAATCTTTAAAAACAGGTCGTGAGAAAATCCTACTAATTATAGACCAATAACTTTACTGGATGTTATCGGTAAAATCTTTGCCACAATACTGCAAAAGAAACTGACCGAATGGGCAACTACAAGAAACATCATTGACCCAAGACAAACTGGATTTACTAAGGGAACAGGGACAGACCTTAACTTGTTCATTGTATCCCTGATGAAATTGAATACAATAAAATCCAAAGAAAAACTTTATCTTGCCTTTATAGATCTGAGGCAAGTGTTTGATGGAGTAAATTGCAATAAGCTTTGGGGAAAACTTAAAAAATGGCAATGCCCAGATTCAATTCTACAACCAATTTTGGCACTACTCAAGAACACTAATACAAAAGTAAGACTAAACACCCAAGAAGCCCTGTTGAAGGAAATAAAAACTAACAGAGGTGTCAAGCAAGGATGCCCCTTGGCGGCAACGCTGTTCAAACTATACATTGCTGACCTGCCAGACGAATTGAAACATGTAAATCACCATCCACCAAGCTTAAATAACACAAAGGTTTCAATTATTTGCCACGCTGACGACTTGGTGCTCCTAAATCAAACAGAAATAGGCCTACAACACCTATTAGATGGTCTACAAATTTACATGGATAATAATGATCTAATAATCAACACAAAAAAAGTCCAAAATCATATACATTGGAGGGAAAAAGAGTGTCATAACAAAAGATTTCAAATGGAGGATAGGTTCCCAGACATTGGAAACAGTGAAAGAAATACCTGGGAATACTGTTCAATCCATCGATGAGTGAAGAAAATTGGAAAAAAGATCTAATGACAAAAGTTCAAATGTTGTGCTCCCAAGCTAAAATCATAAATGCCCACTTTGGGAAATTATCGATGATACCAGTAAGGTTGTTTTACATCCAAAAAGTCATGCCTATATTAACATATGGAGGAGAAACCGGTTTGAACTTAAGCTGGAAGATATGCGACTCACTTGAAAGTACAATTTGGAAACCACTACTAAAGCTTCCAAGATGTCTGCCAATCTCAGCAATGAGAGCGGAAATGGGTCTCCAATCACTGCACTCAGTCATTTGCTGGAAATCATTACTATCACTGAGAAAGATCTTGGCAAAAGAAGTGGTGATTGGTTACAAAATTCTGACAAGAAACGGTATAGGTAAAAGTGGGCAAATACTGAATAAATGGAAGGAATCATGGTGTGCATACTTAGACGACAACGATTCAAACACAATTGAACTAATAGAAAACCCCAAAAGAGTCAAAAGAAAACTAAAAGTTCATGACTGGAAAAAAACAAGAGAAATTAAACTTTCATATGAAGTAACTAAAATGTGGAGAACGCCAGTCAGAAAAGAGATACCGTACCAGTTTACCTACAACATTTTCCAAGTAAATTCCATAGATCTAAACTTCTCCAGATTCGGATGGATGTATTACCAACGAATGGCTACCTACACATTAGAGGACGGCGTGGAGTTAACAATGGAGACTGCCGCTTTTGTAATAAAAGAGACGCTCTCGAATCAGTAAAACATCTTCCCTAGAATGTGAAGCAGTCTCAACAGAAAGAGATAAAGTACTCTCACAATACTTAAGGCTCTTTAAAACAAGAATGAAAGAGGAGTGGTGGAAAGAATTCCTGCATGGAAATAATACAAGACTAATGTGTGCAGGAATAGACTTTATTGAGAAAATACTGAGCGATCTTGACTGAAATGAAGATATTAAGAAACAGACTCAAGGGGCCTCATTACGACCCTGGCGGTAATCGCCCGTCATTACCGCCATGGCGTAATGAGCGTTTACGCCGTGGGACGATGGCGTAAAGAGCGCCACATTACGACCCATCGCGCACGAGCATTACGCCATGGCGGTAATGCAATTAACGCCATTGCGGAAAAGGCCCCTACCGGCATCGTTAAGCGAGCAAGGTGCACTTCCGCCACCGTAAGTAGCGGCCACCGTAAGTAGCGGCCACCGTAAGTAGCGGCGGCCGTAATTAGCGGCGGCCGTAAAAAGTCGAACCGGAAATAGCGTCATCGCGCCGGAACGGGAAACAGCCCGTCGGCCATCTTGAAAAACACAATCCATCGCCATCCTACCAAACAACACCAGACCCAACCCTGACACCTGTCCCAACCAACCACCCACCCATCCAAGTACCCGAAAATGCCTAAATCTGTGAAAAAGGCATGTGACCGCCAGCGCCAGGAGAGATTCAGCCGGGAGGAACTCTGCATGCTTGCGGAGACCCTGCAAGACAACGCAGGTGTCGTTTTCTCCCCGGACATGACCAGGACAGCGATCGGGAAAAAGAAGGCCATCTGGGCCCTGGTGGCTGAGCGCGTCAGCGCGGTGGGGACCGTACCCCGCACCCCACAGCAGTGCAGGAAGCGCTGGGATGACCTACGCATACGGGTCAGAGCCGTCATCTCAGCAAACCGCAACCTTGCCCTGGGAACCGGTGGAGGGTCGGAATCCCCCCTGAAACTCCAACCGTGGGAGGAGATCTGTGCAACCACGATTGGCATGGAATCCATTGAAGGCGTTGGAGGGATGGAAAGGGGAGCTCCGACATCAGGCGATGAAGGTAGGTGCCTCAAACAAGACATGCCATAGTCACAGCAGTCCAATCATGTGTAGCACAAGGTTGCCCTAGAGTGTAAATGCAACACATATCAACACTGCCCATAGCCACATGCGAGCACCACCCTGCATACACTGCTGGCACCCGCATACCTGCTTCCACATTCCACACCAAAAGGAGACAACCTGCATGGCACTGTCTGAAATCTTCCTCATCCACTGACCACAATAATGTCAAACATTTCATTCCAAAGTACGCAGACCCATCAATAACGCCCTCCCTCCTTTGCTCCACCACAGGCACAGATTCACACCCAGAGGACCAGGACACCCCTGCGCCAAAGAGAGCCAAGAAGGCCATCAACAACGGCCCTGCACCCTCAACCTCAGCTGCAGTGAGGCAGACCCCACAACAAGCAGGTCCCACTGCAGGCATACCGGAGGTCCCACCGGCAAGCACCCCTGTTGGCAGCAGGCCAGCAGCAGCTGCTCCACCTCCACCGACATTGCCTGCCACAGGAGGCAGGGGGTCAGCGGCCAGCAGCAACATCGGGGAGACAGCTGCAACAGCTGAATGTTCAGACTCGGACATGGAGCACGAGGTCAGAAGCCCCACTGACCTACTACATTCCCCCTGTTTCTCAGACGCCAGCTCCCATGAGGGTCACACACAGGGGCACACAGAGGTAGAGGAGTGGCCATCCACCCCATGCCCTGTCCACACTCCACAGGAGGGGAGCAGCCCCTCCATCACTCCACCAGCACTGGCCATGGGCCAGCACAGCCAGCAGTCCCTCCAGGACATCTCTCAACGGCAGCATCAACTGTCCGCAATGCTGGATGAGCATGCCGCGGAATGTGTGGGGGCTAGGTCTAGCATTGAACAGGCCACGGAGACCCTAAGGGCCGAAGTGGCGCAGAGCACTGCCACCCTGAGGGATGCCATGCAGGCCATGTCCAGGGACATCTGTGCAGAACTTGCGGCCTTGCGTCGTGCGGTCACTGGCCTCACCCACACACGACAGGACGTGCATGCACAGGGGCAGCCAGGGACATCCTCCACTGCCAGTTCTGCGCAGAGCAGCCCCGTGCGACGTTCCGGTCGTAACCTGCGCTCCACAGCCAGGGGTGCCCCGGGGGCCGGGAGAGGGGGCTTGTAACAGCCTGTGGCCACTGTCACAGGCATCTGTTGACACCTAGAGGGTGTGTGTTGGGGTGTGCAGGGGGGAGGTGGGAGGGGGTGTGTTGGGGTGTGCAGGGGGGAGGTGGGAGGGGGTGTGTTGGGGTGTGCAGGGGGGAGGTGGGAGGGGGTGTGTTGGGGTGTGCAGGGGGGAGGTGGGAGGGGGTGTGTTGGGGTGTGCAGGGGGGAGGTGGGAGGGGGTGTGACACGACATTTCATAGTTTCAATACACTTTATTCTTTCAAAAAAAGTAATGTGTGGACATTTTCATTGCGTATGTGTGCTTTATTGGTGTACAGTCCACAGTGTGCATGTCCCAGAGACACACAGTGCCCCAAGTGCAGTCTCCATGTGATAAACACCAGCCGTGTGTGCTAGAAGCAGTGGTCGATGATACTTTGGCGCATTGCACGCCCCTCCTGTGCATCGCCTCCTCCATGGGGTGCCGCCCCATCTGCACCCTCCTCATCCTCATCGTCAGGTGGTTGCAGTTCTGCGTCAGGGGGCAGGGGCACATTCCGTCTGACGCACATATTGTGTAGCATGACACATGCCATGACGATCTTTGCCACCTTCTCATGGCCATACAGGAGTGCGCCACCAGACCTGCTGAGGCTTCGGAACCGTGCCTTCAATAGTCCGAATGTCTGCTCTATGACCACACGAGTACGTGTATGTGCACGGTTGAAGTCCTCCTCGTGCTGGTTCTGCGGGTTCCGGACTGGTGTAAGGAGCCACCTCTTCAGGGGATAGCCTGCATCACCTGTATGTAGGCGAGAATGTATGTGTCAGTCATGTTGTCTGATCAGGAACATGGTGTTCCGCCATGGCTCGCATCCAACTGTTACTTTGGCTCACTTCTACATGCACTGATTGATTCACACAATGCAACCAGTATATGCTCATGGCTCCCATGGCCTGTTTTGCATGCCATCACCCAATGTATGCAGAGGGGTTGTGTGCATTGTGAGTGCCCATACGCTGTCTCCGTTCTCTGTGTTACTCACAGCCAGGTGGAGTATGCATCATCCCCCCCCCCTTTCTGCCAGGTGGAGTATGCATCACCCCCCCCCCTTTCTGCCAGGTGGAGTATGCATCATCCCCCCCCCCTTTCTGCCAGGTGGAGTATGCATCATCCCCCCCCCCTTTCTGCCAGGTGGAGTATGCATCACCCCCCCCCTTTCTGCCAGGTGGAGTATGCATCATCCCCCCCCCTTTCTGCCAGGTGGAGTATGCATCATCCCCCCCCCCTTTCTGCCAGGTGGAGTATGCATCATCCCCCCCCCCTTTCTGCCAGGTGGAGTATGCATCGGTACGTCATTCACCTGCCCACTTCCATGACATTGGACTCACCGAGTAGCCAGGATCTTGGGCCTGCATGTCGCTCCATGTAGCGTGGTATTGTGGAGTTCCTCAGGACCATTGAATCATGGATTGATCCGGGGAATCGGGCACAACAATGTGTGATGATCTTGTTGGAGTCACAGACCATTTGCACGTTGATTGAGTGGAACTGTTTCCGGTTGCGGTACGGTACCTCCATGGCACGTGGAACCACCAATTCCACATGGGTGCAGTCGATGGCACCAATGCAACCGGGTATGCTGGCTAGTGCATGGAAACCCACTTTGGTGTTTGCAGTCTCCTGGGCAGTCCGTGGTAATGAGATGTGGTCGTATGTGTGCTTGAGGAGGGCATCGAGCACTTGGATGAGTGTTCGTGAGAATAATGGTTGTGAAATGCCATGCAGGTGCCCCACTGTGTGCTGGTAGGTGCCTGTGGCCAGGAAGTGGAGTACAGACACTACCTTTAGTAGGGGGGGGATGGCGGTTGGACTTTCTATCATGCTGACAATGTCGTTGTGTGTCATGTCTACGATGGCGGTGATGGTGTCCCGGTCCAAACGGTACAGGGTGTGGATCTGCTCAGCAGTGAGGTTGAATGGATTGGCTCTGATGCGTGGGATTGGGGGCTGCCTGCGTGGTGGCACTGGCTGTGCTGGTGGGGCTTGCTGGGCCTGCCTTGCCCTCCTTCTCCTCCTGCGTCTCCTCTGTGCTGCCTGTTGTTGTTGTTGTTGTTGCTGTTGTAGCACATGCATTGCTATCAGGTCCTCCAGCCCCAACATTGCTAGTCGTATTGGCATCATTGTGGAGTGTGACTGGGTGTGGGAAGGGGTGGGGTGTGCTCTTTTTGTGCTTCCCTGAGTCTGTATTGCCTTCACCTGTGCTGTTTCTGTGCACCTGTGGCAGCTGCATTCACTTAACATGGCCCTTTATGGTTGGTTCGCGATGGCGTTATTTGCACCATGGCGGTAAGGTACTTAACGGGCTGGGTGATGGCGTTAGGTGCATGTCCGCTTGGGTCGGCATTTGCGTACCTTTCCGCCATGGCGCTAAGTACGGTGTGGCCGGTCGCGTGCGCGCACCCTTGGCGCAGTTAGCGCCAGCGTTAACTACGATGCCGCTAATGTCATCGTAGTTAACGGTCACGGGTCATGATCGGACCTGGCGGAAAACGATGGCAGTAACCATTTACCGCCATCGTTTTTCACTTAGCGCCAGGGTCGTAATGAGGCCCAAGGATTCATTCATTAATGACAAAAAGATAAATTGATGAATTCTTTTTTAATGATGGCGGATTGGAGTGGAATGTAATTTATGAACTGAACTAAATCACAATAATAAAAAAATAATAATGATAATAATAAATAATGAACAAGATAATCAAAGTGGATCTTCTGCTGATGGCCGGATGGGGTTTGGTAAAGCCGGGCCTGCTAACAGAGCTGTCAGAGAAAGAAATTGGTCGTGTGCCAAACAAGAGCTGGGGGACTCAAAACAAGGATTTGGCAGAAAAAACCTCCCCACCCAGAGCCTTACCAGTTTGGCTTAGGGTGGCAGAGATAGAAATAGTGTTGGCCTCCTCTACAGTGAATTGGCAAATAAGCCATTTGAAAGCAGTAAGAAAGCGTTACATGATGGTAAATTTGAAAAATAATGCATGGCTAAGTCAAAGGAGACTTTCACATTAAAGAGAACACTTGAGGTGGGCAGCTGTTTGTTATTAGGCCTGTATGCAAGGTTGTATGACACCTTAGGTACATGCTTTGAAGCCCTCCAGCAATGCCTAAGTGTGTGGAAGTGATGCCCAAATTATCAGAGGAGCACACAATCTTGAAATTGTTCCCAAGACCACGTATAGCCAGATTCGACAGACAGGAAAGCTGGGATAAACAACTGTATTTTTAAATGAGGGTGGCTTTTGGTTCAGAAGGACTCTGGGATGAGCTGCTGGGAAGTTCTGAGGCCTGGTAGAAACTTTATGGGGAAGGTATTTATGGTATGGAAGGTTGGTTTCCTCTGGGCCTGAGGTTAGACTCTTCTGGAAGTTAGTCTGCATAATACTTCCTTGTTTCCCCTTCTCACCATGGGCTGCAGATACCTCGTCCAGTAAATACGGGCCAGCCGGCCATCCTGGGTTAATGGAGGTTTGTAGAGTTTGTGTTTGCAGATCTACATTATGCTATGTGGCCCTTTAACTGAACTAATGATGCTAAGGTGTTTCATTTAATTATTTTGGGGTGGAGAGCTATGTGTCACCTTACAGCTGCTTTCTAGCCCTTTTTGGCCTTGTACAAAGTGACATGAGAATGAAAATTTGACATTAAAAAACAGAAAACTAAAATAATATGCATGGCTTGGAACAATGTGGCATCATATAATCACATAACAAAACTGCTGTATTGTCGAAAATTTGAAAAGAGGGGGTGAATATGTAGTAAGTACATGCAGATAAATTGTCAAATGTGCAAAACTCAGTTAAAATGAAAAATGTAATTCAGTAACAAAATCAAGTTTGGAAGGAAGAATTAAAATAACACACATTTTTTGAAAGAAGTGGAAGTCCAACAGGGGTTTCTGTGTGCATAGGGGCAACAACCACATCAAGGCAGACAGAAGTGCACATTAAAACAAAAATAGGGGTCAGAAATTAGGGTGCATGCACTTTTTCAAAATCATGACTGAAACATAGTGAAATTGCATTCGATACAGTCAAAACATAAATGAATGATGAACACCACAGTCTGTCAGTATGGTTTCCTTTCACTTTCATAACAATAATATATGCACCGTGTTAGGGAGAATTCTCCAGAATGGCTAATTTCCCTTACCTAATAAGTCCCTCAGCAGCTTTGCTGGATTTCAAGGATTTTTTTTTTCACCTGGTAAGAGTGTGAGCCTTTTTTGCCATTCCTTCATGTGTTTTGCTGTGATATGATATGATATGCTAGTTTATTTACATAGCGCCTATACACAATGTGTTTCAAAGTGCTTCAAGGCAAGGGAGGGAACAAGGGAAAATACAATGACATTCTTACAGGCCATGAACAGTAAGGATGTGCAGTTAACTATCGTACTCAGCCTGATGACATTTCAGATAGTGCAAGAGCTAAGACATAGATAAGGAAGGGAGGGGAAGAGTGGGAAGGAAATGGAAACAGACAGGCGACTACCATACTAGGCTTGACGACATTTCCGGTAGAGCCGGAGAAAAACAATAGGTGAGGGAGAGGGGTGCAGAAAGGTCGGCGACAAACAAAACAAGCGACTATCATACTAGGCCTGATGACATTTCAGATAGTGCTGGAGGGGGATGGGGAGGAAAAAAACAGTAAGGGGCGGGGGTAGGAGACAGACGAGGTTGCTATCATACTAGGTCCAGGGACAATTCTGATAGAGTAAGTGCATAGAAGAAAGTAAGGGGAGAAAGGAAAGGAAGAGAGAACAGAGAGTTAGCAGTCAAAAGAGTGGAGAAGGAAGAGGGGAGAGTGAATACAATTGCAGAAGTCAGTAGTAACACATAATGTTGCAAGCCAGGATACAAGATGAAGATGGGAACAGCATGATTCAGGGCCACCATGAGTACAAGATGCAAAGGAAGTCCAGCATGAGAGTTCAGAAAGGGTGACGCACCGTGAATGAATGAAGTCCATAAAAGTCAAATCCAGCATTGGCCACAAGACGGTGATGGTGAAACCAGAATTTATCAGGACAGACTCCTGCAGAAGTAGGCTTGAGGGGGGTGAGGGGGGAGCAGGGTAGAAGAATCAAGCAAAACAGGCAACACCTGTGTGCGAGAATGGTGGGGACAGAAGGGAACATGTGTGTGTTCAACATTTTTGTGTTCATAGACTGTGGGGCCTCACCTACTCCACATGCATCATCATAACCCTTAAATCCGGCGGTCGCGCAATTACCACCGGATTTAAGGGTCCGGCAAATCAGGGCTTTGGCGGATTTCTCCCCAGCTCTGAGCTGGGGGGAAATCCGCTGAAAATTCGTGCTATTATCGCCGGCGGGAAATCTGCCGGCGGTAAGAGCGCGAAAATTCCCCATTGAGCCCAATGGGGAATGGGGCATTCCCGAATGGGCTCAGTGGGGAATGGGGAATTCCATTACCGCCAAACCTGTGATCCGGCGCTAATAGCGCCGGGGGTTTGGTGGTAGGGCTAATACCGGCGGTGGTAAACCACCGGCGTTACCGCCCAACTCGTGATGAGGCCCTTAGACTTCCCAACTCAGACTCCATTTTCTGGGACTGACTACTGTCTCCCAGAACATGTAAAGTTTCCATTGACTTTATTAGTCTTTTTAAATCCACAGACCCAGTACAAACCATCTTACATGTAGTACTGGAAAGGGTTATTACTTATCCCTGTTTGTCTGTTTCTCTTGGAGCATTGGCTCACTCCCTTTTCATCAAGACTTGGCTGGTGGCAGTGGTACCTAGCCTATTTTTCCTACCGCGGTTATCTTAAATAACCTTGGTATTGTTTTAGGATATCTTGGTAGCCTTGAACTCAAACCCGCTAGACCATATATGTTTTATTTCGGTTCTGGCTGGGTTTATTCGCCATTTCTTTTTGAAAATATCTTTTTCGTGTTTTACTCTGTGCACCAAACCAGGTTTGGTTCCTTTGTTCACAGTATTTTCGGGGGCTTCTACGCAGATGCCCTCGTAAGGCACCTGTATGTCTGGGGGGGACAGGATATGAGGGAGGGGTTTAGGACTCCTTGCACAGGGTCTCCTTGGAGACGCATGTCGCACTCTGAACCTATTTGGCTGTGTGATTGACGGCCAGGCTGTGTGAATGGGGGAAAACTGCATAAAAGCAGGTCTCTGGGACTGGAAAGGCAGAATCTCCACTGGAATTAAAGTTCCGACAAGGAACTGACGGAAGAGGACCCCTACCACGACTGACCCGCCCGGTGAAGCCCTGCTGCAGGTCCAAATCCTCAAACTCCAATGACAGAGAAGATCCTCCAGGAATCCTCTTGACCTGAGTTGGTGGGACCAACCAGTTCGCCCAAACTGCAAGCCAGGACTCCCTCCTCTGGTTGAATTCTCTGTACAGAGCTACAGTTGGCCGGATAGCCAGGAAGGTCGGACCCTGCTTGGGTTTTAAGGAGTGCACCTTTTATTCGTTGCTTTGCTATGCCGCTGGTTTCTTCCCTGGGCAGTGCAGGACCCTCCACTCTTCCTACTTTATGTCAGTCTGACAGTCGCTTAAGGAACCATGAGCCTGCAGGAACTGCCAGGAATGTCCGCCTCAGCTACAGCTTCTTCTCCATTTAAAGGTACTGTGCAAATCCGGTTGTTTGTTTCGTTCAGCCGCGGTGAAAGTATGTGAAATTTTTCTCCAATCTGAGGGCTTGTCCTTCTCCACTCTTTAAACTAACTTTTCTGCCGACCAACTTCGTCCAGAACTCTTGGCAAAGACTTAACCGCAAACTACCCTGAGCTGTGTGATCTTGAGCAAAAGACTTTTGCCCTATTGACTTTGGCCCTAAGCCTTTTTGATTTAATTCCATCACTGTAGTTCCTCTTTCTAGATTGTCCTGCTTACTTACCTGTTGGTGCTGTTCAATTTCTGCCTAACTTTGTCTTTCCCTCCCTTTTAAATTTCTGGAGTGCCATTTTTCTCCCACTTCATTTGTGAGCTTAACGTGTCTGGAACCTATTGGGAGTGGTGTGATAAGAGTGTGATTTTTTAAATGCTTTACTTTAGTGAAATGTTATACAACTGATGTGTAAATAAATGTATATTCTTTTACTCAGACACCTTGAGTCAGTGTATGTTTGAATCATAGTAATTTCTGTCCTTTGTGTAACCATTGATACTGCTCAGTTGCTCTTGAGATAAGTCTGGCTGATCAGCCATCGCTATCACTTTTACTGTGTAGTACAGGCTTGTACCAAAGGTGAATTTGTACTGTCACTTGTAGTCTTAATTGTGTGTGGTGTTGCCAAAGGGTACTGTATATAATTCTGCCTAACACATGATGTAAGGATGTATTTGTGTTTATCTAATGGTCCAATGGGGTTATTTTGAGCATGACATCGGTTGATGGTCCTGTGTTAGTCATTCATAGAGGAAGGGTGGGTGACAGGAGAGAGAAGAAGATGGCTGCATGGTTCATCCATATGAGTGGTCAAGGGAAGGTACAGAGATGGGGTGGGTGGAGCTGAAGATCATGTCAAGCGTATGTCCTTCTGTGTGGGTTACACCTGTGTAGGTGCTTTTCCCCGTCTTACTACGTGTGAGAGAAAAAGAAATAAAATAATAGGCAAAACCCCTTGTCGGGGAAAGAGGCACTGAGACCCGACTGCAAGAGTTCAAAGGATGGTTTATTTCTCCAGCTAGGAAATAACCCAAAAAAACTCTAACTCATTACATCAGTGTCATCATTCATATTAGTTAAAGTAACTCTAACAAAAAATACTAAATGGACCCGATTGGCCAGACGGTGTGGTGCTGTAGGTGTGGGTAGCATCTCTTCCTCCTGGTTGGCTGAGTAGCTGACAGACGTCAAACATCTTGCGCTCCATGCAGGTCAGGGTCCGGTCACTGTGGTCACTACCTAAGCTAGTATTGTTGCATACTAAATGACAAATTATTTAAAACATTTTATGCTACTTGTCACATTTCTACATAAGTTACACACAATGATCATTGTCAGTACAATTGGGTCATTCGTTGCTTTAATTGAAGGCCGTGACCTTTATTGTGCATGTAAAAGAATCAGGCTATGTTTCGCCTCTCTTTCTAAGTTTCAAACTCATTAGTGCAAGTAAAAGCATATATAATAATAAAAATGCTTAAGGTTAGTAGTGGGGGTGTTGGGTGGGATTCGCAGCACAGGTGACGGTCTGGCACTTGAAAGAAATACCTTACAGGGGGTGCAGGGTCAGGATGGCAATACATTGTTTTAATGGGGGTGGGTGGCTTGCACGTTTATGAGAACAAATCGAGCAGGAAGTGCTTAGCTCATCTTGGTTCACATGCCGGTTTTCAGGCAAACAGTGATCTCAGAGGAAGAAAACTATAGCATATTGATTGTTGCAACTTTCTCCAGCCTCAGCGTGAGAATGGAAGTGCAGAGCTTTCCTTTGCAGGGGGAGTGCAAGGTTGGGGGCCAGCCAGCTGCCTGCGCGCCTTGTGTGTGTGTGTGTGTGTGTCTCTCTGTCCTTGGCTGTTGCGGTGGAAAGGGGAGACGAGCATTGCTGTACTATCGCAGTGAGGCCTGTTTACCCAAGATGGAGTCAAAAGGGGTACAAAAGATGGATGCCCCGTGTCCTGCTCAGTAGTCCCATCTATGCAGCAGTCAACCGTGGTTAACTTTACATAAGGGCAAGGGGCATTACCACTACCGGAGGCACGCGGTCCAAGCCTTGTACTGAGGAGCGTACAACGCTAGGGGGCCTGAGGACCCCTCGCTCCCACACACCTGTTACCTGCTAAGTCACTTTGAGGGCTTCAGGTTGTGTCATGGTGGTTGTGTCATGGGTTGTCAGGGGCATTGAACCATATGTTGAGGTCTCTTAGTAGGGTGAGGGAGGGGTGCGGTGGGGGACCACCCTAAGCAAGTCGCTTAGGGTGGTAGCAAAGTGTCTGTTGTAGCCGGGTGGCCTTTAGATGAGTAGAAAGCTGTAGATGAGTGAGGGGTTGATGATGAATTTAACTATGAGTGATTCACAGTCTGCGCTGCATGTCTGTTAGTCGGAGTGTGAGATAGATATGTGAGGTTTGTAGAGGATGGCAATTTAGCTTTCCCTGCTAGCACTGTTGTGAGTGATGAATGTGTATTCAGGGTGGAAAGCTTTGTGTGCGATGGGCCAGAAGTTGTCAGAGAACTAGCAGGTCTCGGTTTGCAGAGGTGATGAAATCAAATATGATGTGTCTGTTTTTGCAGACCAATATGGAGTTGATGACAATGCAGGAGAGTTGGAGAGATGGGGGGGAGGTGGTTGACCCTTCAGAATATTTGTGTGAGGGGGCCAGGGAGATTGGGTTGAGACGGTAGTGGAGGGGATCCTCCAGTGTAGGCCTCCTGGGTGTATGGGGAGTATATAGGTCAGAGGGGTGTTTGTGGAAAGTGTTCATGATGTGAAGGGTTTGGGGTGAAATTCAGGTGTGTTGGGAGTGGAGGAGCGAAAGTGTGTGAAGGAGTTTCAGTTGGGGTCCCAAAGGTAGGTGGGTATTCTTGGGGGAGGGGTGCAAGGCAGTGAAGATGGTCATTGAGAGAGGTAGTTGGAGAGTGGAGTTGGAACAAGAGTGGTGGGGTGAGGTTTGGGGTGATATTGAGGTGCTGAATTCCCTGGGAATCTTAAGGTTGCTAGGGACAGTAAGTATTAGATATGTGAAGTATGTGTGGATAAAGGATATGGGTAGGGATGAAGAGTGTAAGAAAGGAGAGGCTTACAGAGATGAGATGGTATAGGTGTTGCAGAATATGTGTTTTATAGTATGCTTCGGTGCCTGTGGTTTGTTTGAGAGTGTTGGCTGGTAAGCTGAGGAGGGGTGTGGTTAAGGGATTCTCAGGTGACACTTAGGGATGGGAAGGCTGAGGTGGAGGGGATTGGTGTGAGGGAGGGCAGTGTGGGAGGATGGAGCAGAGTAGGGCAGTTGGAGATGAGAGTGTGTTGTGGGGAATGTTCCCCCAGAGGGCAGTGTGGTGGTGTTGAGGAGGCAATGAGGGGGATGGTTGGCTAGTCTTCTGGTGCACCAGAACTAGAGTTCGAATTTCAACAGAGACTTGCAGTATAGTAACCTACAGATGGGGCAGACCTAGTGTCTGTGAAATGCAGACATGAAAGACCAAGGCAAAACAGTGCTTACCCTATGGTCGCGTGATATCTGATTATAGACACAGTACCATGAATGTATGCATGAGCTATAGACTAAACAATAGCTCAGCAGGTAGCCTAGTGACACTCAGCTTGTTGTTGTCGATGGGTGTTAGGGATGCCCTGCTTGGGCTCCCATGCGCCAACAGGGCAAACAGGTAGGGAGTTGTCAGAATATGTGCAGGACGACAGACTGGTTACCAGTTGTTCTAAACCAATTTACAGTTGTTTGTCTGTGAACATTAATGTTGTCAAGACCGTGGGCCTCATTCCGAGTACGGCGCTAACCAATGGCGCTATTAACGCCTTGGTTGACGCCGTACCCGGACCGGCAGCGCCTTGGTGGATGGCGGAATTACCGCCCCATTCCAAGGGTGGCGGGGCGGTAATTCCCCAATCCCCATTTACCCTTCCCCATTCCCATTTTTGCCCCATAGGGCATAATGGGAGTGGGGAAGGCGTTAATTACGCCACCGTAAATTACGGTGGCGTAATTAACATCAAGGTCCCTTAGCGCCATGGTTTTTAACACCTGCTAAAAGCAGGTGTTAAAACCTCCATGGCGCAAAGGGAACTCGGAGTATGGCGGTAAGGGATTACCGCCACCGCTCTCGTTAGCGGTGGCCGCTATCCCTTACCGCCATACTCGGAATGAGGCAACGTGACTCAAATAAATGCAGTGTATACACAGGTATGGACGACACTGGACCCTCGCTTCAGTGTACAGTTATTTACTGGTATTCCAGACACAACAGGTAAGTCCAAGGTATGTTTTGCAGTTTTAATTAACATGTAACAGACCATAGACCACTGGCCACCTACATCTTGCCCTCCCAGCTCTCCTTCTGCAACTTGCACTCCTAGAATCGTCACTCACACACAGACAATCCGGCTCCACATTGACCCCTTAGCCTCTCACATTCGAGACACCTAGAACACCAGGTCACTACATATTTCATATTTTGATGAGTCTGCAGACTCACTGAAAATTCAAATCCAATCATGATTTTAGGATAGCCACAATACATATGTGTATGTGAATATCTCTTGCATATAATGATATTAAATAATCCAATTGACATTATGTGCACATGTGTGGGTTATTATGAATATCTGAAAGGTATTCCTGAAAACACGGCAATATTTTATTAGTTGGTGGCTTGGATTTAAAAACACAGCACTTTCATCAATACGGATCTTCTTGTGCTGGTTTGGCAAAATGATGGCAAATTAAAATATAGTACACATTAACACATCAGTTGTGGACAATTCGCATTTGTGTGATTTCTAGTATGAGTCCACGTGTGTTGCAGCCAACGAAGATGACCAGCCAGCTGGAGGGTCGCGTGATAACTCTTCTACAGTTAGTACCGCAAGTTAATGTCTTGATATACACGCCCAGTATCCTGTTGACTGCAATTTAGTGATCATGTCTGCTCATTCTTGTATGTTGAGAGAAATCATAGCTCAAACAATGACAGCATACTATTGTTGATATGAGTCATGTGAGTTATGTTGGACTATGTAAAAGATCGAAAATCTTTAATGAAAATGTTCGACAGCAGCAACAGTTACTATGCCTTTACAATGTTAAGCACGCTCAGATGTGTGTTTCTGCATATTGACCTTTTGTTATATCATATCATATTTAAGCGAGACCATTGTCATGTTAGGGCTCTAATGAATCCTGCTCCATCGCAGCTTCCGTGGTCACCCATCCATTCCAGTATGCCGCCAGAAGCATTCGTGATGTCCCGCAGTTCAGTCTGAACTAACTCCCGACTCCGACGAGTGACCAGGACCCGCGCCACACATCCTGGAAACCGGGGCCTGCAGGCCGCCTGACCTCCTGGGTAATCCCGCAATCGCGCGCGGAGAGCACCCGGAACTCCGAGCCGCTCAAGAAGGCGAGTAGACGTGTGCGAAGCAGCACTGGAGAGACCGTGTGGTCTCCGTCCCCGCAGCAACCCGGGGGAGGACCGGCAGTGAAGCGGCAGTGAAGCGGACCGAAGAGCGGAAGTACAGCGCGGCCCCAGGTAGAAGACCACCAGTGTGAACGCACGGAGCGACAAGCCCGCGAAACGGAGTGGCCGCTCCCCCTGCGCGGCGCGGGCCCCGGCGGACCCAATCGACGGCCCGGGCTCCCCCCGCGGTCTCCAAACGCAACAGACTCGATTACTGCAGCGACTCCACTACTCGCGGGTCCAGGGTGCCGGGGGGACGGGAGGCACAGCACCGCACAGCTCCGCACAGCGGAATACCCGCGCTGAGGCCCATAAACGGGCTGCACACCCGGAGCCAACCCGTCCCACTCCACCCGTATCATCCCAACCGAACGCCGCGGAGGAGGGAGGCCCGACCCGGTCCAGCGTAAAACACCTCCCCGGGCCGACATGGGAAAGATTGATAAAACCCAGAAGAAACTACAGTTCGAAGCAAACTCCCACCCAAAGCCCGCAACCAGCAGCAGACCGGAATCACCCACATCAGACACGATACCACCAGCGGAACAATCACCACAGCAAGACATCAGGGAGATCCTGATGGACCTGAAAGCCGGCATCAGTGGCTTAGGGGGCAAGCTTGACACCCTGTCAACGAAAGTAGATCAACTCCAACATAGACTGGACAAGCATGCAGACAGGCTCGATAATGTAGAACAGCGAGTGTCCGACCTGGACGACGGAACAGCAGCGTTGACCTCCCGGGTCTCCGCCCTCGAAGCCCAGATGAAGGTAGTGAACGCTAAGAATGAAGATCTGGAGGGCCGCTCCCGAAGGAACAACATCAGGATTATAGGAGTGAGAGAACAACAACCCACAGGCAAAATGGAGGACTTTGTGGAGCAAATGTGCCAGACACTCTTCGGGAAAGAGTCATTGTCTCAGCTATTCGTCGTAGAAAGAGCACACAGGATCCCGAGCTCCAGGCCGGCACCAGGCATGCACCCGAGACCGATAATAGCAAGGCTATTGAACTACAAAGATCGCGATGCGGTGCTCCGGGCGGCCAGAATCAAAGGGAAATTGCAATACGACGGCGACTCCATCCAGTTCTTCCCTGACTTCTCCCAAACAGTACAACTACAAAGAAAATCCTATGCATCGGTCAAACGACGCCTACAAGACAACCAAATCCTTTATTCCATGTTATACCCGGCGAAACTTCGCATCCAACATGAAGGGAAGACACAATTTTTCAACGCCCCCGAGGAGGCAAACGAATACCTGGATCGGGTGGGATGCAGACCCGGTGGAAATAACCCGAGACCACGACGCGAAGATCGTGCGAGAAGGAACCCTCCGTAAATACAGCACTACAGCAATGGGAGACCAGCACCAATATACCTTTCCTCCCAATCGCAATGGCCACCACGGGAACAAACAGCTAACGGAAGCCCGGCATCCTCTTGGAGGGCTACTAACGCCCCTAGCACAGCAATGACTATAGCAAGTTACAAAGGGAGGGATCACTGTGGGCCAGTTGGGGGTTGCCCACATGCGGGAGGGACTCAGGTTCAACAGTTCTGCATTGCTCACCCGTCTCTCGCCACACAGCACCTAACTCATATGTCCTTGACGACCCAAACCTTACACTTTCGACCTACTTCGGCGCCCCAATGTGCCAGCCTTGCCTCTCCATCCGAACAAGCAGAGACTCTGCACGATTCCCCGAATGGCAGCACCAACGCTTAGAATAGCCACCTGGAATATACGAGGTGGCAACCAACCAGCAAAGAACAGGAGAATCTTCCTATACCTACGTCGGCATAAAATCACCATAGCCATACTCCAGGAAACACATCTCCTACCAGCAACGGAGTCCCAATGGGCCAAGTCCTGGGGTTGCCACAGGTACTTCTCATCGTACTCATCCTTTGCCAGAGGAGTCGCCATATTGATAGACAGGAGATCAGGCTTCAGTCTCATCGAATCCCAGAAGGACACCATGGGCAGGGCTCTTTTGGTGAGAGGGATAATAGCGGGGAGAGAGGTGGCAATCGTGAACTCTTATGGTCCGAACACTGATGGCCATGACAACTTCAACTGGGTGATGTGCCAACTTGGGAAGATCAACGCAGAAACTATCATCTGGGGGGCCGATCTCAACACACCAATGGACCCAACACTCGACAAATCCCATTATACAACCAGACACCTATCCAAAGCAAGCATTCAAGTCCGAGAGATATGCCGCTCGTTCAACCTAGTCGACACATGGCGACTTCACAACCGTGACGCGAGGGACTTCACATTTTACTCACCGGTTCACAACACCAGCTCCCGAATTGACTACATCATGGCGTCCTCTGGCGGCCCATTCTCCTGGGGCACGAGCCGCATTTGGCCACGCACATACTCCGACCATTCGATGGTCACACTGGATGCCTCCCTCGCCAGAACGACGGTCCCGGGCCTACACTGGAGGTTTAAACCAGGCTCGCTCTCTGATACCGTTTTCGCAGAAGAACTTCGCCAAGAAATAACTGCCTTCATCGAGAGAAATCAAGCCAGCGTGGACTCCGCCAGTGTCGTATGGGAAACACTGAAATGCTTTGTCCGAGGCATATGCCTGACCAAGGAAAACGGTATACTGAAGCAGATCCGTAGTGAATTGGCCGACAGTGAACGTCGCCTAAAAGCACTGGAACTCAGGGCTGCCTCAACATCAGACCCCCAGACACAGGTGGAACTGAAAGAGGAACTCCAGAAATTCAGCGAGACAGCTGGAAGGGAACTAAAATTTCTAAGCCGCAAACATCTGGTTCGGCAATATGGAGAGGGGCAGAAACCAGGCGCACTGCTCGCTCGCCTCTTACTCTCGGACAGGACCCCGACCCATGTGGAATCCATCAAGGACACACTTGGTCAACGGGTATACACCGAAAAAGAAATTGTCACGGCATTCCGAGACTTTTACCAAAACCTATACAGCTCCAGAGGCAAGGTGGACCCGACTGCCCTGAAAGAATACCTAGACGACACGAGTTTGTATTGGGTAGAGGCGGATTTACGAGAACCACTGAACACTCCGATAACGATAGAAGAGATCCTAGATGCGATTAAATCCCTCCCAAACTCTAAAGCACAGGGACCCGACGGCCTCACCGGAGAATTTTACAAGGCTCACGCCGCTATACTTGCCCCCATACTGCTTAGCGTGTACGAGGAATCCATTGAGAGGGGCAGCCTTCCCCCCACACTCTGTGAAGCTAATATAATTGTGTTACACAAGGAAGACAAACCCGCCGATGAGTGCACATCTTATAGACCAATCTCGCTGATCAATCTGGACAATAAGATCCTCGCAAGAATCCTGGCCTCCAGACTGCTCCCTCTGATGCCAGCCCTGGTGTTGGGGGACCAGGCAGGATTCATCCCAGGCCGCAGCACCACCTATGGCATCAGACGCCTGTTTGGCGTCATCGAGGCTCTAAACCCCGCACAACAGGCAATTGCCGTACTCCTAGATGCCGAGAAGGCATTTGACTCTGTAGAATGGCCGTTCATGCTAGCGACGCTGAGACAGATGGGCCTCGGCAACTTCTTCATTAGACTGGTGTCCTTGCTGTACAACGACCCTCGCTCACACGTTAAAATAGGAAACACTAGGTCCTCGCCCCTAACGTTAGAACGTGGCACAAGACAAGGATGCCCACTCTCCGCCCTGATTTTCGCTCTTGTCATGGAGCCCTTGGCTTCGAGACTGCGAGAATTTCAAATACAGAAAGGGCTTAAGCTAGGTCCCCACAAATTAATAGTCTCTTTGTACGCTGATGACATCGCATTGTTCGTCAGCGACCCACAGGAGAATCTTAACCAGGTGATGAGGGAAGTCATACGCTTTGGGCACATGTCGGGTTTAAAAATCAACCACTCCAAGTCGATAATATTCCCCTTGACCTCCAACACTGTAGAATTTGTAGATGACTACGGCTTCAGGTGGGAAAACACTAGGGTACGATATCTGGGTGTATATTTGTCGCGAAACCACTACGAAATATACAGGGATAACTACATGTCCACGCTCCATGCTATTCAGAACCGCGTGCACCGGTGGAAAACCCTCCCGCTGACGCTCTGGGGCAGGGCCTCGCTAACAAAGATGGTCATCTTGCCAAAGTTATTGTACTTGTTTACGAATATTCCATTACTCCTTCCCAAATCCTTCCTAATGAAAGTGAGGTCCACGGTCCTAGAGCTCTTGTGGGCGGGGAAACCCGCACGTGTAGCATACGAGACCCTGGTGTTGCCGGTGTCGAATGGAGGCCTGGCCCTCCCAGATCTTGAGAAATATTACTGGGCGGCTCAGGCACAATTTTTAAGCCACTGGTACGCATCCCACTTTATCCGCCCACACGTACAGGTGGAACGCGCCCTGGCTTCGCCCGACTTGCTCAGCGCTGTCATCATCAGCCAAATCCGAACTCCTAATAATACGTTAAACACAGTCTTAGCCACGTATACAATCTGGAAAAAAATGGCCAAAAAATACGGAGTAAACATAAGATACTCTCCCCTTCTACCTATCAGATTTATCCCGGGCATTCCACTAACGAACGAAAAAGCATTCCTAATATGGGCCGATAAGCTCAAAGTTCACTCCTTCGGAGACGTTTTCCCGGAGGGCACTTTCCTTACCCCGCAAATGGCTAAAGACAGAGGGGGGAGGACCTCCCTAGATGTCTTTCTATATTTCAGACTACGTCATACCCTACAAAGATTGTTCCCCTCGTTCCCCCAGCAGCCACCCACGTGGACCCTGTTACATAACACCATTCGGGCGGAGGGAGAGGGGAGGCTGGTCTCACTGCTGTATAAATCCTTAGTGACAGACACATTGCCACCTAACACCAAAACACAAAAAAAATGGGAATCCGCTCTTCAAGAACCTATCAGCAATGAAGATTGGTCGTACATACTACGGCAAACCCAAAAAGTTGCAGTTAACACACGATATAAACTAATACATTTCAATTTTATACACCAAACGTACTACACACCTGTCAAGAAACACCGTCACCACCCGGAAACCCCGGCTCACTGTGAGCGCTGCTCAGCGGAGCGGGCTGATTTTTTCCACCTGGCCTGGTCCTGCCCAGGAGTCCAACGATTCTGGACCTTGGTGCTACAAATGATCGCTGACATATTGGGTGAGCAGATAACCCCACTTCCACTAGCACCCTTGCTAGGCCTCACCAAATACCTGCAGCCTGCCTCCCGCAGGCTGTCGGGCCTCCTCCTGGTACTAGCACGTAGGCGGATAGCCATGGCATGGAGTCGTGGACCCCTGCCCAAGTTCGAGGACTGGCAAAAAGACGTAACATACTGTCAAGATGTGGAGAGTGAATTTATAAGAACTCTCCCACTACATGCACGTCCTCCTGACATTTGGGGCCCATACGTCACATATCTGTTATGGAACACAACATCGTCCGACACTGAAGCCACTTGAACTCAAAGGAGGCAACCGAGGTAGAAAGTCACCAGAAACCCTGTATGCTATGACTTTTGGACACTGATCAAGGAACACTTCAAAGTTTAGAGACGTAAATGATGGGGCGGGGGAGAGTGGTAATGCAGTTGAACCGACAACGGGGAATTGTTAAACTCTTTTTTCTACCCTTTTCCCTCCTTTTCTCATCCCCTCTCCAACTGGTCTTATCCCTTTCCCACCTCTGACTGCGGTTATGTTGGTGCACCAGGTAGAAGCACCTATTACCTGTTGTGTTGAAACTCTCAAAAAATAAAAGGTTTAAAAAAAAGAAAGTAAATCACAACATATAACGTGTGTAGTATGTTGCAGAGCCCTGTGTCGGATTTAATGATGCATTTATAGAAAAGATGAATATATAGGACATGTTTAATGTACATTACATTCATAGAATCGTGACCCTGTTGTTTGTTTCAATGAAACCACGACCATCTAAAGAAGTGGTTTCCCAGTGCGTTTTGGCGCTGAATTTTAAAACCCTTCACCTCAGGTGCTTGGCTGAAAATATATATGTGTATAAACATGTATGTCCTTAAACAAATACACCATATGAGATGAATTATGAATTTATGGGGCTTTTTGGGTAAACTTTTGTTTGTTCTTCATTTTTTGTTTCCAAGGGGGTGTGAGCACATGTAGCTGCAGTCACAAGGAATGGTCCAGATGTGACTGAGGCACCAAGCTGCTGCCTCTTCTGGGAAATCTAAGGTCCTCCACCCAGCAACTGGGATGGCCATTTGGGAAACCAGCTGTAGCTACAGTAAACATTCTCCAAAATAGCATTACAAACTTAGAACCTTCTTGAAACATTGGGCAGAGTAAATCGGCATGTATGAAGTTGTTTGGTTTGACATTTTGAAGTCATTACATTATTCATTCAAGATGTAACAAGAAATAGCAGGTCCAGAGCAATTTCAGTATTTCAGTTTTCAAACACCACAGTCAACGTTGAAAATAAAACACAAACACGAGTTAACTTCAGAAGGCAAACCTTGTTTTAAGCGGAATGGCATTACCCATCTAGTCACTACACAGTGGTACAGTAGTACTGTGTTAGGACATTAAACCAGCAAGTGTGAAGTGTGTTACGGCTAAATTAGGGTAACTAAAACAAATGGTCTTAAATACATTTGTATGGGGATGCTTTGTTGTACAGAAGGAGCCCTGTAGAGGTAGGCTTAGCCATACATTTCAAGGAAAAGGGACCACGTTTTGGTAAAGTTATACAGGTCTACCATATGACAACACTTGGCAGGTTAAAAAATGGCCTGAAGTTCATTCATCGAGTGTTCAACCTCCAAACAATCGGGATGTCCAACAAAGTAGGATAATGTACATGTAATAATTGTGCCATTAAAACATACCTGTTATTTTGTTGCGGTACATGTTCCAGCCTTCATCATTGCAGAGGACAAAAGCAGAGACTCTTTGTGGAAAGCCATTGATTATTGCTAATGTGTGTCAACAGAATTTGTTAGCTACATAACATTACCATACTCTGTGCTCCTGGGTTACTTTTTTGCTTTAGTTCCTCCCACCTGGCCACCCATGACACTTCATAGTACACCTCTCCTCACTGGTCACAAAGACTCCATTTACCATGTGACCAGGCAGGCTCATTGACCACAATACAGGAATCTGAGTTTGAAGTTATTAGAGTTTTCCCCAGGAACCTTGTATACTATGGTCATCTTTTTCCTCAGACTATTGCTGTGGTAGGGCAGATTCCAAAGTCCCTTATCCAGAAAGTAGTTTGGGAGGCAGTGTGGTTCCCATTGGCAATTTCCTTCAGAGAGTATAGATACTTCTAGTTAGCCAGTGGAAGAGGATTATCATTTGAGTTCTGAGCCGAACTACATTGCATGTCAGTACATTCCTGCCACCCATCTTTTAAATTAAGTTTCTTTAAAAGGGATTCAATCCCCTTCTGTCAACATATCAGATATGAACTTGAGTCCAAAGAGATAAGAAATGAGCGACAACACCTTGTGGTTGATCTTGATCCATTTCTAATCACACCGAGATTTGTAACGAAAAATAATGTTACAAGTCAATGAAAGGGCTCTACGTTCAGCAGCATGTCACTGAAGTAATCAATGGGCCTCATTACGACTTTGTAGGTAGCCATGCCCTTAATTAGGGCATGGCTGCCTCCAAAACCACGTCCGGGTTCCCTGAATGGGGAATTACCGGGCCATTCCGAGTTTGGAGGGCCCGGTAATTCCTCCTTCAGGGAACCCGGGCCCAGACCTTCCCCATTCCCATTTGAGCCCCCACAGGGCTCAATGGGAATGGGTGCGGGAGCTAACTCCCCTCGCGAGACCCGCTCTGGATGTCTGGTAAAACCAGAGCGGGTCCCGCGAGGGAACCTCGTAATATTGTGGAATGCGTTTAACATCGCCGGCACAATTACCGGCGCCGTTAAACGCATTCCACAATAGTTGTAATGAGGCCCAATGTCTCAGCTTTCAATCAGGAATTATATGATAATTATGTAATAACATAAATGCTTTCTCTTGTTTTTCATTCATATGAGGAGACAGACGGTTGGATAATATGTTTTGAAGTTGGGCTAATTTGGCCCTCTAATGAAGCTTCCAACAGCTATTTCAGAAGTTCACTTATCAGACTTTCAATAAGTCACATGGTGAAAGGAATAGGTTTCCACTTTCATTATTAAAATACATACACAACAAGCCAAATGAGGGACCAGGTCTAGGCCTGCTCCCTGCATACTTTTCCTTATCCTTGAAGGAGGCTTCCACCCCCTATCGCAGGCTTCCTATTCAAACAGGTCTAGTGAAAGAACAGATTATATACATAGCCAGGTGATCCCTACTATCTAGACTACCTCTATTAAAGGGAGGCCTACAGGTTGCAGCTGTATCTATCTACCTCCCTCTGGGATGTCCTAGGTGACTTAGTGGGGTACACTGTTTTCCCTGGTGCCCTTCGTCTGGAAACATCTTTTAACCTTTTCTTCACTTATGCTTGTCCCCCCATCTTTCCACACCATGGGCCTCATTACCACCCCGGCGGTAGCCACGCTGGTAAAAATGGCAGGCTGCCGCTGGAGTTGTGCCGGCGGTCCATGAAGAGAGGCGCTGGAAAATGTTACTTCCCATTCCCATTTGAGTCCCAAAGGACTCAAATGGGAATGGGGAGGTCGGAAGCACCGGCACTTTGTGCAACAGTGCTGGTTCCTCCATCAAAGTCTGCTGGCTGGTGCCGTTCCACCCACCAGGGTCAGACCTGGCGGGCTAAACCACGCCTGCCAGCAGACACGTAGTTTGCCGGTCCGTAAACAACAGTGCCGGTAAGCTTACCGGCACAGTTGTCTCCGGACCGGCAAACTTGTAATGAGGCCCTATGTCTCTTAATTTTCTCTCTCTAACTATTCCTTCGACTGTCTCCACAATACTGAGACCACTCCTCTATACACTCTGTGTGCTTGTTGTAGCTCCCTATCTCTTCCCTTTGGTGTCCACCCCATCCTGATCTCTCTGTCCTTCCTGCACTACCCCTGCCTCTACTCTCCTCCTACTCGCAATCATCCCCTTGCTCACCCTCCAAAATTGTCTTTGATCACTTTCTCACTCACACACAAACTGCCAAATTGGTACCACGATCTGAATTCTAGTACCTTATCTTCATTCTCTCCAAACATGCCAAATGTTTCCTCCAAGTACTCCTCCACCTGCTGCGTACTACTCTCTGGTCTCTTGGTCTCCCTTCACCCTCACTTAAACATCTCTCATTGCATACTGACACTGATGTGTTTTGTATAGCCCTCCCCTCCTGTATGGACACTTATTTCTGCCCACTGGCTACCTGAGTCAGCTACCTCTCTGGGGCAATCTCTGCCTGAGCTATTCCCAACTCTGCACGTCACCTGCCTTTGTGGGATTGGATTCCCCCCAACAAAATCTTCTTCTTACAAGGCCATAGTGCTACACCCTTTCAAGTCTCCTTTTCCGTCCAGCCACCTGAAAGAGAAGGTAACGCGACCTGGCCAGAACAGAAGCTGATAGGTATTGGATCTAGGAAAATGTTACCATTATACATACACAGCTCCATTGAGACTGGGAACCAGGGGACAGGCATCCACCTCAGCTCCACCACCGCACTTCCGTGGTGCTATCCCCCCTTGACAGGGTCAATCCCATGACCCTGTCACATACCAGAGAGGGGTGTTGCATAATATATGCTTTGAAGCATTCTTTGAGAATGAGCAAACAGAAAAATGAACAGTAGGGACATGATTTATAGAGGTGAAATTCTTCACAATAAGGTTTACTTGAACTCAAGTAGTCTGCATTGTTTCAAATATGTCCACAATTATTGAAAGACTTATGTTTGTCATATTTAGTAATCAACATTTAAAAAACAATTTGTCAAAAAGATGATATTGACATGATGTCAAAATAGGCACTACGTCCAATTTGGATGAATTGATCTTGTATACTGAAACACCAGTAAAGCAATGGATTGACTTCATCGAGCAGCCATGGTTTTGTGGGATATTTTCAGCTCACAAAAATGAACAGAAAGGCCAGGTTAGGTCAATAATGCAAAATAATTAACTCTTATGGAAAGGCACACTGACAGAATGAAAGCCAGCCTCAAACTTTAACACAACCAAGGCGCCTCATGAACACAGATTGTGTATTTTCTGCAAGTGAAACAAGATGTGTGCAGAAAATAAATCCAGACCCCAGAAAGGAATTGAAAATGCACAATGTGAATGACAAAATGAACAGCAGTGTTTCACTTTCAGTTGCCTCCTTGGAAAAAAAGAATTGTGTACAAGATAAACTGATTCAAAGGGGCCTTGAATGTCCATTTCGCAGTGGGAAATAAAGACATGGGGCCTCATTACAAGGTATGTGGTAACCATGGCGCTATTAGCGCCATGGTTGCCGCCGGTATTTTACCGTGTCCGCCTTGGTGGATGGTGGAAAAACCGCCCTACTCCAAGGTGAGTGGGGGCGGTAATTCCCCATTCACCAAGGCACTTCCCCATTCCCATTTCTGCCCCCATAGGGCTCAATGTGAATGGGGAAGGAGCTAATTACGGTACTGCAAATTGCGGTACCGTAATTACCACCAAGGTCCCTTTGCGGGCCCGTTCCTTAACGGCTGGTAAAACCAGCCGTTGAGGTCGGGTCCCGCAAAGGGACCTCGTAGTAAGGCGGTAAGGGTTTACCGGTACCGGTAAGCCCTTACCGCATTCCGTGTAATGGTGCCCATGGTGTAACGCTCACCTGATATCCCCGGGGGTGTCTGAAAGTCTCTGGGATCTGGAACCCTGGATATGTAGTTGCCCAGAGCGGAATAATGAATCTGCAATCACAGAAAGGAGGATTTGTGATAACTGTCTCTAACGGGCAAATCTCCCACCTCCCTCTGGCCGACCCCTCTCCCACTGAACCTTTCTCACCTTAATCGTTTGTAGGGTGAGCTATCCGTCCTGCGTCTGGTGCAGGGGCACTTGACGTTTGTTGGTGATCTGCCCAAGTTTCTTCACTGGTGCAGTATGCCTTTCTCAGGGTCCAGGCTTGCTGTGACCCCGACTCCGCTGGTAGGCAGGTAGGTTGGTTAATTGTAAGTCTTAGTTCTGTTTTATGGTGGAATCCCCTTAATGTCTTTATCTCCCTCTTTTCAGGTGTGAGGGTCTTGATGCTGAAGTGCCGGATGGAGAGGCACATTTTTAGGTAAGAGAAAGCGTGAAGCACAGCACCTTTATTGTCTTTTAAAGCTGACCTATGTCTTCTTCTTCTTCTCCTCACAGGCCGCTGTGGTGCTGCGAGTGGATGAGAGCGCGATGAAAAACTGGCCCCGGAATCCATTAAGGTAAGTAAAGCGATGTGCGGTTCATTATATATTGATAGCGAACCTGATTATGTCTCCTTTTCCTTTGCAGGATGTTGCTGTGGTGCTCCGGATGGAAGCGCAGCATAGTGCAATGGAATTCAGGTAAGACTGATGGAATTTGATGTTTTGGAAGCGCGCGTGTTCTACTATTGCTTTTCCTTTTCTCGTTATTGCAGGTCGAGATGTTTGGGCAGCAGCGGTGGAAGCGGTTCGACGGAAGTCCTTAAGCCAGTACTCACAGGTGAGTGATGTTGTTTCTTCTCTCGGTTTCCACAGATTGCAGCCTGGTTGAAATGGTGAGTGCTGGATGGTATATCCTCAGGTAGAACAGAATAATCTTGTTCTTGTTCTTGCAGGATTACAGGAAGATGCTGATGGCCAGGAGCTGGACACGGTGAGCGTCACGCTGCTAGTTGCAGAATAACTGTTCTTCAGTCAGGGTGTGGTTTATATAGCCCAGGTAAAATAGTTCCAGGCCTGCCACACCCAAAACACTAGACCACATGCCTTGGTTCTTAAGAACTAGGATGTGTGGTTGCTTCCATGTTGGATTTAAAGACCCATGTAGTCAATTGAAAGTAAGCCTGGTAAGTATCTTCTTACAGTATATGAGCCTGGTGCCAGATGCGCCAGGACTGGCTCCAGGAGCCTTTTTTCAGAAGTCTTGAGGCCTTTACAGTAAATGTGGAAGCTTGCTTGTGGCACAGCTTGTGGCCCCTAATAGTGGTCATGACATATGGAGCAAAATGGTCTCTTGCCAAAATGAACATATTATGAGAAGGGCTGGAACAGTGATAGTGAGATGCAAGTTATTAAAAATAAATAAAAGGCTTAACATGAAAAATAAATGATGCAGATTGAAAAAGGCTATTTTCTTTCAGATGCAACATGTAAAGGCCTTATGGGCACAGTAAATGTAAGGCTGGAAGATCTGATTCCTGAGAAGTCCATTGTTGGGCAGAACACTCAGGCAATGAGTAAGGAATTGTTGGGAGGGTCTGGTCTCTGAGATAAACTGCAGGATGACCCATAGCCATGAGAGAAAAAAGCTGATGTAATAATTACAGGCAAAATCAACATTGCAGCAGCAATGATGAGGCAGATGCCCAGAACTTGTCATCTGAGGGAGAAAGGACACTGAAACTTAGGAAAATTGTGAAATGAAAGTCCAGATCTGCATACATGATTCCCATTAGTTTAAATGGACTGTCATAACTGATTATTTTCTCAGTAAAGATAGGTCGCACGGAGGCCATTATGGTGTCATGTTAAAGCTGATGACGAGCCTGTTATTTTAATGTCATTTCTATATGATTTTTGGAAACCCTGTTATAACCAAAAATTTGATGAAGCCAGGAGTTGGGGAGCTGGTGGCTTATTAAATTAGATATCTGGGTGGAATATTTCCCATTCATAACTACTGAATTGTTTGTATAAATGGCAAAAAAACATAGTTTGCTCGTGCAACATCCTGATGAAATGGGAATAGTTTTACTAAGTCTGCCATGATTAGAGACACACAAATATATCTATATTATAATGTTTATTTGTAAATTGCAAACTTTTGTCATGTGAAGTTTTAGGTGAAAAATCTGAAGGGTTTAAATGGCATTTCTAGTGGATGTATTCATTCTTCTCATCATTTCAAATTCAATCATAGAAATCAAAGGACCTATAGGCAGCGATGGGTTAAATCTTGGGGAGGAGTGGACTGTAAGTGGTCCAATAAAAATTCAAGGCTAATAAGTTAACACTTCTTGATCTCACTATTTTGGCCATGGGAAATAGGGGTCAAAAGGTAGCTGAACAAGCCAGAAAGGTAGGGCTGCTTAAAACTTTGCAAGGACAGACTTGCTTAAAATCCACCAGGATGAATCTGGCCACAAATGCTTGAACTACCTCGGTGGCAATTATTGAAGATTGCTGCATGATTCTTTTGCCTGGGAGACAGCAACTGGGAAAGACTAAAAGCTGACTGGGCTCTATGACTGAGGAGGACCTAATAGAGGAATTAGCCTGGTGCCTACCTACAAGATCCCTGTGCTTCCACAATGCACACCAAACCCAGGGAAATCCTATGTAAGTAGCTTAATCCAAATGAAGCTAAGTGTGTGGAGGATCTGTTTGCCTTTATACTTTTCCCTTGATAGTGGGTGAGGTGCAAACTGTGTTGACCCTTTGCATATTTTACTGAATAATCATGTCATTAACTTCTATATAGACTGATGCAGGGAGGAGCTTGGGGGAGTTTGAAACCTCTTCCCTCTTTCCCATTGGTAATTTTAGTATAGTCATTTTAAGTAATTGGGTATTCCTATTTTTCTTGTCAACCCCAGACTGAAATTACTGTCACCACTCCAGACCTGGCCTTTAAAATGAGGGGTGCTGAATATAACTGAAGTTTAGGTTTTTGGTGCTGGGGAGGGAAGCGCTTTGTCAAGTGAAAACAAGTGTAATTCACCATTGAAAAATGCACATTCTCTCCTGAGAGTGAGTAAGGTTCCCTAGTAGAAGAAAGACTGTGTAGTGTTTTAAGGTGAAATAGGAAGGATGGTTCTATCAATCCAACCTATTCTTAAAAGTCTGTGTGATTTCAAAACTGTTAGCATTTTTTAAGTACACAGGGAAAATATATATGCATGTGTCATTTGCTTTTTTAACACAAAATAAGTGGCAGTTGTTTTAAATCTAAACCTTATCAAGAAATGCTAATGCTCACAATCTAGTAATGTTCAAAGGTATTATTTAATTTTTACATCAAAGGGGTTCATGGGACAAGAGGATTGTGTTTTATAGTTGGCCTGTGTTCCATGTACCTGAGACAAAAAGGAACACGTGCATTTTCCATTGAAGCTTTGTGTTCTGCCACAGATAAGGTGGCATATGTTTTCCTTTAATGCAAATATTCATTGTACCTACAATTTAAATAGGTATATCTTCTTCCTGTACCATGGCCTGGGTCTTGGCTCACTGTTGGCACAGGGGAGGGATCTATATGTCTCTATATAAGTCATAGACAGGACTAGCTGAACAGAATTAACTGATGTGTTGTATGTCAACTTAATTGGGGGTCTCCCAATATATCATTACAAAGTGGGAGCGCATTTGCCAGGATCTAGCTTGCACTCTTTGACTCATGACAAATACATTGTGACAGGCTATTCATTTTGGATTAACTGCATTGAGGTAAATAGAAGGTTGTTCATGCTTTGTTATAGTACCCCTGTGACTTGACTGCAGAGTATCATGGAGGAATGTAGAGAACTAAGATTGTGCAGAGTACCAATGCAAAAGTAAATTGATTTGAATTGTCTTTTGATTTGGCATTTAGTGTGGAAATCTAGCTAGAATAGGGTGATGTTTGCCCCTGTTAGGGAGAACTCCTGGGTAAGTAGGGTGGGTTGCTAGGAGCTTGCAGCACCAAACTCATGGAGTGCCTAACTCCTTCCCTTCTGCCAAAAGGAATGCAAGTCCAGACAGGAAGCAAGTTTAACTGTCGTTTATTACAGCCAACAAACCATGAGGAATTTATGCATGGATAAAAGTCTAGCCACACTCTCAATGAACAGTGGCTCGCAGGTCCGTTTTTAGGCAAATCTATGCCACAATGACATCACAAACTGGGCCCTTCTTCAGCAAGCCTACATTGATTACGATTGGTTATTGAGCAGAAGTCCCCTTATAGCGGTCCCTATAGAGGTTAGCTCACTGGCTCTCCCATGTCAGGTGTCTGGCCTGGATCAGCTCCAAAAAGGGGTACTTCTAAATGTTTCAGATGTGGACCCAATTATTGGTTGGTTGACCCCACTGCTCACCCCTAGGGCCATGAATTGTGATTGGTCGAGCCGCTAGCCCCCAGGCCTGGGACCCAAGTTGGTAGTGTGTACCTTTTCAAGGTATCATGTGCAAGTATGTGCCTGCGTTAAACCCATGTGTGAACCACCAGCGACTATGATAGTGCTCCTTTCCCATCGTGTAAATACGGCTCTGGTTGTAACAAATTTGTTGCAGCCACTGTCTAGCTCGTGAGATCTCTGCTCTTCTCAGCTGTCAATTCTTGGCTCATCATCAGCTCTGCTGGACCATTTGTCCAGAGACCACATTTGTGCGCGTCTGGAGCTCCGAATTAGGTTGAATTTAGGAGAATTATTTGGATATGCCAATACTCAGGTGTGTGCTGTATTAAGCTCAGCCTTAGCTCTCTGAGATCATTGTGGCCTACTGTGACTTCCTGGGCCATTGCCTTGTTTTTACTGTGTGTGTTTCTCCATAGTACCCATAGGTTAGTTGGGGTCCCTCAAGTGTCCCTGTGCTCTGTAGGGTTATTTGCATGTGGGCATCTGAAAGTATTTATACAGTATCTTCTTTGCTTCTTGTGATTTCTGCATTGCTGTGACTAGCTAATGACACAATAATAAACGTGCAGGCATTATGTACATGTTACTGTCCTCTAACTTACAGAACTGAACGCCTGCGTTCTTCATTTTTTTGGGTGCGTGATTGTGTCTCAATATGCAGATGGCACATGTGCTTCATGTCTAGTGCTACTATTTTGTGTTGTTTCTAACTACTAGCTGCATGACATCTTGGCGCTTTAGTCGAGACTGTCAATGGAGTTAACTTTAGTTTCTTCCTGCGGGTCTTCATTCACCTTGCGTGATGTTCGCACTGCTCTTGTGTTGTAAGGTTGGCTGTGAAGGTATCTTTCATTGTACTTGTCCATCGGAGGTGCAGTGGGGGTTGGTGAGAGTTGGTACGATCGACAGCCATATTGTCTTTCATTTTTCTTATGGTTCAAATATTTTGTGGGTGGGAGAACAGGGCCTGATTTCGACCTTCCCTCTTCAACCCTGTGCAGAGAAGGTGCAAAAATCCATTCTTAAAATTACTGCCATAGGCATTCGTGATGTCAGGATACATCGCCTACCTAAGTTGTTTATTCATGGTGAGTGCACAGAAAAAGAAGCAGGGAGCTAGCAAACTAGAATGATGCTGGGGGTTACCTCAGTGCGCACTGACATTTGGCTTGAAGGTGGGATGTTACACAAAGCTTTAGAGGTATTTTACATAACACAATCTATTGTGAAGAACAGATTCAAATGGCTCACCTTACACCTCATTTTTATTTGCGTTTGCAATTAATTGAAGAGCGATTGCAAAATAAAGAGGCCCATTTGCTGAATCAGACTGAGGTCCTGAAACAGGCCCAGGACGCACTCACGCATCTAGAAGATGAAGCACAACAGAGCCAAGTGTTTGAATTAAAACAACAAAAAAATCTAATTGAGCACCCAGTGCAGGGTGAGAAAGAGAGTGAGCTGCACTGCAAGACACATTTAAGGAGAATACAGAAATGGTAAGCCACCTCCAATGCCAATTGAATGACAAGACAGGTCACAATAGATGGCTGTTAGATGACATTATGGCCTTTACACAGACCATAAATGACTTGAAATGGGACTACAATCAATAATAAAAGAGATTGACTCACAACAGGAGTTTGATCAAATGTGTCAAAAGCATTGAAATATTCTGAAGCAACAGAAAATACAACTGATCAAACACCAAGATGCATTAAGGTTAACAATGGATGCAGAAAGGGTCAGTTCTCAGGAACTAACCAGAATTATGAAGAAAATATAGAGCTTCTGGAGTGTGAAAAGCAAGCAGAAGCTGATGTATCACAGACAGTGCATTATAGAGACACGCAAGAGAAAGAGCTTGGTCTCTTGAAAGAAAGGCACCTTGAATACGTGTGCATAATATAAGACTCCCAGATAGAAAATAAAGGATTTCAGGATGAAATACATACAATAAACGGTTGATTGGTGGCTCAGAGCAGGATCCCCATGGCCAGTCAGGACTTGGTGTCAGAGTTATAAATGTAGCTCTTTGAATACCAACAGGAAATAAGGTGAGAGAAAGGCAGGTGTTAGAGTTCAACAAATTAAATTGAGAAATATAAACAGGCCTTGAGGCACCGTCTCCAATCAGGGTATGGAATAGGGCCCTCTGATCAAGGAGTGATGCCCCTCCCATCAGGGATCTCATGCCAGTTATCCACAACTTCCCACATAGAAATGGTAACTGACCTCATGCATACCACCACCTATAGAAAACAGGGAAATCTGAGGCAGCTGGATGTACCCAGGGGTAGCCAAACTGCTCCAGAAGGCTGTCCTTTTGTGACATTGAAGAGTTTTCATCTCTACCAAACAGAAGGGAAGTTTACCGGACCAATGTGTCCTGGAAGACCAAAGAGAATCCTCTGAGTACTTCTAACCCCAAAAACTGCTATAAGGATAAAATCAGATAGTTAAATTTACAGATGATGAGATTGCAAATGGACCACCTAACCTGCTTCGCTGGAGGGGAAATCCAAGAGCTTCAGGGTAGGAAGGGCATATTAAAAACCTCCATACATTCAGGGGAATGGGGGGCAATTACCCAGACTACCTAGAAGGAGGGATGAAGAGACTGTGTTTTATTCTGGGCCTAAAAGTTAAAACAGGGAAAGTTACCCTGCGAATTTTGGCCAGTCCAGGCCAGAGTCCAGATCCTAAGAGTCTGGGAGATATTCCGAATCTTACGAATATAGAGAGCACCTAGAGGACAGAGAATGGAGTCCAAATAGCAGCTCTGAGTCAGAATGTGATGGACTCAAGTGCAGAGAAAAAGAAAGACCAAGGTATCCATTGAAGAAACCCTATATGATGTATCCCTGAATAGATTACGGTCTCCTGAGAGAGATCTTGGAAGAAGTATGAAGATGTAAAAAAGAGAGGCTGATGACTTCACAAGAAATTAGTGTGACACACTAAGAAGGATGACCAAAGAAGAGAATGCATAGACCTTATAGAAACTGATTGCAAAGTAAAGAATTGAGAAGACTTTCATGTGCAGAATGAAGATTACACGTGTGAAAAAGCACTGCAGAAACTGCAAGTAATTTTATAACTGTAAAGATGCCCTAACGCAAGTAGACTAAGTAATTGTAAAGGGTGGCTCTACGTAGTGAATAGACTGCAGGCAGTACCACCAATATATATATGGAATCTTCACATTCAATGTCACAATTTTAGTAAGCTCAACCCATGGTGAAAGGAGGATTGATAGCTGTGTGTGACGCAGCAATGAAATAAGCTGAGGCTCAAAGATGGACCAAAGGAAAACTGCTTGGCCTGGTGTCAAAGGCTAAGGCAGCCAAACCTGGCCTTGAAGAACAGTAAATGTGAGACACTGAGGCATCCCTTGTTAAGCTGCAAAGAGAGAACACCATGAGTGGCAAGTTTATTTATTCAAGACAATGAAATGCTATGAAATGGGCAGATTCACAGGCTCCTGTCATGTGAGTCCAAGATGGAAATAGAAGTGAGAATCCAAGCCTGAACCTTGATAAGAAAATGCTCACATTCCTTTATATTGCCAGAGAAGAAAAGCTACTACAAGGCCAGGTTCAAAGACAATCTCAATGGCAGAAAGCATGAGTGATGAGAGATGATGGGCTAATTGGATGCGTAGGTACGTCAAGTCCACCCACCAGCACCTGGGGTAGCAGCTTACGTGCTGCTAGAGAATCAAATGTTCCAGAAGGGTACAAGCAGACCAGCCAATTGTAGAGGGCCATATAACAAAGGGCCTTATAGTTTGAGAGTCAATGATGTATTGTGTTTCTAATCACTGTCGAAGATGACTTGCACTAAGGGTGGGCATGAGTTGCCCACCTGACTATAGAGACCCAATCACAATCCAATCCCTTATAGAAAGTATACTTAGATACTCCCATTAATCTAATCACAATTCCGCGTAGGTTTTTGTAGTTTGCTACGTAATATGACATCATGTATGACGAGTTTTAGCGATAAAAGTATTGTTTTTTATGAAATGCGTTGAGACCATTCTGTGCGACGTCCGTTGATGTACGTTGTATTCCCTGTTTTAGATAATTGAGAATAAAACAGACAATTCGCCAACTTCCTGAGTCAGTCTTCTTATTTCCTGTGAGAGTTATTCTCCATCCCATCCATTGTACGATGTGTTACCTTAATTAAAAGGACTATAAGGGTTCACTTGGTAGCCGAGGATGGTTTGGTAGCAAGACCCATCGACCAGTAAGACTCCAGTATTTCGTACGATCAGGCACCCTCCGCCATCTAGCTGTAAAATCGTGAGGTTTCCTGTGGAGAGCGGTCAATATAGAATTCTTGCAAGAAAATTGAGATGGTGGGGCGGGTCTTTCTTTGACAAAATCCTTCCTGGTTTCCACAGGCACTTTGCGACAGAAGGCAAAAGTGGTTGATTGGAGGGGGGAGTCAAAATCAAAGGCCTCGAGCTGAACGAGCGAATGGTGAGTAGACTAAGGGAAAAGGCAAAATGACCGGATGGGATTGTGGTAATTTAGAAAGTAGCGGGTAGTTTAAAAGTAACGGGGAAAAGTAAGTGGAAGTTAAAAATAACTGGCAAAAGTAACGGTAGTTAAAAAATGAATGGGAAAAGTAACAAGTGATTTGTTTGTTGTTGTGTAAATAAGAGAGAGAGAAAGCCTGGGTGTCCTAACCTAAGGGGGTTCAGAAGAAATTGTTGAACGGGACCTCCAGAAATTCAGAGTGGCAGGTGACACACCAGTAAGTGTCCTTCTTTTGAGGTCAGTGGACAAAACACTGTCTACAGGGTGACAACTGGCAGAATGAAATCAACTAGGAATCCTTGAGGGAATTTTTTGGTAGAAGCACACAACCATCGGACTTTGCTGAGAGTGAGCATGATAGAGCCTGGCTCACATGCCTGACTTTGATGGAAGGGAGCAGCAGAGAAATAGTGTGGCATGTGGCACACCAGTCTGTGTCTGCCCCTTGAAGTGAGTGGACTAGACATGTGCCATCAGATGACACCATGTAGGGAGAGTGAGACAAGCTGGGAAACCCTAAATACAGCTTTGTTAGAGGCATGCACACTTGCTTTTGCATGTGACTACCGGTTGAAGTCAGTAGATGAGACTTGTGCCATCAGGTGACACCTGGGAGGAAGAAGGAAATAAGCTAGGAATCCCTGAGGATGTTGTTTGTGAGAGTCACACACACATGGTTTTGCTGTGAGAAAGCAGACGATATTCAGGGTGGTGCGTGCTACACCAGTCACTATCCATCTCTTGAAGTGAGTGGACAAGACATCTCCCATCGTATGACATCTGCATATGGAAACAGGACAACCTTGAAAACCGTGAGGGCAGATGGTGGGAAAGGCAGCAACACCAGCTTTTGTTGTGAAGGAACAGCAGAGATTCAGGATGACGGGTAATACACCACTTTGTGTTGTCTCCTATTGTAAGTGGATCAAACACTTGCCTTCAGCTAACCCTTCAGAGAAGTAGTGGGAGGAGCTGAGAATCCCTTAGGACAGATTGTTGGAGAGCAATGCACACCTGGTTTTGCTGAGAGGGAGCAGCAGAGATTCAGCGAGGTGTATGAAGCACTAGTAATTGTCTGTCACTCAAAGTGTGCCATCTGTGGCATCTGGGAGAAAGACCGGGACAAGTTGGGATTCCCAGAGGGCACCTTGTAGAGAGGCATACATACTTGATTTTACTGGGAGGGATCAAATGAGATTCAGAGTCGAGCTTGATATTCCAGCCAGTGTTCGGCACTTGGGGTGAGTGGAAAAACATGTATGATTGGGTTACACCAAGAAGGAATGTTCGGGAAGCTCGTGGGAGAAGCATGCTCATTTGATTTTGCTGGCATTGTGGGACAGGGATTTGGGGGAATGACAGGTGACACACATATGGACACACTTTGAGCAACATATCAGAAACCAATGGATCTAGAAGCAGAGCAAACAGAGCTTTTCATGGTCTTTATATGCTGCATCTGCACCTCCTGAATGCCCCAGGGTGGCAAATAATTGTACTTGGTCATTGAGGATACCATCCGAATCACATTCTACAACCCCTTTCATAAGTCACTCTGGAGTACATGGGCCAATACAAGAAAATGTGTGTGTATTGTGCCACGAAAATGAACATCCACATGGATCGAAAGAAGAGGTTGCACTTTCAGTTCTATCCACTATCTCTGGGAGCAAAAGGTGGAGGTGGGCCGATATTATCTACCGATGATCAGAATATATCAACAGAAGGAGTGCTTGAATACCATGAGGAGATAGACTGTGGGACTTTCAGTATTCACTTTCAGTCTCTTCTAGACCTTGGTGTTATTAGCATACATTTTAGGCCCATTTTAGACAATACGTTGCTCAGCCTTCACTTTAGAAACAACAGCTATCCAAACCCCCACATATTCAGAATACTTTTCGGAAAAAATATTTCATTTACTTTCCTGCCAGTGGCCTTTCATTTTAGATATTTCATGCACGTCTTTTGCTTTCAAGCTTGCATCTGATTTCAGTTGTTTACAATGGGACTGCTCTCTTGGTCAAGTACTTCATTCATTGTACCCACTTATGGATCAGGTCTTGGGGGCACCTCTTCTAGATTAGCTGCCGTATCTCTGATAAATCTCAGGTACTGGTGTCCCTCTGTTTTCAGGGAACATTAGAAGGTCCTTACGTTTCTTCTCACTCTTGCACCTTTTCTTGGTTTACACCCTCTTCTGTATACTCTCCCAGGGGTTTCAATAATTTGCCCTTGCGATTGGCCTGAGTGGCTGATGGTTTGTCTAGGGATTTTGTTTTGGTTTGTGGTTTCTATGTTGATTCTATAAACAGATTTTCAATTATGCCTAAATAGGTCTCACCTCTTTGGCTACTAGATGACTCCGCTAACCTGTTAATTCCAAGATTTTATGTGCAGCTTGGGATAACGCGCCTTGAAACACTTGTGTATGGGCGCGTTATAAATGCCATATCATATCATATTTCTACCATCTTGAAAGTCTTTCTGCAAGTGTTCTTCCTTTCTCAGCATTCCACAAATGCATGAAAGTTATCAGCATCTTGCGGTATCTACCTCCAAATGTGCCATTCACGGTTGCTCCATTCCCTCTTTCACTGGGTTTGTGTACCTCTTTCTTCATGTTTCTCAGACATCACGCTTGTATTTATAAATGGTATGCAGGTCTAATAGGACCTTCTAAGTGTGTTGCCCAGCAGTGCATTTGTCAGAGTTACTCAGGGTAAAGTCTTATTTGAATCATATTAGTATAAACTCAGGATGTTAGAGAATTATTGTTCTCATATAATGATGCAAGAGATCCTTGAAAATGGGGATTTTTAGTCATCCCTGAAAAGGGAAAATAGGAGGTTTTGCCCTTGCCTAATTTTAGTTGTCTGTGTTTCTGTGACTGAGGGTTCTTCAGCACCCTACTGCTTGTAATAACATGCTTTGATATCTTTTGACACAAGAGAGGGCAAACACACCAGATTTATTAAAGGTGCAATTTCCGCGCCAGACACCAGGGTGCACCTACCACCCTTGAGAGTTAGGAAGGGGCACCTCCTAAGCGTGAAAGAGAACACGGGTATACCAATGAGCTGCAGTCACATCATGAAAGAAAGTCTTGTGGGGAAATGCAGGAGGTAGGATGCACTGTGTATGCCACCGGGCCAGGGAGCTTTCGTATATTATTATGAGAAAGGGAAAAATCCCAGGTAAAAACACTCCGCAGGGATGCCCCCAGGTTGGGCCTCACTCTCAACACATGGTCAGCGCCTCACAGATCATGGAGGAGGGAGATGAGACTCAAGCCGCGCGTCACAGACAGACTAAACTAGTTAAGACCTCACTGGGTGATGTAATCACAGGCGGCAGGCCAATCCTGCGGGCCCTCGGGAGTAGAGGGGAAATGGACCAGAGCCAGAGAACCATTCACATGGCGTTGACTGCCTTTCAGCAGGAGGTTATGGGAATGGGAAGCTAAACAGAGTGCCATTCCAGGAAAAAACAATTAAACTGTAAATTTCCATGTCCCTGGGAGGTGTCCAGCCTTCACAGTACCCACTACAAGCTATGCAAATGCCATTACCAAGCATGTACCATGTGAATGTCTTCCTTCCCACCAGAAGCTGGGTGTGCTGTGTTCCTTTCACAATGGTGCTGACAAATGGCAGAATAATAAAGTACCAGCGGTCAGCACAAATGTTATTTTACTAATTGCAAACTGTTCCTGGGAGGGGAGAGAAACAATGTGAAGCCACATGGGGAGGTGATGTGTTGGGTGTACTGTTCATCTGTTTGCTCCAATCACATTTCACTAACATAAATATAGTTCTAAGGAACAACATGAACATCCTGAGTTGTAATTGTTTATAAGAGTCTTGATAATTCTGTTTTGTAGCATAAAACTGATGTTCACTGTATGCCCAGATGCCAGCTCTCATCAATCAGTTCTAGTCAACTGTTCTGTTTGACTTGTGCTTGCCCAACTGTAATAAATGAAGTTATTTCTTGCCCGGTGTGTGCTGCTTTTTTATCACGATTTTGATATGGTGGGATGGGAGGACCCCTGATACAGTTATCTGGTGCAACACACTCAACATACAAACAGATATGCAACAGAAGTGATGAGAGTGATAGTGCATCTATCACGGACAATGGGTAAGGATGTCAAAAAAGGAGATTTTCTAACTATCCTTGTCTACACAAAGCTCTTTTTAGGCTGTGCTAATGTGCCGCCTATCTACGAGTGGATGGAATAAGAGTAGGAAGAGCACTGACTAGTTGTATCCTATGTTTCATTTTGTTTGATCAGTTGTTTACACACTCATGGTTTGTAAGTCACTTCATTCTCCCATATATCAAACTTCTGTACATCAATTATACATAACAAGAGGGGCTGGTCAAAAAGCATCAGATTACTTTCAGCAACATCTGATTAGATAGTAGTCTATGTGTTCTCGCATTCCAAGCCCCTGGTCGTTTTCTGTCCACTCTTAGATAGGCGGCACATTAGCACAGCCTAAGGAGAGCTTTCAATCGTATCATGCTTAGGTCTCACGTCTCATCCAGGTAACTAATTTCCCAGGTAATGCACATTATCCTTCTGAAACTTTTCCAGCAAAATGGTCAAACTTGCTTCGCCTACAATCCTCAGTACTTCCTACAAACACCCATTGTGCTCACTCGGATCCCATCCTCAGATCAATATGTCATCTTGTTAACACTTTACCACTTCCATTCTGCCTACCAGCCTGTCCACCACACTCTGTAATATGATCAATGCCAAAATCAACCCATAGATCTGTACACAGCCTTACCAAACCACTACTCTTTCGCACTCCCACTATTTGGATTATCCATTCTGCCACTTCTAATTCTTCAATACTATGTTCCCTTTTCAATGTTTTCAATTCACTCTTAACTTCTGCCTTTCAGGCCAACATTGTGGTATGACTTTCAGCTCTAACAGCTATGCTCACATTTTAATCTTTTTGCAGTGCACAAACCCTTTGACACACCCTGGTTTATTCTCAAACACATCTGGATACCACATTTCACCCTCACTTTTATCACTTGAATTCCCTACATTCTCAGCCACTACAGTCAAAACCTGGTCAGGATTATTTGGGTCCAACTTTATCCCCACATTAGCTTGCACATCCCAAAACAGGAGATCTCCCCCATTCCTTGGTTACATGATCCTAACCTGTTGCTTTTCGGTCCTTAAATTAAAGCTGTGCTTGGAACTCTCCCAATATATCCATGGTTGTCTCCCCATACACCTGTGCAGAAACTCTGGCCTCTTGTAGAGTACAACATTTAATTATCTGCCTCCACGTATCCACACTCATTAGTCTATCTGCAACTTGATCCCAACATCATTCACATTAAAGGTAGATTGCAGCTTTTTTTCTCTGTGGCTGAGCATCAACTGCATTGACTGCAAAACTCACATCCTCTTTCACATTTCACCAGTCCCATGTGGCACAATGATGAAGTGACTTGCTGCACTGATCTACTACATCCAGACCATTGCCAGCAACACCTTGCAATGGTCCCCTTTTGGCTGCAATCTCTGCAGACTCAGTGTATCACAGAGCAATCCTTTTTGCTGGCCAAATGGCCTAGGCTTCCGCATTTATAGCACTTCTTGGTCCAATTGTATCTCGCATCTTGTCTTGGTTTTGGTTCCAACTTTTTCCTGCCAACCAGCCTATTAAGCTCCTTTCCACGTTTCTTATTGGTCGCTTCTATCTTCTCTTCCATAGTGAGGTTATCTGCATGTATTTTGCCTGCTTTGCTGTCCAGTTCTTTAATGCAGGGCTCTGTATGTTTGATGATTTGTGTTACTTCATTTGTCCTTTCCAATGTTTTGTCTCCTTCTCTTCATAACACCTCTCTTATATTGTGGTTGCTGCATTTGATCATTAATTTATCCCTTAGATGTTCTTCTCTGCAGTGTTCAAAACCATACTTTATCACCAAACCACTCAAAATGGTAGCAAACTCTTAAATTCTCCAATTCCAATGGCAAAGTTGTATCTAACAAGTATTTTATTCTCCTCAAAGACAAATTGATTATCCAGTTGCAAAAGACTTACATCAAAAGTGCCAAGGTATCCTTGTTCCTCATTGGTAGGCTCTGGCAGACTTTTTTATAGTATGTGCCCCTCATGACACATGTGGCGATATAGCACAGAGTACATTCAATCAGCCACACAGTTAAACCCATATACACTAGGGATGTACCTCAAGAAGCCTTCCTTCCAGTTTCCCCACTTTATGGGTGCCTCACCAGGTGCTTACAAAAATAATGGAGGCCCAGGTATATTGGCCATGCAGGTGGTCCAGGAAACTGTGATATGGTGGTCCAAGTGTGGCGCCATGCACATGCTGGGTTTGCACCGATGACGCAGCGGCCAGCTCAGTGCCACAAGACCAGCATCCTTCCTCCACTCCTTACCGCAGTGAGCTCGGTTCGAGGTTCTAGTCAACAATTTCTCTTTGGCAGTTGTTTCCTCTGATTCAACACTTTGGAGTCCAGCAGCAACGGGTGGGACTGGGGCTCCTGCTGCATGTCGTGGCAGGTCCTTCAAGCCCTGTCACCAGTATTAAGTTCCAGAGACAAGTAAGTCATCACATCTATTAATTCCAAGTTCAAATATTACAGCAACAGCCCAACAACAACTGCTGTCAGCCCCTTCGCCTCTCCAACAACCTCCTTCTTCTTTGGACAATAACATTTTCTCCCTGGGTGTTCTACACCCTGTTGCAGTGTTCTCCTTCTGGTTTCACAGGATGGAAATGATCCACAGTATTAAACATAAGATTTCATATATATACAACACTCATGCATACAACACAATGCACTGGTAGTCATTGTTGAAAACCTATAATCAGCATCTCCAGCTGCTACCCAATATCTGGCCTCCTTCCATCTAGATGACATCTCTCACCCGCTGCCATCAACTACATAGGCATCTGTATGTCTGTCCCAACTCAAATAAAGTCAGACATTCACACCCACCTTCTCAACTCAATACCCTCAGAGGAGACTTTCTTTTACCATGTTTCCCAACATAGAGACCACGATTACAGATCTTATCTTTTTCTATAAATAAGGTATCAGTGCATACATGGGCCTATCTCTCTTGTTCACTGAAAACTCTCAAGTGTTCAGAACACTACTGCTTTCCTACTTCTGCAGCTCAAAATATATGACCAGCTTCTCCTGGCATTGGACCCCCTTCTCTGACTTCTCGGCTTCATGCGTTTTAATGTAATACAAACTAGGATGCTATGAAGAATCCAGGTAATTCATCCCTTCTCCTCAAGGGCTAGCCACCACTGCAGTACTATAGAAGAAAGCTCAGTATGCAATACACCCACAAGGGGACATGGCAAATAGGATTTAACTGGGGGTGACCATCGCTTAGGGGACAAGGAATCCCCAGATGAAAAATTACAGGGGCTGACCATCCCTTATAGGACAAGGAAGCCCTAGATAAATAAATCTGTAACATCTACCTTAACCCAAGAGTTGCAATTGTTCTTGGATACATGGGGGCTATACACATTTGTAATGTGCAGAGGCCTTGATTTGACTGCTGGCCACACCTTGATGCCAGAAACACAGAAACAATGGTGTTGCATCTCTCATTGCAGAGAGGAGCGTAAAAGGTCTGAGACCCTTGCTTGCAAACAGAGAGACAGCCACGCTTGCAAACAGAGAGACAGCCACTGAGCAGGAACCAGCTGCTGCAGGAGACTCATCTTGAGCAAGGCTGCGGAGAGGTGAAGCCTATGCTGTAGCACAGAGCCAATGCATCCATGAGGCAGGATCATTTTGAATACATGGTGGGTGGAGGGATGTCAGAGCCTTCAGAATGCTGCTTAGTCCAGGAAGGCAGGAGACCCAAGGTACACAGGTCTCCAGCAGTGAGAGACGGAACCGCCACAGATGTGGCAAACTGGTGTGCACGAATTCCAAAGCCCAAATGAAGAACTGCTGCAAAGGAGCCGATGACCCGAGAGGTGTGGTACTGCAGCTGCTGGAGCAGCTGTCTGCTTCAAAGCAGAATGCTGCAGAAACACACATATGCAGCTCATGCAGAGGAGAGGGAGGTGTGCTGCAAAGCTAAGGTACTTCAGGATTATGTGCGGACAATATGAGGCAGGTTAAAGGGTCAGAGGTCCCAAGTGGGGCTAATGGGTGAACCTGCAACCAAAACCCTGTGAGGGGGTACCAAAGACCTGAGAGAAATAGAAAAAACTTGAGATTGGTGAATCAGAACACAAAACTCAACTAGGCAGTAACAGAGCGAGAATATTTCAACCTGAAATCAAGACCCAGAGAGGAGGTAGGATCCACCAGAGAATCAAAAGCTCTGAAGAACCAGAGAGCCCAGTCCGGGCTTAGAACCCAAGTTGCTCATGAAGGGTGGGAAACTACAATAAATAAAAGCTGCTCATAGAGGCAGAGGGCCCAGGCTGGGAAGAGAAAGTCTATTGCTTAAAAAAAATTGAAACACCTTGAATGAATGAGCAAGAGACACTGTTTATAAAACTGAACGACTCACAAGTTCAAGTGTTGCATTTGAGGAGCACACCTTCTAAGTTAAGTAAGACTTTGTTGAGGGGGGCCAAGAGGCCTCTTTTGTATAGCAACTTAAGGAACGTGTTTGACCTGCAGGAGCAGGCAGGGTCCTGAAAGACCAAGAGGAGAATTTGAGAGACATTTGGGAGGGGGGTCATGCACCAGGGGGAGTAAGAGCACTTCTCCCGGTTTAGTTACTCTTTTTTATTATTAGTGTTGAGGCCAGTTCAAAGGGCAGCATAGGTTTGGACAGGGGACAATGTTTTTTTTGTGTAGGACGTCCTGACAAGCACCCTTTTGTTAATTTCTAGAATAGGGATGGTTCACCTTAGAAATAGGGATAGACAAGCACTTTAATAAAACCGACACACTTTGAACCATTTCTTTGTGTCTGTTCCCTTTGTCTGACTTACCTAACTGCATTTTCCTGCTCTTTATAATCCCAAAATACTCCTCATCAAGAAGTATCAGCTATTAATTTCTCATCCTCCACTGTAGATCAGAACCATCAATGACCATGTGTGTAAAGACTGGAGGGGGGTACCTGTACTCCTGCCCTCTACATGGCAGAGTAGAAGCACAGAGAACCCCAGCTAAGATTCTTTATATGGTAGAATGGACGACCAACCAAGGCTTAAGCTCTGAGGAGGTGATGCAGGCTGGTTCTAAAGTAGAGTGTAGTCCCCAAGCCCCCCACGAAGGAAGGCCCACACATTATGTTATGTGCTAACACAGTTCTTTATATAAAAATAAGGTTCAATATATATGTATATATATATATATATAGATAGATATATATATCTATATATATATCTATCTATATGTTCAGTGAAAAAAACTTTGTTAAAGGGACGTTATGGTTAAGTTGCGCTACTAAAAACCTATGAAATTCAGTGAAATTTTTTTTTTTTCACTGAATTTCATAGGTTTTTAGTAGCGCAACTTAACCATAACGTCCCTTTAACAAAGTTTTTTCACAGAATTTCATAGGTTTTTAGTAGCAAAACTTAACAATAATGACTTTGACTTTATATACATTTCATATGGAACTGACTAGATCTCTTCTTATGAACTTGATGTCCGCGGAGAACAGTACCACTACCTAAAAACTTTGGGGGGCGGGGTATGTTTGATTGTTATATCATAATATAAGAACATTTAACAAATTCAAAAAGCAGCACACAAACACATTATATAGCAATACAAAAGAAATGTAACCCATATATGTAACACACTAACCATTCATTTAAATACAATATGTTCTGAAATGGAATATACCACAAGAACATAAATTGGCTGCCAACATAATTACCTCACAGACACAACAGAACTGAGAACAAGACCAGACCCACTGAATACATAGGACTTATCTTACCAGAAATAGTAAGTGTACTTCATGTTACTCATATATTTATAAACTTTCTGTATTAGATTAAAAAATATATTATCTTTTCTTTTTTTTTCTCACAGAAATGTCTAGTACTCTGGAATGGCTAGCGGACAATTTCCCACATGAAGAAATGTCACAAGATGGTGAAACTAATGGTAAACACTTTATAATATAAACCATTTAAATATTATTATTTTGTATACATTTAACATATATATATTTTTTTATACAGAGCATAACAAAATAGAAACTACCTCTGAAGAAGCTGTTATGGAAAACACGCTTGACAACATAAAAGAAAAAATTGATTTACTGTTGACCAATTTTAATAATTTGAAAACTTTTTTGAAGATCATTTTAAAACAAAAACGTCATACCATTGCCCCACATGTACTTGTCCCTCCTCACCATATCCCAGTCAATTATCCCCAAACCCTCTCCATAATCCAAAACGTTTTGATGAGATTTCCATCCCTTCCTCACCTAATACCAATCATGTTGAAACCCCAAATTCTCCTGTTTTTGTTTCTGTTTCTGCCTCACCTTCTCTGTCATAAATTATTAATATATGTTAAATAAAGTTTAATTTTTATATTGTATTGTGAACAGTTTCCGTTTTTTTTTTTAAAAAAACAATAAAAGTGTCCGCAGACAGTGCGAGTGTTCTGAAATGTTCGTACATAAACGAAAATGGAGGTGTCCTGAAGAACACCACACCTGTTCGTACTGTTCGCTATCAAGTTAAAACTGCTCTAAGAACACACGTGGTGTCCTGAAATGTTCGTAAAGTGTTAGGCGATCCTCTGCACACCAGGCCGCTACACACCAGGTCGCTACACATCAGAACACTGCTCACATTCCCCCAGCATCTCCTCCCAAGCTTCGAGGCTCAAGTGATTCGGTGAACCCACAGAACCGAAAACTCCGTACCAGCTTTAGTGTACGGGCTCGATTACAACCCTTTCTGCATTGGCAATTGCCTTGGAGAACATATAGCAGAAGGGGCGGCGTTTCGTCTTCACGTCGGTCATGTGATACACGGTGGCGTTCCTCACGTGATCTTGGCGGACGTCACATGACCCAGAGAAGTCACATGACCCAGGGACACGCAGTATAAAGGTCTGAGAGACAGAACACTCATTGCTTCTCAGCTGGCTTCAGACCCTGTTTGGCGTTACTACTTGCTCCTTGTTATCTTGATCATGGAACTCTACCTCGGACTCCCTCGGACACCCCTTTGTACCTTTGCTTGGAACTGTTGACCTGTTGCCGGATTTTTGGACTTCACCTCGACTTGTCTTTGGATCATCCCTTATTACCTTGATGAACTTCTACGCCCTTTCCCTTCTTGGGATTCAGGTCAAGCCCTCTCTCTACAGGTGGCTAACCCTTCATCCACGCTAACCTGCGGTTCTACCATTCCAGGGACCGCCGCATCATCTGAGTCTCAAACCTCTCTACTAGGTTACCTGGGTCACCCTTACACCAGATAGGTAAGACACTTTAGATCCTTTTGTTTATCTGACTGTATTGTGATTGCCTGGTACTTAACCTCGTTCCTTCTTGACAGCAGCATCGGTGTTCCAGAGGCTCCGTGGATCTGGGAAGACATCTCCCACCTGTGGCCTCAAAGGTCGCACAGTGGGTTTCTATTTAGTTCACCTGTGCGTCACTTGGGGACAGAGGACTCATCGGTCTACACGACACTCAAGTCAGAACATAAAGAAACAAAAATTAAAGTGTTCTAAAGAACACTATATCTGTCCGTAATGTTCGCTATCAACTTAAAACTGTCCTAAGAACACAATTGCTGTCCTGAAATGTTCGTAAATACACGAAAATGATGTGTCCTGAACAACAGTACAACTGTTCGTAGTGTTCGCTACCCAATTGAAAGTGTTCTAAGAACACAATTGGTGTCCTGAAATGTTCCTACATAAACTAAATTACACGTGTCCTGAAGAACACTATATCTGTCCTTACTGTTCGCTACCAAGTTTAAACTGTTCTAAGAACACACGCGGTGTCCTGAAATATTCGTTTCACGTGTGACACACTTTTAATTACTTCAGAACCCGAACAGTGTTCGTAGGACATCAATGCGCATGCGCTAACCAATCTCCGTGCACTTGGTGTCCTGCGGACAGGCGCTTCCTTCGCAGACTAGTTCGCAAACAGATCATATGACCGCGCCCACGCTCATCGTGTGTCCTGAAATGGGGACACTGTTCGTGTTGCCGAACAATTTAAAAGTACATTTTCAGTTAATCCATAATATTTTTCAATAAACTCTCACCATGCCACAAGTCCCACATAGCAATCTTGACTTTCTATATACCTTTTGAAACTTTCCGATCCTTTTTTTGTGTTCGATCTGTCCGTGCACAGTGCGCACAAGCACCCCTATAAAAGACCACGCCCAAGAGCTTATTCCCATTGTGTTTCTGGCTATTCTTCAGAACACAGTGATTTTTGCTGCCACCTGCAGACTACACCATCATCGACATGACATCCTTGGCTGCTGAACTGCCACTTGGTGCTGCACCTGCTTCAGCACCACCACCACCCCCTCCACCACCACCACCTCCCCAAGGGCCTGAAGAGGGGAACAGGAGTGAGGATGCGGAGGAGAAAGAAGAGGATGATGAGAAAGAGGTAGAGGAAATCCCTACTACCCGCACTAGGTGTGAGTCTTGGGTGTGGCGGTTATTTACCATTCATGGGAATGGTCCTAAGGCTTGTGCGAAACATGTTACCTGCAATGAGTGCAAAATGATACTCAGTCGCGGGAAGCACGGTAACTACAGCTTTGGGACCACTACTATGAAGCGACACCTGAGGTCATTTCACTCTGGGGCTATTTGCAGGGTTGTACCTTACGAAGAACGTAGAAGGTTGATTTCCTCTACTTCACCCTCTGTTTCTGATCCTGTCACCACAAGGACCACCTCTGTGGTACAGCGTCTTTCTCAAGCTGCCTCACAGGCCATACAGAATGCTGATGACCCTTACCTTTCGAGGGTCACAGTTGTATGTGTGTACTGTGACACAGTACTCTGCAGGGGGGAGCGAATTCGGAGTGCTTTTGAGACTATCGTCTCAGAGCACGAGAAGACCTGCTCACTACCCAAATAAAACCCACTCTACATCTTCCTCTCTCACCTCACCCTTTCTTATCCCTGTGGTTGGTGTCCCCCCCTTTACCCTCCTTTACCCTCCTCTCCTACTGTGTCGTGTCTGAAAAACCAAAAAAAATACAAAATTACAAAAAAAAAAAAAAATAAATAAGGCTCTTTTCAGAGCCGCCTTTCCCAGTTAAAAAATAGAAGTGAAAATAAATGAAGCAGGGCTCTTTGTATTTTTTAGAAGTCCGCGAACAGTTCGCGAATATTAAAAAAATTGGGCTACTACTCCATCACAAACATTGTAATTTTCTCTGGAAAGAAGTGGTGGCTCTGAAAAGAGCCTTTGGGTGGTGTTTGTAAGTCAAAAATTGTAAATGCTTAACATCTACTTCAAAATCGTTGTTGTAATTCCAAAAAAGGTCGCAATGCATTTTGTACATTTCTCAGAAAAATCTGATTGCCAGCATAAGTAAGATAGACTCCATCTCTGCGAAAAATGTATGGACTACAAAACATATTTTCATTGTGAAAAGAAGACATGCCAAAATCTCTTAGAAAGCCACAAACAGCCTTATTAACATTGTGCCTTGCTTTTTCCATTTGTGGACCAAATGAAGAAGAACGAAGCCACATTTGTCTCTGCGCAATCTGTGAAAATATCACTTGCGAATTAGGAAACATGTCCATAACCTTCCTCAGTCCTTCTTTCATAGCAAATTGCAAAAAAATTCCAGTCACATGCCCTAAACTGTTCCCTCCAAAATGAATTACAATTATGTCTGGATGTTGCTCTGTCTCCAAAGTAGCACAGAGAGGTAGCAAATCCAACCACTTCATTCCACGTACTCCATGCCAGTGTACTTCCACATGTGGGAATCCAAGATCTACAGCTACTCCACAGCTTTCTGCATGCACCTTCAACCAATGTATCCACGAATCTCCTAAAATCCAAACAATCTGTTTTCTGAAACACACAGCCATAGCTATCTTTTGTTCTCTCAGCAAAAAGAGTATCTCAAAAAATCTCTCCTGGCACAACACACCCACCAAACTTTCCTGACCTATCCCTTTCAGTGCTTATTCTCATTTGCATGACTTCTGAACCCAAAAATCCCCGGATGTAACTCCCGATGTCCTGGAACTACCGCCATGTTCGCGGACATATCGTAACATGAACAGCCCTTCTACCATTTCCACTACACTCTCTCTGCCATTCCCTCATTGGATGTACCTCAAAAATCACATGACCATGCACCAATCACATTCAAGACCTCTACATCTAACTGCATCATCATAGATCAGCACTGCAAATGTACTCTGAATCTCTCTGAGTACAAGTGTCATATCATTGGCAAGCAGCATCTACCACAAATACTGTACAAGTCTTCAAGATTTCTACTTGAAGCTCCACGCATATCCATATGCATGAACACAAACTTCAGGTATGCATATTTTCTGTGTAGTACATGACATAGCTCTCAACCATTTTTGTTTTAGAGGCGGGTGAAATCACCCGATTTTATTTTTAGCGGGTGAGACGCCCATTGGAATGAATGGGCGTGCAGGAGGCTTGGCGGGTGAGTCTGCCCTTTACAAGGCGTGTGACACCCGCCAAAAGCGTGTGACTTGAGAGCTATGGTAGATGAACACATTTTCAAACAGACTTTTACCTTGTAAAATCTGTTAAATGAATTTACTGTACTTTTTTCAATTTCCTAAAAACAACTACCACTTATACACCTTTATACTTTTTACTTTCTTTAAACACACACACTCAAATCATGTTAAACTAACATTTTTTAAATGAAATATATAGACTACATATATTCAAACAAAATTGCATGCAAACACAATCTATGTTTAAACCTTTATAAAAATGCTTATACAATTTCATATTTTTTGTTTTTATTTATTTATTTACTTAATTACTTTAAATTAGACATGACATTGAGGCGCTATTACCTAGAACAGTTTACTTACAGAAATAGTGGTATTCACTAATATATTATAAATTTCACAAGACATAGTAAAGATATTTTATTTTTGCTACAGTTAGTCATTCAATACAATTTGTTCATTAAGAACATATCATATACACTGAACTGATGCAATGTATCTTATGTAAATAAATTAGTTTAATAGTTTTACAGAAGGCACTGAGGATTTCAATTAAAAAAATCAATATCTAAATTAAAAACAGTGCTATATACAAACAAAGTTAATAATTTGGAGCTTTCACAGTTACAGTGAAGACCAGTTTCCTGAAAAGAAGCAGCCGAATTCGAAGAAGAAAGAAAAACTAAAAAGTTACCTGTTAATTAAAAAAAAAAGTAAGTAAAATATCACCATATTATTTATATTATTAATCAAATATACTATAACATTAATACCAGCTATTTTGGTTTCTTAAAATAGAGATTTTGTACCCTTTTGTCCAAAAATGTCCATGTCGTAAACAGCGATTTACAACCAGAATGGCCCACAAATTTCTATTTTTGGACACACAAATTAGCCAACTGAACCACTACAATTTTCATATGATAGAACAAACAACTGTTTTAATTGTATACATTCCATTTACTGTTTGTACTTTTCCACACCACTAGCTTACTTTTTTTTCTCATCTGAACCCCAGTTTAGTGACACATAAATTCAAGAATACCTACCCCTACTAGTTTTAGTTCCCAATGCACAATCACACACCATTACATACATCTTTATCATCTTACTCAAACATTCATGCACACAGCACACATACATTCCAGAACACCCCAACCCATATCTTCTTTATTTTTTTCAACATACCCTAAAGAATGCCTACCAAAAGACAACTCCATAGAAAGCAACGCAAAATTAGAGCAAATGAAAATAAAGGTGTCCAACATAAGCATCCATCTCTAGCAGGATTTGTAAAAAAAGTTGAAACAAAACAGCTAATGCAATCATTTAGTGAAACACAAAAAGTTTCAAGTACAACAACTTTGCTTCCTCTATCAAAATGTAAAACAAACCAAAAAACAATTAACAGAAAATCACCTATCAGTACAGATAAAACTACTTCTTCAAATTTTAATATAGTGCAAAGTAAGCATACCAAGAAAAGTATTTTAGCCAAAGTATACCGTCACAAAGTCCTTCAAAATCTTATAAAAACAGGAGAGAAATCAGGTTCAAAGCTTAAAACCTATCGTAGGAAATTAATCTTAGAAGCATTGATGTACAGTGCAATTCTTCTCAAAAGAAATTTATATATTTTACTGTTAAACAAAATGAAATCACTAACAAAACTAATAACTAAATTACAAAAAAGACTTCTCAATAAGCGAAATGTCAACAGAAAGAACTTCTTAAGTATCTGCGGAGGTGAATGGAATCACACTACGAGCACAGAACCATATTTTAATGAAGAAGCGTACAAACAAAAGCAAACGAATATAATTGCCATAAATAGCAGTGGTCGAGGTTATGAAAAAGTGAATAATACCATAATGGAACAAGAAGTACTCCTTACAAAAATATGCCCTGAAAACTTAGAATTACCCCTCCATTCAACTGAATCAGAACGTCTAGTGTACAAATGGCCATTCACGTCAATGTGTAACATTCCCAAACAATGTTTCAAATTTTTACACCAATTCCTCAATAAATATGTAAAAAGCAAAGACAAAATCAAAATTAAATTACTGCAAAATATAGATACCTGTCCAGTGCGCAAGTACACAGGACTACAAGGACATTCATTGTCCTGCATTACAGGACCTACTTGTAAAACCACTTTCCATGATATCAAAAGGATATCAACACATCATTCAACTATAAGAAATCTAGTCTATAAACTGTACTATGCTAAAAGTCCTGCTTTAGCACTAGCAAAGTTAAATAACATCCTTCTACATGGTACAGCAAAAGACCTACTTGAAGAAATTCACTATATCCAGAAAAAATATTTTGGAAGTGAAAGCCATTTACAGAATGAAATAGCTTTAAACCAATTAAGCAACAATTCTACACATGGCAACCTTTTGCTAAACACATACAAAAAAGAAATACTAAAATTTAAAAGTACATCAGCTGAAGTACCAAACCATGTATGTGTATGTTGCCGTAGAATTTTTTATAAAAGTAACACAAAAACTGTGGACCTATCATACAAAATAGAAGACAATGAAGATTCTAAATGGTTTGAATTAGCTCTCTACCTTCTAGCAGAAAACAAATATGAAATAACTGAGCCCTTAATACTTTGCAGTTATTGCACTACAAAACTTGACAACAACCAAACTCCTTCACGTTCTATCACAAATAATTTGGAATTATACCCAGTACCAAAACCTCTACAACAACTTAATTTATATGAGAGCATCATAATTCAAACAGTACACCCATTTCAAGCAATAATACGCCTTCAACCAAAAACAGCAAAATTACCTCCCTCTGAATTGGTAAAAGGCATTTGTGGAAAAGTAGTTTATTTACCATTAAATCTAAAAGAAAATGTGCATACTCTAGGAGTGCAACGTCTAATGCACCAATCTTTAATTATATTAGTAAATGGAGTACCTACAAAAGACAAAAAAATATGGCAACAGCTGGTAGATTTATATAAAGTTAGACAAGCCTTCCAATATCTTAAAGAGAATAATGAATATTACAAAGAAATTAATATTGAAGAAAACTTGAAAGATACAACTGAAATAATTCAAGAAACACAAGAAGCTGGTCAATTTGAGCTACTAGATCCTGCTACAATATCAAATACTTTAGACCAGTATACAATTCATCCTTTGCACTGTAATGACACCATACAAGATGTACTGGAAACTTACCAAATGCGTCAAACAAAAGGATCGCCAATCAGTATATGGGAAAAAAGTATAGAAGCACGTGCTTTTCCTCTACTCTTTCCAACTGGCAAAGGAGGAAGGTATGATGATAGACCTATTCAAATATCAGCTTCAGAATACCGCTCATTATGGATGCATTCTGAAGATCCCAGATTTAGACAAAATGTGGAATACATATTCCACCTACTCTTTGAAAGTGAAATAGCAACTTTATGTTACGGAGTTGCACACATATTAAAATCAGGATCACACTTTCAAAATATGACAGCTACACAATTATTAGAGAAAGTGCAACAAAAGGATGAGGTTTTACAATCAAATATTACAAATCTATTAGCAAATATGCGTGGTACTAAAGAGTACTGGTTTCAACGTCATGGAGATGTACGTTGTATGATTAGAAACCTTGGCCCATCCACTTGGTATGTTACATTAAGTTGTGCAGAATATGCATGGGAAGATTTACATGATTTCCTACGCATATCAAATAAAAACAAAACAAACATAGATATTCTAACACCTGGAGAACTTTGTTCTTTGGATCCTGTTAATGTTTCAAGATATTTTCACCATCGCTTCATTGCTATGCTACATTTTATTTGTAATAAAACTGTTCCTCCCCTTGGAGAAGTGCAACACTTCTTTTGGAGAAAAGAATACCAAGCCAGAGGAGCACCACATATCCACATGCTTTTATGGATTAAAGATGCTCCTAAATTAGGTCAAGACAGTGATGCCACTGTTTTACATTTATTGAAAAATATGTCACTTGTCAAATTCCATCAGAAGCCACAAATAGTGATCTTTGTGCACAAATTTTACAATTTCAAAGACACAAATGTGGAAAATATTGTCGTCGCAAATACAAAAACAAAGGCAAATACTACACCAAATGCCGATTTGGTTTCCCTAGACCAGTTACAAATACAGGTCAATTAAACAACCTCATGTCTTCAGTTAGACATACTGTTAAAGGAAAGTCACCTAAAAATACATATTACATAAAAAGAAAAGAAGAAGAAAAATATATCAATGATTATAATGCAATCATTGCCCACTTATGGAATTCAAACATAGATGTGCAGTACATTGCAGACAATTCTCCTGCAGTTGCACGATATGTCACAGCATACTTAACTAAAGCAGAAAAGACAGAGCTCCAAGACCTCTGGAATGACCTGTCATCAGATAAAACAGTATCTCAGAAATTATACAGCTTGGGCATAAAAATGCTCACCCATAGAGAATGTGGATCTTATGAAGCAGCTGATCGTTTAACTGGTACTTCATTGTATGGTAAATCTGAAAATATAGTATGGCTAAGTCTTGGTCCAGCTAAATCTAGAAAAAGAGTTCTAAAATCATATGAAGATATAGAAACAATAGCCAAACATGATCCCAACAGCCAAGACATTTTAAAAAACAATTTATTGGACACATACTACCCAAACAGAAGTAATACTTTGGAAAACATGTGTCTATACCAAATAGCCCAAAACTACACATACAAAAATAATATGAAACCCGATGAAAAAAAAGGTAAATATAGAGTGCAGACTGTGAAGGCAGCTTAGTTAAACTCACTAAACCAAATTTAATTAATCATATCAAATTGGCATTGAAGACTCCTCAACATAAAGAAGTATATTACATGTCCCTGCTACAACTCTTCAAACCATGGAGAAAAGAAGAACAATTACTAGATAACTATGACTCATATGAGGATGCTTTCAAAGCAAATGAAAGCACTATAACTGATGTAAACTTTACACAGTACAAAACAATGTTGCATAATGAACAGCAACATGAAGAAGATCTCCAAGCTCAACTAGATAAGAATACTCCTGACAGTAGTCAACCTTCTGTAACAGGAAGCCAAGAACCACTCGGAGAACCACTAATAACAAATGAGGCAGAATTAGCTATGATAGAAGTAGAAAACACCATGTGTCAGTATGAAGATAAGGAAGACTTAACTATACTACAATCAAAACTAAACAATGAGCAAAGTAGCATTTTTCAAGAAGTAACAAAACAAATTGCACATGGTGTAAAACATGAAAATAAAGAATGTTCCTGCCATAATTATAAACCTATACTACTGTACGTCAGTGGTGAAGCTGGTTCTGGAAAAATATTCCTAATCAAAATCATTAGTAAGTTCCTTCAACAATTGACAAACAACAAACTGTCAGCTGTTGTCACTGCCCCCACAGGTTTAGCTGCCTACAACATAGGTGGTGTTACATTACACCGATTACTACTATTACCAGTAGAACACCAGAACAAATTAGACTATTACAAACGTTCTGCAGAAGCTGCAATGGAATTACGCATAGTATTGAAACAAATGAAAATGCTACTAATAGATGAAGTGAGCATGGTCTCCAACCTGATGTTAGCTTTGATTCACCTCAGATTACAAGAAGTACTCAAAACTGACTATGAAGAGCTCTTTGCAGGAAAACACATTATTGTTTTTGGAGATCTGCTTCAATTAACACCAGTAAAAGGTGAACCTTTTTTTAAAACATTAGGGCACAAACTCTGCCGTAATACTGTTGGCAGCATTGGAAATGTCAACCTTTGGCAACATTTCCAATACAGAGAATTAACAGAAAACATGCGCCAATCTGCAGATCTAACTTATGCCAACATTTTAAAAAGTTTGGGAGTTGGTATACTTTCTAAAGAAGCAGAAGCAACATTGAAAACCTGGCACATTAATGCACTTTATGGCGATAATGCATGTGCTACAGATGTTATGGAACAATTAGCCCACAAAAATGTCAATTGTATGGCCTTAATGCCAACTCTTGCAAGCTGTTTCAAATTCAATGAAATCATGCTAAGTAAAGAAATGCAACCAATAATGGAAATTAGCGCCACAGACAAACTAGATGTACATGGTATGACACGACCCATGTGTGACCAAGCCACAACAAGACTAAATAATTTAGAAAAATCAATCTCAAACACAGCAGGCTTAGAAAAGATGTTAAAATTATCCTTAAATTGCAGAGTAATGCTTAAACGTAACCTTGACGTGGACCAAGGACTAGTTAATGGAGCACTGGGTACAGTTGTTGGCTTTCAAACATACCCACGTGACAACAACATTCAGTTTGTCAATATACTCTTTGACAAACTTTCAGAAGTAAAATGGATAGGACGCTCAACAGCTAGATTCCTTCTCTTCAAAGATATGTATGTATGCAGAGAACAATTTTCTCTAACTCTTGCATACGCAGTCACAATTCATAAATCACAAGGTCTTACCCTAGACAAAGCAATGATAGATATTGGTAACACAGTCTTTAAAGAAGGCATGAGCTACGTAGCACTATCACGCTTACGTACACTTGACGGTCTATTTCGAATCAACTTTGATGCAAGTAAAGTAAACGCTGATATTCCTTGCATTTTAGAATATAATAGACTTCGCTCACTATACACTCCCCATCTAAACACATATTCTGTTCCACAAAAACTAAAACGTTGTAAAAGAAAACTAAATCAAACTGAAATGCAACAGGACGTCACTGCAAATCCTCCAAAGAGAGTAAAAGAAACTAATACTTCATCAAGTACCACAAACAAAAAAGAATCAATTAGAGAAAGTAAACCAGGTACTTCTTTAAAGAAGGAAGACAAACTCCAAAAAAAGCAGTTAGATACAGAACTACCTGGACCATTTAAATTCTCAAATATAGTTGGTGTAAGTTGCTATGCAAATGTAGCAATGAATATTCTATTTCAATTACCACCAATTGTTGACAACATTTACTCACACAGTACAAACCTATTGTGTTTGCAAATGTTAGTACTTCACAGAAATGCAGCAAACAATCCTGACAACACATATAGTGTTTTTGGAATAAGACGACAATTGGACTACTGTGCTGGAATGGTGAAATTCACTATAAACTCACAGGAAGATCCACAAGAATTTCTAATGTACTTACTACAAGTACTGGAAAACAAAAACATACCTATAAATGAAATCTTTCAGATTTCATACATGTGGAAACATACATGCACTCTCTGCAACAATGTGACACAAGAAGAAATCCCCAATGAACACTTCATATATATATCAATACCAAATTGTGAATCCATTCCATTTCAGCAACTTGTACAAAATGCAAACCATGGTAGATTATGCTCTACCTGCAATTCAGATAATCGCTCCACGTTAGTAATACAAACACATAGTAAATACGTAATACTAATGCTTCTACGTTACATTGCAGATGGTACCAAAAACAACTGCAAGATGACTGGATTCACACATGGTCAAATATCACTTGGTAAGAAAATCTTCACAACAATAGGTTTAATCTACCAAGCAGGAGCCACAACCAATTCAGGGCACTACACTGCATACATAAAAACGAAATGTGGATGGTTTGAATGTAATGATAGTACCATTACTCTAAAGCAGAGATTACCAGCAAATCTTACAAATGCTTATTTGATGTTCTTAAAACCAAAATTTGATAAATAAACTGTATTTAAACCTTTAAGTAAATTTGTGTTACAAAAATATAAACTATTAGAATACTCCAAAAGCTATCTAACTGCTCAAAGATTCTACAACAACTAATCAGATAAATGAATACCACTAAATTAGACCAAAAAATACACAGTTAGAATATGCCAATTGATATCTAACTGTCCCAAAATTATAAATGTGTGTTAAAATAATATAAACTGTTAGAATACTCCAAAAGCTATCTAACAGCTCAAAGATTCTACAACAACTAATCAGATAAATGAATACCACTAAATTAGGCCAAAAAATACACAGTTAGAATACGCCAATTGGTATCTAACTGTCCCAAAATTTAACAATATCCAAATAGGTAAATGAAAACCCCTACAATATATTAAAAAAATAGACACTTAGACTACGCCAATCGGTATCTAACTGCTCCAAAATTTTATAATATCAAAACAAATGAATAATCTGTTACTGTTCCAAAAGAAATACAACAAAGCAAAGTATAAAGCATTAGCCAGAAACAACAAGTGAACACTGAAAACAAACAAACAAATAAACTGTAGCATAACAGAAAAAGGTTCTTTTTTTCTCCCACAGACCCAATGATTTTAGCAACAAATACAGAAACTGAGCAAATTGCACAGTACTCTGATTTGTACTCTACTAAATATGAGGGTCGAAAAAAAATAAAAGTATATTGCTTATACAATGTAATAAATCATTACAAAATACTAATACTAACATGCTATTTTCTTTTATCACAGAAATGAAGAAGAAAAACATGGACTCCCATTACTAGACCAAACAGTAAGTATACAATAATAAGGACAACCATAGCAGCACATCACATCCATAGTATCTAATACCTTTGTTCCTTATACATTTGTTTTTCAGCCAAAGTTATAAACAAATATGAATGTGATATGCTGCGGTGGTTGTGGCCAGGGCATAGAGTCTTGGGTGCAATGGCCATGCACCCAAGACTCTATGCCCTGGCCACAACCACCGCAGCATATCACATCCATAGAGTCAAACATTTCAACTATGATCTATGGGAAACTTTTAATGTCCGCGAACAATGTGAGTGTTCTTAGAACACTTTGAACTTGCTAGCAAACAATACGGACACCGTTTTCAGGACACCCCCTACGAACATTTCAGAACAACGCGATAGTTCTTAGAAAACTTTCAACTTAACAACGAACAATACGGACAGCGTCCTAAGGACACCCCCTATGAACATTCCAGGACACCGGGAGTGTTCTCAAAAACGTCTTCAGAACACCCCCATCTTGTTTATTTGCGAACATTTCAGGACACCGCAAGTGTTCTTAGGACACATTCAACTTGACAAAGAACAATACGGACAGCGTCCTCAGGACACCCCCTACGAACACTTCCCGGACACCGCGAGTGTTCTTAGAAGCGTCTTCAGAACACCACCATCTTGTTTATTTGCGAACATTTCAGGACACCGCGAGTGTTCTTAGGACACATTCAACTTGACAAAGAACAATACGGATAGAGTCCTCAGGACACCCCCTACGAACACTCCCCGGACACCGCGAGTGTTCTTAAAAGCGTCTTCAGAACACTCCAATTTTGTTTATTTGCGAACATTTCAGGACACCGCGAGTGTTCTTATGACAGACTCAACTTGACAGAGAACAATACGGACAGGGTCCTCAGGACACCCCCTACGAACACTCCCCGGACACCGCGAGTGTTCTTAGAAGCATCTTCAGAACACCCCCATTTTGTTTATTTGCAAACATTTCAGGACACCGCGCGTGTTCTTAGAACACATTCAACTTGACAGAGAACAATACGGACAGCGTCCTCAGGACACCACCTACGAACACTCCCCGGACACCGCAAGTGTTCTTAGAACAGTTTCACTTTGCTTGCAAACAAAACGGACACATTTTGACTCCTTAGAACACCCCCTAGTCAGTTTATTTAGAAAATTTCAGAACACCCGTGATGTCCGCAAATAAATCGAACACAAAAAGAACATCTAACACATAAAAAACACAACTTTCATCCTATCTCACACACTCCCACCCTCCCCAACACTCCTACACACTATACAAAATACACATTTGAACAAAGTTTCACCGCGCTGTCCGGGGACGTCCACGAATCCAATATGGCGGGCGTTACCGAAGAATCTGACGCGCTTCACGCTCCACGCCGTCCAATCAGCGAACACTTTGCATGTCCGCGAACATCATGCAAGACGACAATCAGGACACTTTCCACAGAGCGAACAGGGAAGTGTATCCGCAAACCGAACACAGATATCACTAATTTTTTTTTACCTACTTTTTGGTCATTTTAAAAAAAAACTACTGGACGAATTTTCACCAAATTTGCAAAAGCACGCTTTCGGGACCAAGCCGCTGCTCCTGGTCCAAATTTGGTGGAAATCCGTCCAGCGGTTTGGGCTGTAGATGCGAGCAAAATATTTTTCCCATTCACTCTATGGAGAGTGAGTATAATTTATACAAATATGAGCATATAGAGGGAAGGTAGAGTAATAAAAATAAAACTATGACAAAGTGCTGATAACCATAATGATTATCTTCATGCACAGAAAGGATTGCTCTCTTTCAAGCCTGTATCTTCCGCTATGTACATGTTTCATATATGATGTGACAGGACTCCAAGTCTACAAATATAGTACCTTTTCAATTTTTACTTCCTGACTGTAACTGTAGAAAACTATGTGGCTTCGATATGTCAGTAAAGGATAAAAAGGGAGAGCCAGCCATGTGATGTCATCAGTTATGTCATCAATGACATTTGTGATCTCATCTTTGATGTCCTGGGTGTTAGTGTTAGCAGTGCACGGTGGCGCGAGTTATGGTTGCTTATGTTACCATAACTGGCGAATTTCAAGGGATTTTCGGTTTTACTTGGAACCATAACGTCCCTTTAACAAAGTTTTTTCACTGAATTTCATAGGTTTTTAGTAGCACAACTTAACCATAATATCCCTGACATGTAACATAGAACATACTAACCCCCTCGTAGTGATTTTCATGTCCGCGGACACATCGAAAATCTGAACGTGGTGAATGTAAATTTAAATAGTGTGCCCCATTTCCCCTTTGAAGTTGGCTCTGAAAAGAGCCGTTTTTTTTTTTTTACAGATGCTTGACAGACACCTGTTATTTTATATTTTTTTTCTTGGTTTTTTTTCTTACTTTACTCCTAAAATCTTCACATAACCTTCCCCAAAGCAACCCTTACATTCCAAAATAAAAAGGCATTTCCGGTAAAAGATAAACAAATGCCATTTTCTTTAAAATTAACAGCATTACTGGCATCAATATTCTCATTGTTACAGAAGAACATACCAGCTCTAAGCATGAATGCACACATGCCTCGGTTGATGACACACCTAGCAATGTTTTGCTGAGGACAAAAAACTGAACTATTGTCCCATATTGCCCTAGGTAGTAATCCAGAAAAAAGTACTTTCGCATTTGGAAGGATCTTCACTACGGCTTGAACCAAGCGTTCCAAATCAGCCAACAAAGTAGGGGCACTGACGTTGCCCAAATGGAAAGCACCATAGTGCAAAACTACCACATGCGGACTGTTCATCGTGGCCATATCCGCACAATCTTGTACAATTCCCTGTACATTGCAATCAGGCACAGTGCTCCACACCACCTCCACTCCTTTGACATCAAAGTTCTTTGCAACATGCCTGCATTCAGCGTACTGCTGTAAACCATGCACAAACATATCTCCGAGCACCAACACCCTGACTTTCTCCACTTCTGCCATCTTCACCACACACAGTCTCTTTCAACACAAATCCACAACCTTGACATCTGATTGGCTGATCCGTACAGTCTTCTTTCCATGTTGGATTTCCTGGATAAACCCGGATTTACCACGCCCTGTCCACGAACAGCCGCGGTGTCCGCGGATGGCATCCACTTTACTCTCTGTACCATTCCCTCATTGCATACAGCTAAGCAATCACACAATACGAATCTTTTGCGGATCGACAACAAAGACAAATGCAAATTGCTGAATATTCTCTAAACATTTGATGTCAAATAAATGTACTTTACAACATTTACAATCTTGCTCTTTGCTTTTAAATCACAGTTTCATATTCTGAATTGTGGCGCGCTATTTTGTGACATAATGTGTGTTGTCTTCCGGGTTCTGTGTAAAGTCGCGTAGTACTGGAGACGACTGGGCGCGTTTCATTACGCACCCTGTAACGTCACGGAGAAAGGCGGGGAATATGAATGCTTTGATAATATCAGGCTTAGTGGCGGGAGATATGATTTAGTGTTGCAAAAGCAAGTCAGCCAGGTCAATAGCGCCAGTCATAGGATTATCACATAATGTCGACGCACACCAGCCGGATTTATCGTTTCTTTAGTGGACAAAAAGTCGGTTGACGCCCCTAGGAAATTGTACTATTAGCGAACAAAAGGAGTGCTCTTAAAACACTTTCACCCTGACAACAAACAATACAAACAACGTTCTCAGAACACCCCCATTTTGTGTAATTGCAACCATTTCGGGACACTGCGAGTGTTCTTAGAACACATTCAACTAGACAGATTACAATACGGACAACGTCCTGAGGACACCCCCAGTTGGTGTATTTACAAACAATTAAGTACACCGCGAGTGTTCATAGCTCATTTTTACCTTCCTTGCGAACAAAAATGACACATACTCTGTCCTCTAAACACCCCACCATTTAGTTTATTTACAAAATGTCAGAACAGCCGTGTTCTCCGCGGACAAATCGAACGCAACAAAAAGGTCTAGCACATAAAAAAACAAAGCATTGAACCTATCTCATACTCCCCAACCCTCCCCAAACACTCTTACACACCAACACACGGCACTAAATACAATTTTTATCCACGTTTCACTGCGCTGTACGCGGTCGACTGCGAATACAATCTGACGCGCTCCACGCCCCTCGCCGTCCAATCAGCGAACACGTCGCATGTCCGCGGACATGACGCAAGCCCATGGGCCAATCGGGGTGCTGTCCGCGGAGCGAACAGGGAAGTCCGTCCGCGAAGCGAACGCAGATATCACTAATTTTTTTGCCTTACATTTTGGTCATTTTTAAAAAAAACTACTGGACAGATTTACACCAAATTTACAAAAGCACGCTTTTGGGACCAGGCCGCCGCTCCTGCCGCAAATTTGGTGTAAATCCGTCCAGCGGTTCGGGCTGTAGCCGTGTGCAAAGTTTTTTCCCATTCAGTCTATGGGAAAAAAAAGTTTTGGGACCCCCCCTATAACTTTCCCCCCCCCCTGGACGAATCCTCCCCAAACTTTGCAAAAAAATTCAGAGTGACCCAACTACTTGCAAAGTTTGGTGAGGATCCGTCCAGGGAGAGCGAAGTTATAAGCCGCCCAAAAAGTGCTCTTCCTATGGAAACAGCAACTTAACCATAACTACATGGCCACTACCGTATATATATATATAGAACCTTATTTTTATATAAAGAACTGTGTGTGTGTATATATATATATATATATATATATATATATATATATATATATATGTATATATACGCAATTATTAACACACTTTGTACTTTGGCAAATCTAATATGGCAAATATATACAATGGGCCTCATTACGAGGTAGGAGGTAAGGGATTACTAGCACCGGTAAGGGTGCCATTGCCGGTAATCCCTTACCATGTGTTAAGGACGGGACCCGCTAAGGGACTTCAGAGCTAATAACGGTACCGGAAATTGTGGTACCGTTATTAGCTACATCCCCATTCCCATTGAGCCCTATGGGGGCTCAAATGGGAATGAGGAATGGTTCTCAGAATGGGGACTTACCGGGTGCTCCAAGGTTGGAATGACCCGGTAAGTCCCCATTCCGAGAACCCGGACCCGGTATGTGGTAAGGGGGTATAGCACCATGGCTACCTCCTACCTCGTGATGAAGCCCAATGTCTATGTAGTCCTACTCTTAACTATTGACTCCTTTAAACTGTGCCAACTGCTGACAGTTTCTAATGGCATACAAATCAAACAGTAATGTGTATAAGCCTAGAACATAGGAAGGAATGTAAGTTGTATTAAACAATGGCAGAATAATACTTTAGCTACTAAGACACAATTCTGTGTGAGGATCCTCCCACCTGGGCAACCTGTAATAAAATGTATTAACAAGCCCAGTCCATATCAGTTCAAATAGTCTAGTTTCCTGTTTAAAAATGTTCCACTACCCCAATGTCCCTGAGTTAGCATAGTTTCTTTGACGGCTCGTCGACGGATTCCTCAAGGGTGAATTCCTTATAAAGCAGGAGACACATGTGTCGAGATTCCTCAAACAAATGTGAACACTTGTGTGGAGACTGCAGCTTCGATCATGCTTGTTGACGATCATTTCGAGGACGTCCTGAAAAGATGAGGCGTGAGGTGCACCTCGATGCAAAGAGTTCGGTTTCACAAAGAAGATTCAATGAAGAATGTAAGTCCGGCAGTGGGGTGTTGAGGGTCAGCGTCAGATGTCGGTATTGGTGATTGGGACTCTACCAGGGCTGGATTTTGGATCTTCACTTGTCTGCATCTTGTGGACTTTGGGTGGTGGGAAACCTACCAGTGGATTCTCCTCGGTCATCGATGACCTTGACTTTCTCCGGCGAGACTAACCGGTTGACGATGATGGCAAGGGAGTCTTTTGTTTAAATTTTCTTAGGCAAAGGTGGAGCATTGCAACTCTGGTTGTCGAGCAGCACAGCGTCAAGCTGTCCCCGCTTCTGGGCAACACGACTAGACTGGCTTCCAGCGGTTACCAAAATCCTCTGAACCCCAGTCGGTGGCAATGGACTTTGACGGCCTCGATGTCCGGGTTCTTTACTTCAAGATTTCTCAGTGGACCCCGTCTCCGGTCTACAGCATTTCAGGACTGGCTTCCAGGGTGTCCCAATGAAGAGCAGCTTCTGCACAATGCTCCCTCCTAGCTCGGGGAGAGGTCTCCTAGCCAGGTCCTCTCTCGGATCACTCCTCGACAGAATCGACAGTTTTCGGATTCTGTCATAGGAAAGCAGCAGCAATTCTTTTTTGTCCAGGTGGGCTTCAAGGATAAGCAGCTTCAAGTTTCAACTTCAGCTTATAAACAATTTGGTAAGTGAGAGGTCCCCAGATATACAGATCTGTCCCTCATTCACACTGCTGAGCCAAGCTCAGTCAGTGAATCAGTCAGAATGGCATTCGTGCAGGCAGGCAGCCAATCAAGCTCACAGTGCATTCAGGTCATTTACTTCCATCCCAGACACCCATAACAAGGAATGTGGATTGGGGCGAGCACCCAGCCTTTCAGCTCACCCACAACATACAGTCACTGGGATGGCTCTAGCCAGTCTGGACTGGACTGCCCCACAATTCCATATATGGTTCTTCTACCAAACCGCCAGTCAGGGGAAGGGAAAGAGTTAGGTAGTACAGGACAAGGACATGGAGGCCCTGTTCCTCCAATACATTTCCAGCATCACAATGTGTCCTAACCAAGAGCTCTGAAGACATAGCTATCTTTCCTATTTTGTTTTCCCCAACCTTCCTTTGTCATATTCTAATCAAGAAGAAGAAGAGCAACTATTTTGTGCATATGTTATCCTCGGAAACAACTTCAGGATTGTTATATAATGATCCCTTCTTTGACATCAAGCTCTGTGGCCAGTCTTTTAGCCTATCCAAGTGTGTCATACTTCAAAGCACTTCCTTGGACAAATCCGGGAGTAAGAATACATGAACCACTTTCCCAGCTGAGTGTCGTTTTCTCTATGGATCATAATATAATATAATGTAAGTTTGAGTGGTTTTGATGGACTCTCAAGGTAGTATATTTCTGACACGCGTTATGCTTCCAAGAACAATGAAAGTTCAGGACTATTTTCAATCGAATATTATTATTTTCATAAAATATTAGGGGGAGGTCTAAACTCCACCTTTAAACTGCATTATCTATTGCAAATAGAGAAACCAGCCATCTACTCAGCAGTGGGTTCCTTGTCATAAGGCCTATCTGACGTGCCTTCAAAAAGACACCACATTCTCTCAATTCAGTGTACACAATATATTGTTCATATTTATTGCAATATAAAGAGCCGTTTAAACAGGAACACACAATATGCGTTGCACAACATGCACTCTGTGTTAACAAATAAACACACACTTACATGGGGGAAATAATGTTTATTAGGTCTAAAAGGAAGAGACATTCTTTTCTTTTATTTGTTTCATACGTCTCTGTCATTTTTATGGCTTGAAATTGATTTTTATTTCGGCCCACGTCTCCAAACATTTATATATTCAGAGAAAATCACACCATCGATAAATCAAGCCCGCCCACCATTTTATCTACTGTTAAACACGAAGTGTTATCGTAAAAAAGTTCAACCAGTGTTTTTGAACATTTTTGTTTGTATGTTTGTGTATGTTCGGATGAAGTCCTGCAGGGTGTTTAAATACATGTAAACAGTGCTTTGCCTCTTTAAATTTATTTAAACACCATCTACCTGCAGGACCTCATCCGAAAATACACACACATCAAAACAAATATGCAACGTGCAAAAGAAATCACGTCCAAACAGTGCTCCTTTTGAAAAATGTCATTGGCCCTCATTAGGACCTTGGCGGAGGACCATGGCGCTATAAGCACCAGGGTCCATGGCGCTAAGCTGCCAACTCCGCCATGGTGGTTGGCGGACTTACCGCCCCATTCCGACCTTGGCGGGGCGGTAAGTCCCCAAACCCCATTTACCCTTCCCCATTCCCATTTTTGCCCCATAGGGCATAATGGGAGTGGGGAAGGCGTTAATTACGCCACCGTAATTTACGGTGGCGTAATTAACAACAAGGTCCCTTAGCGCCATGGATTATAACGCCTGCTAAAAGCAGGCGTTAAAATCACCATGGCGCTAAGGGAACTCGTACTCAGGCGGTAAGGGGCGGCAAGGTTTACGCCGGCGTAAACCCCTTACCGCCTGGGTCCTAATGAGGCCCATTGAATTATGGGTCGTACCCAACATCTCCCTCTGGACCCAGGACCAGACTTTTGTGCAGAGAAGGGGCCAGCTGAAATGTATGTGGCCTGTTCTCATCTTTCTTACTCCGTTCATAGTCACATTGTTTAGCCCTTACTTCATTTGGTGTTTTTTCTTGCTTCTGATCTGATTAATTTAGTCATAGCGGTATGCGAAATGAGAAAGATGAGCAGGTGCTGCACTATTTCATTCAACCAAAGTCATAATTACTCCCCAACCCGAAAGAGCTTAACGCTTGTCTCTTTTTCTGCTCGCCTTACGGTTTAGATCCCGCCTGTCAGCCTGTTCACCAAGCATCACCTACTCACCTATTCCTTTACCTAGCCAGAAGCATAACTCCAACTGTACATTGGTCCCAACCATTTTCTCTCAGACCATATCATTTTAATCACCAAGCGTTGCACGGTACACAACAATAAAACATTAAGCACATACAAAAAGAAAGAATTACATCTTTTGTGACTGAGAAAAAAACAACATATTCAGTAGTTGGAAGTCTCACCTTAACCTTTCTCCTGAACTAAATGTAAGCATAACTCCCAGAAGCCAGTCTATCACCCTTCGTGAAAACGGCGGGCATCCGTGTAACCGAAGGAATGGTGACTGAATGAGGGAAAATATTGAATAAAAGAGCAAACCTACAAAGGAAGAGGATGAATAATGAAATATAACACAAATGGTTTGGTACAATGCTGGATGCACAGTGAAAAGCTGGAGAAAGAGGGAGGAGGTGGAGACACTAGGGGAACGGGGAACACGGCGCAAAACTAAAGGCTAGAAAAGGAAAAAGAACCAGAAGAGAAGGAACATTAGAAAAAAAGAAGAAATGGGAAACAAGGGTTCACGCAACTCGTGGTTGATGAACTCGACAATAGACAAAGCTAGAACATACATTAAAATGCATAGGGCCTCATTACAAGTGTGGGAGAGCGGAAACACATTGGAGGTGACAGAATTACTGCCAATATTCCTGCTACTAAGAGTATGGCCCTGGAGTGGAGGATTTACCTCCAGCATTATTCTGGAGGTAAATACTCAATTTCTCTGTGGAAACATTGTCAAAATCGGAGGAATCAATGGGAACGTACACCGCCACAGGACCAAGTGACGATAATGGTAATTCAGTTTGGTGGTATCTGGGCAGTGTACCACCCAGATATCACCAAACTGGTAATGAGGCCCATAGTCTCCCTGTGATTGCAACATTTTATGACGTCTGATAGATATCTGAGGTAGAAAAGGCTGACTACCATCGTTTATTGGGGTACTTGTGGCTTGCAAAGATGATCTATGAAGCCATTGTGTAGTTTTAGAGTTGTCCTCTGCCTGTGTATATGATTACATGTGAATCCAGATACACATCACTGGGGGCAAATGCCCCCAATGCTCTCGGAATGCCTGCATACTCCTCCATCGTTAAGGCCATAACCAGTGGTTAAAGTGAGCGGGAACAGTTGGGAGTGGAGTTCCACTACTTTTATTTTTTACTATTAACATTTTTCACAATTCCGGAACTGTTCTTTGTGAAGTTAAAGCACATTTCTCCACTTAACCAACCAATAGCAGTTATAGTTAAATTACAATCTGTTTCAAATCAATTGGCTTACAAGCAGCATTGATGCAACCCTGGAAAAATGTGTTGCACATTGCTCCCCACCTGGGTCACAGTTCCACTACTTTTGTTTGGTACACCTCTACCACTGGAACTTCAGTGATGTGCTATTTCTCCTGTTAGTGGGTTCTATACAACAATCCTTCCATTCCCTTTCTATTTTGGTGAAATAACCCTCTCATTGATGCCTGTTGCTTTTAAAATGACTGCAGATGCTCGGTAAACAGTACTACCTTCTTTACTTTTCAGATGCTGTCTGCTATTGGCATAATTGTGGCAAGCGTAATGGTTATATCACAGCAGTAAACTACTGTAACCATCTCCTAGTCACAAGCATTAGGTTCTCTTTATGATACACTTACTACATTTTCATTTTCTGTGGTGTAAGGTATTATATATTACTACAGTTCATAAACCTTTAACAGTCTCTCTGAAATGTTTTGGAGAATGTCTGGGTGATCGCTGAGGAAAATATGTCAAATAGAAGTGGGCGCGCTAGAAATTCATTCAAATAAATATCAAGATGTACTTCAGCATATTAATAAGTATATTCAATGTCATATTCGTGTGGCCATCATTATGATATCAGCAGGCGGTTCACTATTCAGTACCTGAAACTGGGTGCCATCTTTGTGAGGATAAACTTGTATTCTAAGGACAACAGCTAATATGGGGCTCTATATTACATGGCCCTCTACAATTGGTTGGCACCCTTGTACCATCTGTATTATGCCACACTGCTAGCAGCACGCAGGCTGGCACCCAGGTGCTGGTGGGCTGGTCATGACCATAGCTTCCCACCTAATTAGCCTGCCATTTATCATCACTCTTGCCGTCTGCCAGTCAATTAGCCTTTGAACATGTCCTTGGAAATTTTCTCTGTGCCTGAGAATAAAAGGGAGTATAGGCATACTCTGTCTCTTGGTTTGAACACAGATCAACTCAGTATCTATTTTCATCCGACCATGTGACTGGAGACCATGTTTCAGAGCTTTTCTGTATTTGAAATACTATTAAATGATGAACCTCTGATGTCTTTAATGTTCTTGCTCCTCACCTCAGACAGGGGTTTGTTCTTTTCCCACGTTCTGTAGCTACTGGATGAACATACAAGCCCACGGTGGCCTTCACCTCCTGGTGCTGGGCCAGCCAAGCCTTTCTTGAATCCACCTCCATCAAGTCGTTTTCCAACTGTGCCACACCGAAAAAGCCTTTCTATTCAATAGTCCAGACTCTGCTAAAGTCCCTTGTGGAACATCTATAGTCTATAAATTCCTATGCATATACCTTGGGGCATCACCGCAATCTATTAACTACATAGCCATCCTTTAATTGTTTCTGTAGCATGAGCATCTTCATCTCAAGCCCAAAATGTTGCTCATCTTTAACACGTCCTCCTTAGTTCTAATAGAATGTTTATGGTCTTCAGCCTCTTTTCTGGATGTGTCAGATCTGCTTCGCATGACGTCATCAGTCTTCTTTCTTGCTTGTTTATTTTCACACTTCCTCCGGAGATTTATTCAAAGTACCATCATATTGTTGTCAGTGCATATGTCGCTTCCTCAATGGGTACCTCACATACAGGATTCTTTGCGGTATAGGTATTTTAACTGGCACTGCACGTGTCTCACACTTTGGGTCCCAACATATATGTATCATGTGGGCGGAGCTTTGAGTGGGGGTACTTGGCTACACCACCACAACTGGACTAGGATGCAGGATAGGTGCAATAGAAAACAGGGGTGGTTTGGTCAGGTTGTGGTCATGGTCGAGCCACATGCCCAAGGCAATTGAACCATGACTTGCATCCCCAGCATGCCCTGCTGAAAACGCTTCACATCAGTATACACTGCAAAACGGAGGTTTATAGTTCTTTCATATATATTAAAAGAAGAATTAATAATTCATATACAGTGCTGTAACATCATGAAACATGTTCACTAATAACCTAAGAGATTCACTGAAAAAACATTGTTAGAGGGACATTGGGCCCCATTAAAGGTCCTGCGGTAACTCTACCAGTTATTTCGGCGGGTTGCCGCCAGACCCATAAAGAATTACTGCTGCCTGATATCCCAGTAACATTGGGGTATACAACCCTGGCGGCTGCAAATTCAGGTGCTGGTAATTCTGTTAATACCCATTCCCATGGAGCACCAAAGGGCTCCATGGGAGTGGGGACCAGGGTAGCACAAGCACCATTAATACCGGTGCCGGTGCTTCCGTCACGGCTTTACTACCGTGGCCACTGTCTCTGGCAGGTTCTGCAGGAGAACCCGCAGTGTGCCGGTACAGAAACAACAGTGCTGGTAGGCTTACTGGCACCGTTGTTTACGGACAGGCGCACCTGTAATGAGGCCCATTATGTTTCAGTTGCACTAATAAAAACCTTTGAAATTCATTGAAAAAACTTTGTTAAAGGGATGTCATGGCTACAAGCTTAAATCGAAAAACCAAAGAAATATGCCAGTTATGGTAAGATATAACTCACGCCACCACCATGCACTGCTAAAACTAACACCAAGGGCATCAAAGATAACATCATAAAGGGCATTTTCAAAGGTTTGCATTTTAAAAAGAAACCGGTCTCGAATGGTTTACTTTTAAATTAAAAGTGTAGGAAGAAGATTAAACTTGCCTTTGAGTGCACTGCACATTCCCTTACACAGCAGGATGTTTTGTTTGGGATTTGGATTGGGTGTGGGAGGAGGGATGGAGATAGGATTTGTGGGGAGCAGGGGAATGCTAACAGGGAACATAGTTCCACTACTTTATTTCATACACCTCGACCACTGGCCATAACAAATTGCAACTTGAACTGTGTAGGCTCTCCTTACCAAGGGCTGCCGTTGATAGTTGGAGTGGCCACAATAAAATTCTCCTATGTACCGGGATCAGATTACAGCTGAACTGGAAGGCAAACAGTTGTTCTTTTGAGACATTAGGGGTTCCCTTTTTAATTAGTATTGAAACAAAAACAATGTGTAGGGCATTTAAATACTGGTATGTTGTGAAAAGGTTGTGTGAGGTGTCTTTCCTACGTTTTTATTGTTTAGGCCTGCTCAAGATATTTCTTTAAAAATATATATTTTTAGAAAAAGAATCCAATTAAAACAATCACATACAAGGAGGCAGCTAAGAGTTACCAGAGAACTATTCTCAAAGATAAACAAGATAAATTAGAGCAACGGATCATGGGAGCAAATCCCAGCTCTAGAGAGTGGTTCATAATATTGAACAAACTGAAAGGCATAGCTCCAGACTCACCAGTGAATATAGATGATGCCTTTTGTCAGAAATTAATGATGGGGTCATTAAGAAAATTGGTCAACATCAGACAAACATCGCAACTGGTGTACATAACTCACTAAAAATAGGCTGTAGGTCCAAAGCTGCTAATACTGAGACAGATGTTTCTGTCAATACTTTTTCTTTCCATAGTGTAACTATTACTGAAGTTACACATATTTCTCCTCTTTCGGTCCATCCGTGGTAACATTTATCAATCGATCCTTCAATGAAGGCTATGTCCCTGAATGCGTCAAAGAGGCCTGGATTTCCGCTTTGTTAAAAAATTAGAACCTTAATCCAGATGAGCCAGCCGATGAGCCAGCCAATTACAGGCCTGTTGCCAACGTACCATATTTGCTTAAGGTCATAGGCCCTCATTACGACCCTGGCGGAAAGTGACTGACCGGACCGCCACAGCGTAAATAGCGTTTCCGCCATTGCACGATGGAGCAAAGTGCGGCTCATTCCGACCCATCGGGCACGAGCACCACGCCATGGCGGAAGTGCAAAGTCCGCGATGGCGGAAATGACCCCAAAACGGCCCACACCGCCGCCGTACGGCGCCCTAGGTGCAATACCGCCACCCATCTCAGCGGACACCGCAGTGAGCGCCAACCGGAAAGTACGGTGACCGTAAATATACGGAAACGGAAGTAAAAGCATGGTCCCGGAACGGGAAACATCACGCCGTACACCTATAAAACCACTAAATCCACACAACCATTAAAAATACTACCCTGAGACACATCCCAACCCGTCATCCACCCTAGTGAAACCAAGAAAAATGGGAAAAGTAGCGAAGAAAGCGTGCGACCGCAAGCGGCAGGTCCACTTCTCCCGTGAGGAACTCACCGTACTCACAGAGACCCTCCAGGAGAATGCAGCCGCCGTCTTCTCCACGCAAATGACCAGGACGGCACTTGCGAACAAGAAGGCCATATGGGCCCTGGTGGCACAGCGGGTAAGTGCGGTGGGGACCGCACCCCACAACCCACAGCAATGCAGAAAGCGATGGGACGACCTGCGGATACGCGTCCGTAGCATACTTTCTGCCAACCGCAACATTGCCACAGCCACCGGGGGAGGATCGGAATCACCCATCAAGTTGACCCCCTGGGAAGAAATCTGTGCCTCCACCATAGGAATGGAGAGCATAGAGGGAGTCGGAGGGATGGAGAAAGGAGTGCAGACATCCGAAGAATCAGGTAGGTGGCCCAAATAAAACAATGCCAAAACCACAATGTCCAATCATGTGAAGTACCACGTGCCCACATAGTGCAACAGTAACACATGTCCAGGAGAACGTCCACATACATAGGCCTGATAGCACACTTCAAAACTCACATCAAATACATAAATAATTAAAAATCCTAAAAACACCCTCTACACGTGCAGCAGGCACACCCTAACTGCAGGCTGCCAAACAACTGCACCCTCACTCCACACACAAATGAAACCACCTCCAAGGCCCCGACCCAAATCACCCTCAGGTACCACCCCAATGCATGTGATACATTGCCATTCCAATTCCCACAGACCCATTAATAACGCACGCCCTCCCTTACTCCACCACAGGGTCCGATCCAAACGACGTGCTCCAGGACACCCCTACCAGCACACCTGCAAAGAGGGCCAAGACCAACGGCCAAAGACCCTCCACCTCAGCTGCACGCATCAAGACACGGCAGCAGCACAAATCAAGTGGCAGCACAGAGGAGGGAACTCCAACAGGCACCCCAGCAGCCAGCATGCCCACACCACCACCACCACAGGTCCCCCCAATGGATGCCACAGTAGGCACTGCTTCTGGTGGCAGCAGCACCATAGGTGACACTGCATTAATGGCAGCATGCTCCGACACAGAAAACGGGGATGTCGAAGTCAGATCCATCCATGACCTGTCCCAATCCCCCTGTCTGTTCCATCCCGTACACCATGAGGATACCACGCAGGGGCACCCACAAGACGACGACTGGCCATCCCCCACAAGCCCTGTGGCAGGGCAACATGAGGCGAACAGCCACTCTGTGACACCACCGCAAATGGCCATGGCCCAGCAGAGGCAACAGTCCCTCGACCAGTTAATCGTGCAACAGCAGCAACTGGCCACGCTCCTCAAGGACCATGCCGATGAATGTGGGGGCACTAAGGCAGACATAGAAACATCAACTGAGACACTTAGGGCAGAAATGGAGAGAAGTACAGAGACACTAAGGGCACAAATGGAGAGTAGCACCGAGTGCCTGAGAGTCCAAATGGAGAGTAGCACCGAGAGCCTGAGAGTCCAAATGGAGAGAAGCACCGAGAGCCTGAGGGGGGAACTGCATGCGACGTCCAAAGACGTATGTGCCGAACTTGCCGCAGTGCGCCGTGTGCTCACTGAGCTCTCACAAACCCTTAGGGACATGCATGGACGTGAGCAGGCAGAGACATCATCCGTTGCAAGTTCCGTCCAGGGCAGCCCCCAACGTAGATCTGGGAGGAACCTGCGCTCCACAGGCAGGGGTGCCCCTGATACCCGCAGAGGGGGCTTGCAATAGCGACTGCCCACTGACAATGAGCATCTCTGGACACTGGTGTTCGGGGGGGAGGTAGGAGGGTGGAGGGGGGTGTTGGGCTCACTTGGGTGGCGGGTCGATAGGGTGTTTAACATGATATCACATATGCCATAAACAATGCACGATCAACCAATGAGATGTGTGGACATTGATCTTTGTGTACGAGGCCATTATAGGCGTACAGTCCATATTGTGCATGTACCAGACACACACAGTGCCACGAGTCCCGTGTCCATGTATCAGCCACCAGGCGTGAGTGCTAGAAGCATGCATCTATGAGATGCTGACGAATGTCACGGCCCTCCTGTGCCTCACAGACTCCTTGAGGTGCTGCCACATCCCCACCCTCATCATGACCATCTTCAGGTGCTTGCAGTTCTGCGTCAGGGGGCATGGGCACATTTCTACGTACGCACATGTTGTGTAGCATGACACATGCCATCACCATCTTCGCAACCTTCACATGGCGGTACAGGAGTGCCCCGCCAGACCTGCTGAGGCACCGGAAACGAGTCTTCAGTAGGCCGAATGCCTGTTCTATGACTACACGGGTACGTGAGTGGGCATGGTTGTAGTCCTCCTCATGCTGGTCCCATGGGTTCCGGACTGGTGTGAGGAGCCATCTCTTCAGTGGATATCCGGCATCACCTGTATGTGGACGATAAACGAATTATGTGGAATGCCATTGCTACGTACGCACCCCCCCCCCCTTCCTGCCAGGTCATTGCCGCATCACATACACCACATCATCATGCATGAAATGAGACTCACCGAGTAGCCAGGATCTGTTCCCTGCGAGTCGCTCCATGTAGCGTGGTATTGTAGAGTTCCTCAAGATCATAGAATCATGGGTTGATCCAGGGAATCGGGCACAACAATGTGTAATGATCCTGTTGGAGTCACACACCATTTGTACATTCAGAGAATGAAATTGTTTCCGGTTGCGGTACTGGGCCTCCATGGCATGTGGGACGACCAATTCCACATGGGTGCAGTCAATGGCACCAATGCAACCCGGTATGCCGGCAAGTGCATGGAATCCCACTTTTGTGTTCGTAATTTCCTGCTCCGAGCGTGGTAGAGAGATGTAGTCGTCTGCGTGCTTCAGGAGGGCATCGAGCACTTGCAATAGTGTCCGTGAGAACAGTGGCTGTGAAATGCCATGCAACTGTCCGACTGTGTGCTGGTAGGTGCCTGTGGCCAGGAAGTGGAGTACAGACACCACCTTCAGTAGGGGTGGGATGGCGGTTGGGCTATCTATCATGCTGACAAGGTCAGCCTGTGTCATGTCCACAATGGCGGTTATGGTGTCCCGGTCCAAACGGTAGAGGGTGTGGATCTGCTCATCAGTGAGGTTGAACGGATGTGCTCGGAGGCGTGGGATTGCGGGCTGCCTGCGTGGTGGTAGTGGCTGTGCTGGCGGCCCTTGCTGGCCCTGCCTTGCCCTCCTCCTCCTCCTGCGTCTCCTCCGTACGGCCGGTTGTAGTTGGTGTTCGTCTTCTTCTTGAAGTTGGAGTACTTGCAGTGCTATCAGGTCCCCCAGGGCCAACATAGCTAGTCCTGCCGGTAGCATTTCGGAGTGGTTGTGGGATGAGACTGGGTGTGCAATTTATGTGTTTTCAGGCTGTATGGCCTCCACCTGTGGTGATTCATTCCACCTGTGCAAGCTGCTCTCCCCTTTGGGCGAGCACGTCCCGCACACAATGCTGCAATTCGACGAATGGCATCTTGCTATTACAATCATGTATTTGTACCCGATGGCAGTGTAACATTGGTTGATATGTTCATTCGGCTATGGTCCCATTGTTTCACATACTATCTTTGCAGTCGCGAACAGACTTGTGAAGGGTCAGTGGAACGTAGTACTCGAGTAACGGTGGACCCTCATGCATCACTGTACCGAGGTTCAACGACGGGCGGGGCGTCCCATTTGTGAGTGAAGGCAGTTGCCATTTTCACAAACAGCCGCACTAGATGGATTAATTTGTGATTTCAAGCGGCCACAGATGCCTTTTCGACGTGATGTTGCAAATGAGGAATTCGAAGGGCGGCGCTTTCGGTTTTCAGCTAGCGGCGAGGAGATGCCCACAGGTCTGACTGCAAATATAACGTTCTATTGTTCAATGTCCTTGGGACAGGGGCCATGGCGAGGATGCAATGATTGATATGAATAGTTTGGGATGCGCAATGGCGAAGTGGACGATGAGGCCGGACGTTCCCAAATACATGTTACTTCACAACACTGGAATTACGGGCTGGGGCACAGTGGATTTTGCAGGCTGCATAACGCACAGACTCAATGGAAATTTCACATGTTATGTGAGTATGGAAACAGGCGTTTTCATTACGGGATGAGGGAATGATGAATGGATGCATGGACAGATGAATTGATACAGAGTTTGCCATGTACAGGGCTTCTTGGAATCTGTCCGCCTCCCCTGCGCTATGTGATGCAGGGCTGCCATAGTGGGACCATCGTCTATCTGGCCTTGTTGAGCCCTCCCTGTCTCGACACGCCTTCAGACACTTGTGTCTATGCACGTTACCAATCCCATCTGATGGATTCTGTTTTAACAGACGCATGCACAGGTACACTCGTTTGTGATGGTGTTTTCACCTCGATATAGATAGTTATGATTCGCAAGTGGTTTTTGGGTGGTGATGATCCTTTGGAGTGGGCTAGCATGCATATGGCTGTGGATTTGGTGTGATCATTGAAGTGAGTAATTCAAATGTAGTTCTGATGGCCATACTATTCTTTTTCATTTCATTTGGTTGACAGGTATCTCCTCCCCTTTTGCCACTGCCATCTGTATGCCACTCCTGCAGATGGATTTTACTCCCGACACCTGCTGCTTCGTGTTAATCAGTGGAGCAGCATTACGATCTTATGGGACGATCGCCAATGGGCCACATGCCCTTACGCAGTACTAGTGGCTAGGAGCAACATTTCGGCCTTTCAGCTGGACTAGTGCCTCCCTATTGGGACGGCCCTGCGGTTCTAGGCGCTTCCATGTTGCCTTTTCGTACGAGAATGTAGCCCCTGTGTACCATGAAGGAACAGGGCGTCACACAAGAAGTAGCTGGTCATTTATGCGGATGCAGCCCACAATGGTGAAATGTGTTTTGGAGTTCATGGCCTAATGGCTGTATGGGCTTGGTGAATTTGTTGTGCATTAAATTTCTATTCTGATATGGACCGTGTAGCGTTCTTCTTTGCAAGTGATGTGGCATATTCCGATTTGGGGAGCGATGTATTGTGAGGAGATCTGCATTGGGTTCCAGCTTCGGAGTATAGTTGCGTGGTACTGTGCTGGGCGCGTTTGCCTACGAAGCCCAGTGAGGTCAGGGATGAGGGCTGCCAATATGACTGTTTTAATGATGTCATGCTCAGGGGCGGGGGATTAGCTTTTGTGTAACAGATGCCGGTCAGCCAGGTGGATTGGTGGAATGATGTGATTTTCGGAATATTGCTGGTCACAGGTGCCTGTGTTTGCGTGCGTTTCTTGGTGGGAGACTGAGGTCATGTCCATTGGGATGGCTTCTGTATTCGTGCCATCTGTGCCCTGCAGCTCCCATTGGCCCCTCTTGAGATTCATTTGTTCGTTGGCAGGCATGGATGACTAGTACATTTCACTGGTTGCATTGTGTGACTTCATTGCACCTACGGGGAGTTGTACAATGTGGCCAGGGAGCGGTGTACAGGCACTCAGTGGGGCCGTTTACGGTTGGTTCGCGATGCCGTACTTCTCACCATGGCGGAATGGTACTTTCCGCCGTGCTTGATGGCGTTAGGTGCATGTCCGCTAGGGTCAGAATTCGCATACTGTTGCGCCATGGTGGTAATTACGGTTTGGCATGGCGCGCGCGCGCGTACTTGTTGCAGTTAGCGTTGGCGTTCACTACGGTGTCGCTAATGGCATCGTACTTTGCGGTGACGGGTCATAATCGCACCGAGCGCTATTCGATGGCGGTATTGCATTTCCGCCATCGTTTTTCGATTTCCGCCAGGGTCGTAATGAGGCCCATAGACATTCTGGTATGTACTCAGTACGATACTTTTGTTGAACAATCATGGAAAAAAGGCCAATCAGGTTTCAGGAAAAAAACATGGAACTGAGACAGCATTGGTGGATGTTAAATCCTGTATAGCGGATGTCATAGACAACGGCAGGCTGGCCATGCTGTTATTGCTCGACCTGTCAGCGGCCTTTGATTTGGTGAATCATGATATCAATGCAGACAGGCTAGCAGAGGTGGGAAAATGCTTGGGACTAGCTGTGGACTGGTTTAAAATCTTTCCTGTGACCAAAGAGGGCAAGTGTCTGCAGGGAGAATTTTCAATCCAGCCAAGTCGAACTTAGTTGTGGAGTCCCCCAAGTCTATTGCCTGTCACCACTATTGTATAATACCTATTCTAAACCACTGTTTGTCCTTTTGGATGGCCTTGGTGTCAGGTTTTCAAACTATGCGGACGACACCCAAATTGTCCTGGAGTTATCCAGCACTTATGACAAATATTTAACAACGGTAAGTAATATCTTTGCAGCCATTAGAAAATGGATGTTGGAAAACTACCCCACAGTAAGCAACAATAAAACTGAGATTCTGATTCTAGGAACACATGTGAAGACACTGAATGTACAATATAAAGCATTCATGATTGAATGCACCAGTATCCCTGTCTCCAATCATGTAATAACCTTGGGGGTTGTATTTGACTTCAAAAAACACAGTTCATACTTGAGCACCACTTACACCTATATGACCCTGCTCCTCTGGCAGATATGCCCATACCTGTCAGAGGCAAACAGAGCTCTAATTGCAGCTGCTACCATAAATACAAGACTTGACTACTGCAATGAGCTACTGGTTGGAACCTCACGAGCAAATACAAATAAACTTCAGACTATTCAGAATGGTGCAGTCAGAGCTGTATGTGGCTTGAATCGTCGAAACCCCGTAACATCTGTACGCAGGGAGTTGCACTGGCTCCCTGTTCGTGAGAGAATTCACTTCAGAGCATCAACTCTGATTTATAAATTCCTAGCTGGTGAAGCTCCTGCCTATTTTAGCTCACGGATCAGCAGACTGCCTTTTCGACGCACCCTATGATCAAACAAAGAAGCACTTTAATTACAGTCATGCATTTTCTTGGTAAGATTTGGTGGTGTCAGTTTCACTCCAGGGCCTGAAGGATTTGGTGGTACACAAAAAGACAGTTCCTTGGGAGAACAAAGGTATATTTGCAGTTTAAGGCAAACTTGAGTGATTGCGGCAACTAAGGGTAGTCACAAGGGTAAGATACAAGATGAGGAGCTGTTCTGGCCCCCAGTAAGAACACCCTGTCCCTGAGGGGCGGGTTGGTGCCTTTCCCTAGATAGCGGATGGTGAAACGCCTATCTAAGAGGAATAGGTCAAGAGATTGTTCCTGGCGCTTTACAAAGAATATGGTTGTCTATACAACACACTCAATTTTGTAACCAACAGCCTAACGGGGGGGGGCAACCATCGATGTTGGAGGTGCATACAAGAGGGGAATAAGATCTCATAATCTTAAGCCGGGCTGCTTCAGTTAGCATTTGGGGACTGGAGTCATTGGGATTTTAGGCATATTTATTTACCCTTGTGGCTCCACATTCTCTGCATGCTGATGGTTGCCCAATCACTGGGAATGTTAAACATAGGGTATTTTTTTAAACAAACAAAACCCACTAACTCTGGGGTTTGCTATGGAGAGAACCCATAGAGGATAGTTTTTCATGAGTTATCAATGTACCCCCTGTTGATATCGGGAATATCTTGTGGTGTTGTGGTGGAGTCACAACGGGTATGGTCGACCGGTTTCGATGGTACACTGGTGATTTAGACCATCTTCTTCAGGACATGAATTACTTCACAAATTGGTCAATTATATGTTCCTGCTGGCCTCTAAGTCAGGCAGCACAAGTAGGCTGCTTGGAATCCTAGAGAGGAGACACAAACAACATTGCAAGAGGGGCATCAGTCTTCCTCGAGTTGCAATGTCGCAAGGTGATGCAGCCAGCACCTGCTCAAGATCTAGTTTAATAGCTGGTAATTGCAAAACACTAAAGAGTTGCTCACTCTCTGTCAGGAGCATTGCCACTGCCTGGTGTGGCTAAACGCAAGACAACTAATCCCTGGGGGAGGAGGGGGGGGCAAGGAGCAGAGGGAAGAGGGAGAGGGAGAGAGAGAGAGACAATGGGACTGGCAAGAGATGCGGCCCTCTTTCTAAAAATGAAGATATATATTTACATCATGTTTACTAGCTTGTTCAGTGCTGTCACTGCGTGGGATATAACTATTTAAAAGGAGAGGTACACAGAAGTCTCCCTGGATAGCATGTTAGTGGTCCGGCAGGTGGGGTGTCGGATGCAGAAACAGCAAAAAAGTTGCATAGGGCTCAATGCCTGAAAATGAGAATATCAGCGTGTGGTAAAGCAGCGTGTTTACCTAAGTGCAAACTGAGTCTAGATTGCCGAAGTGCATGGTCAGAAGAGCATACCTGACTGTTCTTTTGGGAAAACCGCTGCAGCCTGCTCACGGGAAGAACGCCAATTGCGTTGTGAGCGGCTGGAGAAGAACTAGTGTTGTCTTCCGCTTGTGACGTGGGAGAGAGGGTGTGGCCTTGATGCCTCTGCAACAGAGCGGCCCGAGCCAATCTCTGGGTGCCAAGTGGAAGTTGTGTCAGTTTGATCTCCATTCCTGGCGCTCGCCATGAAAGATGTGCGAGCGCCGGAGCTGGTGGTCGTGGTCAAGTCTGCAGGGAAAAGAAACCCTGATCGGGCGCACAGCGGAAAAAGAATATGTGAATGTCATTGCCGCGTCTATGCTCATGTGTCTAATGCAAGGCAGCAAGTCCTTAGTTAGTGAGTAAACTGCTTGGAACAAACTGCTCGGCAGAGAGTGCTCAACATGAGGATGTTTGTATAAAATATTCATGAAAAATGCAGATCAATATGGCACCACTGCTGTGGGGCCCGATAGAGCCGCACAGCGGGTCATGGTGGTGCAAGAAGTGAAACAAGTTCAAGATTTTGAGAGGAAAAACAACTGTAGGTTATATGGTAATGGTAATCACAGATAATAAATGTATGTCTATTGTATTTGAGACATAACCCTGCACAATGCTGGCCCATGGCGGTCCGTGCTGCGGGTGCTTACATGCCGCACCAACTGATTCAGCCCCTTGGGTTTACTCAGCGCCGTGTGGTGGAAGGTGAGGCATGCAAGGGAAGTGTGTCAGGCTTGGCTGGAATGGCAGCAGCGGGTGCCAGAGGTAGAGGGAGTAGTGTAGCAAGGGCCTGCCAGCTGGGCCTTGCTGGTTCTGAAGCAGGCTAGTCAGAAGTGTTTTTAGGGGTCAGGGCTATTGCAGCTTCAGAGGGAGGGCTCATCTCCAAGGTCTACTGAAAAGAGACTGATGAGAAATCGTTGCTCTCATACTCGAGCTACCATCCGCAATCCTTGAAGGACAACCTACCTTTTGGACAATTTTTGCGCTATCGCAGTCTCTGTAGCAGAACCAACGACTACACTACCCAGGTGAACATCCTGAAGAACCAGCTTATCCAGCACGGCTATCCAACAAGAATTGTCAATAACACATGTAAAAGGGCAAGACACATCCCATGCCCATGCACGCTGAAGCAACACAAAAATAAGAACGACGACCCCATGATTACAGCAGTACTCAGTTTCTCTCCGCTTCTCAACAAAATAAAAAAGGAGATTAAGTCCTTTTGGCCATCCTCAACACAGACACATCCACCATACCGCCACCTCGGTTTGCCCTCAAAAGAAGACACAGCCTGAGAGATGCATTGGTTAATACAGTACAAGCAGACACAGCCAATGTGCCAGATATGCAAGGGACACTATGGAACCTGAATCAACCAATGGGACACAGCCCATGCAGGCTTTGCTCCATGTGCAAACAGACCACTTGCAGCACCACGGTAGACATCAGCTGGAAGACACCGTGGGTCCAAAAACATTTCACCAACTGCAATAAAAAAGGTGTGGTGTACATGATCACCTGTCCATGCAATCTGCGCTACATCGGCATGACAGCCCGTAAGGTCAAAAAAAGCATGATCAAACGTAGATCCTGCATTAGAACCAAAAAACTGACATCGCCCATGGTTCCACACTTCTTGGCCGAGTGACACACGGCTGAAACCTTCAAATGGGCCATTTTGGAAAAGATCAAGCGCCCCAAACGAGGAGGGAATTATCACGCACTTCTCTTTACACAAGAACAGAAATTGATTTTTCGTTTAGACACCTGCAAATAACGGCCTCAATGAGGCCATGCAATAGCAAAAGCTTGCAGTCCTACAACACTAAGGACCAAACCTATTAAAAAAACACCACAACCGTCCCCCTTTTTTTCAAGGCACCCTGCACCGTTTTTCTGTATCTTCCTCGGATTAGCCGGCCCATGCTGCGGTTCTCCTTGCCAGCTGCACGGGACTGTGGGGTCCCCCGACCCCTACAAACACTTCTGACTAGCCCGCTTCAGAACCAGCAAGGCCCAGCTGGCAGGACCTTGCTACACTATGCCCTCTACCTCTGGCACCCCCTGCTGCCATTCCAGCCAAGCCTGACACACATTTCTCGCGTGCCTCACCTTCCACCACACGGCGCTTAGTAAACACAAGGGGCTGAATCAGTTCTTGCGGCATGTAAGCACCCGCAGTACGGACCGCCATGGGGCAGCATTGTGCAGGGTTATGTCTCAAATACAATAGACATGCATTTAACATCTGTGATTACCATTACCATATAACCTACAGTTGTTTTTCCTCTCAACATCTTGAACTTGTTTCACTTCTTGCACCACCATGACCTGCGCGCTGCTCTATTGGGCCACGCAACAGTGGTGCCATATTGATCTGCATTTTTCACGAACATTTTATACAAACATTCTCTTGTTGAGCACTCTCTGCCAAGCAGTTTGTTCCAAGCGGTTGACTCACTAACTAGGGACTTGCTGCCTTGCATTAGACTCATGATTATAGACGTGGCAATGACATTCACATATTCTTTTTCCGCCGTGCGCCCGATCAGGGTTTCTTTTCCATGCAGGCTTGACCATGCCCACCAGCTCCGGCGCTCGCACACCTTTCATGCCGAGCGCCAAGATTGGAGATCAACCTGACACACCTTCCACTTGGCACCCACAGATTGGCTTGGGCCTCTCCGTTGCCTCTCCCCTCTCCCGTGTCACACGCGGAAGACAGCGATAGTTCTTCTACAGCCGCTCACAACGCAATCAGCGTTCTTCCCGTGAGCAGGCTGCAACGGTTTTCCCAAAAGAACCGAGTCAGGTATGCTCTACTGACCATGCACTTCGGCAATCTAGCCTCAGGTTGTACTTAGATAAACACACTGCTTTAGTACACACTGATATTCTCATTTTCAGACATTGAGCCCTATGCGACTTTTTTGCTGTATCTGCATCAGACACGCCACCTCCTGGACCACTAACATGCTATCCAGGGAGGCGTCTGTGTACCTCTCCTTTTAAGTAGTTATATCCCACGCAGTGACAGCACTGAACAAGCTATTAAACGTGATGTATATATATATATATATATATTATCATTTTTGGAAAGAGGGCCGCATCTGTTGCCAGTCCCCTTGTCTCTCTCTCCCTCTCCCTCTTCCCTCTGCTTCTCCCCCACCCCTCCTCCCCCAGGGATTAGTTGTCTTGCTTTTAGCCACACCAGACAGTGGCAATGCTCCTGACAAAGAGTGAGTAACTCTTTATTGTTTTGCATTTACCAGCTATTAAACTAGATCTTGAGCAGGTTCTGGCTGCATCACTTTGCAACATTGCAACTCGAGGATGACTCATGCCCCTCTTGCAATTTTGTTTGTGTCTTCTCTCCAGGATTCCAAGCAGCCTGCTTGTGCTGCCCGACTTAGAGGCCAGCAGGAAGATATAATTGATTAATTTGTGAAGTAATTTCTGTCCTGAAGAAGATGGTCTAAATCACCAGTGTACCATCAAAACCAGTCGACTATACCCGTTGTGGCTCCACCACAACACCACGAGATATTCCCGATATCAACAAGGGGTACATTTATAACTCATGAAGAACCTATACACTATGGGTTCTCTCCATAGCAGACCCCAGAGTTAGTGGGTTTTGTGTTTTTAAGAAAATACCCTATGTTTTACATTCCCAGTGATTGGGGAACCATCACCATGCAGAGAATGTGGAGCCATCAGGGTAATTAAATATGCCTAAAATCCCAATGACCCCAGTCCCCATTTGCTAACTGAAGCAGCCGGCTTTAGATTACGAGATCTTAATCCCCTCTCGTACGCACCTCTAACATCGATGGTTGCCCCTCCCCCCCTTTGTTAGGCTGTTGGTTACAAAATTGACTGTGTTGTATACACAACCACATTCTTTGTAGAGAGTCAGGGACAGTCTCTTGACTTATCCCTCTTAGATAGGCAATGCACCAGCCGCTATCTAGGGAAAGGCACCCCCCCACCCCCAGCGACTGGGGGTTCTTCCTGAGGGCCAGAACAGCTCCTCATCTTGTATCTTACCCTTGTGACTACCCTTAGTCGCCGCACTCAATTTTGCCTTAAACTGCAACTATACCTTTGTTCTCCCAAGGAACCGTCTTTTTGTGTACCAGTACGTTTGTTCTACGGTTTGGGAAGGAAGTAGCACTTCCGGCTTTTTCAAGCCCAATTTACCCTGTTGTTTTTTTCCTCAAGGATTTGGAACACACAGACACTTAGGCAAAATCCCCCCCCCTCGACCCCCATCAGTTGCACAGTTTAAACAAGTCTTGAAAACATATCTTTTTGATGGGGGAGGAGACTAGAATGACTAACCTACACACTGCCTTACTCTTTCTATGTTATTTGTGCGTTCCGTGTGTGCCCTGAGGCCTTCGGGCGTGTTGGCGCTATATAAAAACCCACTAGGATAGAATAACTCTGTTAGAAATACAGAACATTTTTGAATTACAATATTCTTGATGATTATGGTGTAATTTCGTTCTTTTGTGAAATAGTATATTTTTCTTAAATGTTCTTTGTATCTATCATAAGGTAATTGCTATGATTTTAAAGATTTCCCTCACTACTTATCCAAAACAAGTTACAATACTTTGTGAATTAAACTGAGCGAGCAGACCCAGGGGTGTAACATGGATAAGACTAAATACATATAAGAATAAGCTTGCAGAATTGACGTCACTCGCTACATTTGTTATGTAGGCACGTCTGGGTTTGCAATGCACCTTAAAGTCTATAAACGCTTAGCACGTTCCATCAGCTGTGCCTTGGAGATTCCGTGTTTTTTGTGAGACACAAGGGCGCAGGGAAATACACGTGGTTGCTTGGAGACGAAGTTGGAAAGCGAACACAACATGTCGGAAAATGAAATAGAGTATTCAATCATAATTTGCTATAGCTTCCAAAGTATTTTTTAGGAACTAAAGTGAGATGTGTTATATATTTCCTGCAATCATTGGTCTTCTTAACACCTAATTCTTTTTTTTTATCGTTTAAGTATTATGCTACGAAGCAATACATTCATTTCCATGTGCTTCCAAAAGATGTTGGATTTCAGCTTCATCATTGTCATTTATATTTTTGTACTGAACGAATGGTGACTAAAATCAAATTGCAAATACAGCACAAAACTGTTCTGTTTTCATTTCAACTGCACAAGTTATTTCATCTTACTTTAGCAGGTTACAGCGCTAACAAGTTCTCTCTTTTCAAGCCATTTCAAGTCCTGACCGGCCACAGGACATAGCCCGAGTTAGCAGCTCACCAATTCCATCAAAAAACTCTTTTAACATTAAGTGGATAAAGAGGCAATAGCTGTTGAAGGTTGGATAACAACAAATGTTCTCCTTTACAAAGGTGACTACTCTAAAAACAATCCTTCGCCCATCATACATGGCAACATTAAAACAAACAAGCTTAAATTGGCTCACTGCCTCACAACCATCTCGCTATTGCAAATGTGGTTCTATGTGCCCACATGCAGAAAATGCTAAAACAGTTTGTTTCAATGATACCCATTGTCACTGGATGGAGCAATTCATCAACTGCAAAACAAATTGTGTTGCATATGTAATCATCTGTGTTTGAAAACTGATATACATTGGAGTACCATTAGGGAACTGAGAACAAGAATTTGCGAACATCTGAGCCTCGTAAGCTCCAAGGATACAAGATATCTACTGTGTAAGGAACTCATGGTGTCAAGAGTAAAGACAGACACAAGTGATCACATTTCAATGGTGTTTATTGAACTGTCTATACAGGTTAGAAAAATGCCTAATCTAAACCTACATGTAAGATGGGAGCAAGCTACAACCATCAAAATAATAAGGCAGTCCTAGTGGCATCTTGTCAAACAAATGGGCCTATACTAATAAAATCCTTTTGCCAATCCTTAAACTCGATACAAAGAGTGTGGTATAGGATTCACAGGAAAGAAAGAAGTGTTCACAAATAATAAGTTAGGATGTGGTAGTCGGGTCTCCCTTCCCCAGGTTTTGAACACGGCACAAGGCGAGATTCCGGAGAACGGCACAGGCTCAAGCTTTCCCAGTACGAGGCCACAGTTCTGCTCTCAGGTATCTGGACTTTTGGTGGTTACGTTTCTTTTCTATAAAAAGTCTCTTGACTCCGAGGACCTGATGTGTTCCAAATAATAAACAAATGTTCCTTTCTGCTTGCATGTTTCACCTCTGTATTCCCTTCTTACAGGCTCAGACCCTTCTCGAATGTTAGCCTCCGTCTGTCAGGTTCACTACAGCTTTCAACACAATTTCCTCTGTGACATTCACACATCTTAATGTCTTTTTAAACAGTTCAATGTAGACAACCCTCTGCCAAGTTCACTCTTGACAATTTTTTCAATCACTCATTTTCTTGAACAGTTATTATGTTGCAGGATTTACTTCCCATTGGTTCACGATTATCTGCCGGTCAAAGACTTTTGACCGTACAGAGGATTTTACTAGACCCCCGTATGACCACTTTGGCCCTCTTCTCGCCTTTCCCAAGGCCTTCTGGTAACAATAGTTTCAACAATAGGGTAATTGCCTAGAGCATCCTGAATGAGTACCCACATGGTGCCTGACTCATCTGTAGCTGGTTTTCCCCTTTCATATTAACAGTTCTTTGTACTTTCTGCAATCAGCCATTTGCTACTTTCGTTCTACACAGTTCGGTTTCTTATCGGCACTCACTCGACTCACCCACTGTGATGAACCGCTTGGCTTTTCTTGTCTCTGTAGTCAAGCCGGTATCAATCTGGGAGCATCCCTCCCTCTTGGCTCTCGGCGATTGTAATTCCAATCCACAAAAAGGGTGCCTTAACCGACCCGGCAAATTTTAGGCCAATAGCCTTAATTGACACCTCAGCAAAGATTTTTGCACGGCTGATTTTGTGTGAATTGGAATCACACGTTAACACTGCCAAGATCTTCTCTAAAATGCAGGTCGGTTTTCGCAGAGCTATGGGTATGCAGCTAAACGCATCAATTCTTGCTCATTTATTGTCATCATCACATGCCATCCCAAATGAGACGATCTATATGGCATCCTTAGACCTATCAGCGGCATTTGATAGTGTACTGAGAAATAGACTCTGGCAGAAGATGCTGTCCTATGGCATCCCCCACGAGTTGGTTGCGATTATAGCAGCGCTCCACCAGAACACCTCTTATAGGGTGCGTATCAACCCGGCAGGTCTGCTGTCCGAAGGTATCCCGACAAGAATTGGCGTCAAGCAAGGTTGCAACCTCGCCTCGATACTTTTTAATCTGTATCTCGCCGATATAGGGCAGATATGGGAGGGAACAAACACTTTTGCTGTAAATTTAGGCAAGCTACGTCTCCACTGGCTGGCATTTGCTGACAATGTCATTCTATTTGACAAGGTCCCATTTGGGTTAGAAAATAAACTTAACATCTTTTATGAATATTGTACCCTGAATAATTTAACCATCAACTCAGATAAATCACACATCATAATTTTCTCGCCTAAGAAGAAAAACATGACATTTAAGTATGTTGTGAACTCCCATCGAATTATGAGGAGGGAAGAGATCACTTATTTGGGGTACTCAATGTCAAATGGCATGTCTGTCAGCAGGTGGCGCCTTGTGTTGACGACCAAGTTAAACTACCTAACTGTCCAAATGAGGATTGTTTTTGTGAGGTACTGTAGATTTTCGCTACTCCCTCTTCTTCATTACTATACAATGAAAGTAGAACCCATTCTACTTTACACCTCGGGCATTTGCCTAGTGAATCGGGGCCTGTTACTTAATTCTCTCCAAGGTAAGATTTGGAAAAGTGTACTTGGCCTTCCGGGCTACTTGCCTAATCCAATTCTTATTCATGAATTGGGTCTCTATCCTCTGGCAGAGAAACATAATTGGCGGTTGTTAAATTCTTTCAACAAAATGATCTCTCCCCCGGGCAACTCTCTGTATGAAGATTTTGGACTAATGCTTATGAAGGAACATCCCGCCTCCATTCGTGAATTCAAGTTGCGCATGTTGACAATCCTAAAATCTATGAACATGACGCAACAGGATCTCATTGATTGTCCTCGTAAGGTTAAAGTTCGCTTCTTTAGGAATGCATGGGCACTTAATGCGGATCTAATTTCAGGCTACCCATCGTTTCTCTCTTATGCGAAATTTCGGCAGGCTGTTTTGCCCCATCTGCCCTATCTCTTGTGCTTTCCTGACCTCCACGCAAGAAGGACATATATGAGGTTTCGACTGGACCTCGTACATACTGGTTCTCGCATTGGTAATTGGTCAGGCAACAAGGAATTGGGGCAGAGGGATTGCTGCCGGTTTTGCTCCAAGTGTAGAGAACGTAAATCCTTGGAACATCTGTTTATGTATTGCCCAAAATTTGATCTTGACAGGTCTTGCTGCCTGGGACCTTTTTTGGATTCATATTCGATCAATGAGCATCAGTTGACTTGGTTACGTTGTATGTGGGGTCAGTCAAATGCCATTATACTTGCAACAGTGAGACTTGTTAATAAGATTGAGAAAGTCTTATTGCCTTTAAACAAATTAAGGTATACGAGGAAAGTCATCACTGTTGCATTAGTCGACTCACAGAAGGTTGCTACTCCATCAACTACTTCATAATTGGCAGTATAAGAGAGATTGCTTGGTTGTATTCTAAATTCTTTTATATTGGTGCTTTCTGTTCCTTCTTAGGCTTCGATGGAGCCATATGTTGAATTGTATTGTTGAACTGTATTGTATCTAATATTTATGTCTTTGTAAAAACAGTTCATTTTATATATTGTAATTTGAAATTTGACAAATGTTCTGTATTCCGACAAATGTAATTTAGGAAATTATGTAAAGTATTTAGTGACATTAATTTGTAAAGGTGCAAAGAAATGTTTTATTTCTCTTTGCTACCAAAAACAAATTAAATTTTTTTTTAAAAAAACAAGCCGGTACCACAGTTGCAAGTGACTCTCCCCAACTTGGTTATCAGCAGAGGAGGGCCCCGTGTACCACTGACATTTGCTGCACACATGCTGGCTATTGTTTGCCATCTTATGATTCCTTCCGTGGAGGTTTCACAGGCCTTGGTCTGAAAGGGCAAGATTGCTTCTCTCCTTGTCACCCTCTCGGTGCACGCCGTCTTTCACTTCCCCTTGAACTGCTGTGCTGTGTTAGCTCTCTCGTTGTGCTGTCTGCCTTGCTTGTCTTGTGCTCTCCTGCTCCAACTTGTATCCCTGTGGGGAAGGGAAAGGGCCATCAGGTGTGTCGAATTCTGGTCAATTGACTGACTTTGCACGACCCTTGTGTTGGGACATGTTAAGTAAATGGCTATGGTGTTTGTCCATCATCTTTCATGGTGTGCAAAAGTATTTGTATCGGAAAAGGGAGGGGGTGTTAAAGTATCTTAATGGGTAGGATGGGGTAAATGTGTTATAAGAAGGGGGATACCGCATCTCACCTTTTGGTGCCCCACTTCCACTCCCCGAGGACCCCCCCATCAAGGTGATCCTCCCTCACTGGTTCACCCCAGGAACTGTATCCAATAGCGATGGCCGTGCCCTGGCCACCTGGATGACAGATCCCTGGGGACTAGTCAGGGAGACACCTTCAGGTTTCTCACAACTGGCAGCACACTGGCAAGAGAAGCACCAGCTGGACACAAATAGTAACATCCAATTCATCGGACTGGAAACAGTCAAATGTGACCAAGACTAACATGCAAATATAGACTTGTCAACAACGGTCTCTACACTGACCATGAACCAAATGTTTTCTTGTGAACTGGTGCTCTTGCTTTCTCTTTCTCCACACAAAGACATTCTCACCCTAATCACCACGCCCCTCCTCTTCTCGCCCCAGTGGGATAGGTTGACACAAGCCACCTGATGGCGGGACCTGCATCCAAATCCTTTTAACTTCCAACCAGTCACTGCCTATCCATTTCAACTTAGGTCTCATTTGCCAATTTACAGGAACAACTCCCACTCCCACCCCACACAGGTTCTAACCCCTGTCACACTACTGGCCTCCTCATGGTCCATGATTAGGACACTGTGGGCTTTTGAGCCCATTTTGATCCCATCATTAACCCCAAACTTCCTGGACCTGGTAATGACTCTGTACCCAATTACGCCAGTATGGGTGATACACTGCCCATCCGTATACGCACATACATTGACACCAAGAGTTATCACTATCCCCATCTTGTTGCCAAATCTATAGGAGACACATTATGCCTGCTGACGCTATGCACCTTAATGAGGTGTATGCAATACCCTAGGATATCCATACGAATGACACTATACAGTTTTACAAAATTATTGAGGTTAAACACCATGCACATCCCCATGGTGCCCCACACCACCCTTGGCTTCACACATGCACCACACACGGTGACCCATAATCTTTTGTGCCATTGAACAGGAAACATGCTTTCCATCCTTATCTTGAAATCAGATTTACATGAGGCACACTATGCCTGTTCTTGCCATGCTCCTCAATGAGTTGTATTGCAATACTCTTTGATATCTGCACTAATGACACAACTTGTCTCTACCTTTTCTCAACATTATTGAGGCTGAACGTCACACACATCTTCATGGTGTCCTGCACCACCCTACGCTTCATGTATGCACCACATGCGGTGCACCATATTCTTTGTGCTATTGTACAGCTAAAACTGCCTTCCATTAATATACGCACAGACAGGACAATCTCCATGGATTCTCAAGCACACTGCAGCCTGAGGCTGATTGACTGCAATGCTGCACACAATACACCTGTTTCACAGGTCACACTGAGAACCATCACAAACTTTTCACGTACTGACCAATCATGAGAACCCTCCTTCACTACTCAATCTGCACTCAAAGATGGCGGCTATCATCAAAAGATTGCTGTGACCGCTCATCTTTTTGCAGAGGCCCCCCATGGCCTCCAGGTAAGTGCTTAATTAGATATGTGCTTTTTCGAAAACAATTTCCTCCGTGCGCCACCTTGTCGGTCACTCAAGAATTGAGCCACACATTTCTTTACTATCAATGGCTAGTTCACTTTAAGCAATACCAAAAGCTCCATCCGCTCTCTTTATGTGGTTTCCCAGCTCATTTGTACTAGCCCCTTGTGACCGCTAACTGGGTTGTGCAACCTTAAGTGCACAGCCCCTCATGCAGGCATGACCACACTTACCCAAATAGAATGACCTGTTTGTAATCCATTGCCTGCCCAATGTTATCATCCACTTCTCACGTTACTTTCACAATCGTTTTGATCACAGCCATGGGCTCCCCACTGCCCTACCATGCCCCCCTCAAATATGTAATTCCTTTATGTCCATAGTCTTACTCATGCAAGCGAGCTGTAATTAATTGAAAGCTTGATGTACTCATCCACTCTGCGAGTTACTCTGACAATCATTCTTATCACAGCCATGTGCTCCCTGCTGCCCCACTACCACCCCCCCCCTCCCAATAGATGTAATTCCTGTGGACTCACAGCCTTACGCAGGCAAACCACACCCGCTAATGACTCTCCCCCTGTCCCACCTTAGTGTAAACTGCAGCGCTGTGATGCCAGGCTCCTGAGACACCTGTTCATCCCTTCTTTGAAAATCTCCTTGCTTAAACGGCATCCTAAGAAATGTTCTAATGAACCATTTCTCATCATCATATATCAGCAAGTACCGAAGGTAGAATCACTCACTCATAGGCCCGGCTCAGCTCTCACAACACACTCTGCAACAGCCCTAACCAAGAATCCACACGGGATAGCTACATGAATAGTGCTTATGTGCACCTTTTTTATTAATGCATCAACTCTGTGCCATACCATTCCAGTTGGGCCGCACTGATACAAGATATCTTGTCCATGTCTTACCCAACAGGTTGTTACTTAACAAGAGCCGAATGCCAGAGCTCATCATCAATTCACAGAATGTATTCACAACACACGATAAGACCCACATCTAAAATTAATCAAACCAGCAACACCTGGCCTGGTACTGAAATCAACACAAATAACTAATCTTCTTCTTCCTTCCTCCTTTTCCTTGGTGCTACTCATCAACTGACATGATTTTCTCTGCCGCTATTAATATGTCTAATTGTAATGTTTTTCAATCACCTGCATTCATGATACCATGCACACCAATGCACACGTGGGTCTCACACTAATGTCACCAACACAACTTGCAATACAAAACAACCTGTAATTTCTCCTGTTAGAACACTCTTATCGGCGCAAAAATATTCAAATGTCACCCAACCACCACAACTCACAATTGGAACACTATGCTCTCACAGGATCCCCACTACTCGAGTGTTCATGTTCACATTCAAAATGCAATATATTCTACCCCCTATTCTTTCAACACAGCCTTGAAAAAGACACATGTGAGGCAAAAACACGTGTCGGCTTTAGTGCATTAATAAAGCACCCTAAACACAAAGTGACATAATTCTCTCATTCTTTGCTTGAGACTTATATGTAACTACTCAAAGAACATTACATCTCTGACCCAGTGCCTGGGTGATGCCGGTTCTTACCAAAAAATAACTCAAACCTTGCCACGATGGAAGAGCACCATCTTGCAAGAAGCCTCCACTGACAGCAGAATCTACTAACTTCCTCACATGATCAGCACAGTGATCTGCACATTCTTGTGCTCTACCGACTGCATATACTCTACACACTAGTTTTCATTCTACTCTTACACTTCACTTCTCATTCCATTCCTCCTTGTCATACATGCACCATCTGGTTGCCTTCCTATCTTCTTGCTTTTAGGACATCCCTCTTTGGAACAGAACCAAAGCCCAGGAAGAAAGCCAAAGCCTCTGTTGATTTTGCTATTCTCTCATCTCTTCATTCTTACTTTGACTCTTCTTTGTGCAGCCAGAAATCACGCCTTCTCTGACCTTGCTATCTGTCACTCACATCACCAACATAGTCTATTCCAGCTTCTCAATTATATCATCTTCTCCCAATCTCCTGGTGCTTCTTTGTCTGCCCCTCCCTCTGTTTTTGGCTATTTCACTTCTAGAGATTCTGCTCTCCATTCTTTTTTAATCCCAACCTCATCTCCCTCTTTCTCTTTTCTCCCCTGTACTCTCTTTTCACTATCTTCCTGTGTCCTTCTTACTGATTTGGACACTGCCTTATTCCTAACTTGCGCCCATCCAACATCTTCTCACCTTAACACTATTACATCCATTATGATTTATTTTACTTACTTATAAGATGTTCCCTTTCTCACTTGTCTTCTCAATATTTTCCTCTGTATGTCTTCTTTTCCCTCTTCTTTCAAATAAACATGGATTATTCCTATATTAAAAAAAAAAACCTCTCTCTTGGTCCAACACTTCAATGGAAATTCTGCCTTTTTGCTCTTCTTCCATTTTGTTTAAACTACTGGAGCATGTGGTCTTTACACTTGTCTCCTTTTCTTAAATCTACATTCGCCTCTTCCACTTTTCCAGTCAGTCTTCAGTCCCTCCCACTCTATTGAACTGCCTTCTCCATGCCTGTAGCACTGCCCTTTCTACCCTTTATGCTAAGCTCTCCTCGATACTCATCCTCTTAGATATATCTGAGGCTTTTGATGCTGTCAATCATCCGACTCTTGTTTTCACACACACTTCTCTTGGTCTCTCCAAATCTGTTCTCCAATGGATTTGCTCCTATTATTCTGAGAAATGTATTCAATATCTTGGGCTGGTCACATCTCCTCTTCAGGTCCTTCTCTATGTAACAATCCCCAAGGCTCTTTGCTTGGTCCTTTGCTGTTCTCGCTTTATACTGTATCTCTTTCTGACCTCATCACCTCAATGAATCCCCCTTTTCTTCCCTTAACATACTACTGTCTCTAACTTTCTTTCGGCTACCCAGTCTTGGATGCATTCTCACTTCCTTCTCCTCCTACTAAAACTGAAGTCCTCTTTTTTCTTGCACCTCAACAGCTCCACCTGCTCTTTCTAATCCTTCCCCACTTTGTTGCTCTACATCCACTCCTAATCTTGGTGTCACTTTTCACTCCTCTCCTTTTCCTCACACATCTCCAACACTGCTCATATCAGTCATGTACATCTTTACATCCATTATACTTTCCCTGTTCAATTGTTCCAAGACACCAAACTTCGTATCTCTCATTTTCTCTTTCCTCAATTATTGCTCTGTGCTTTTGTTTGGTCACACCACTTCCCACCTTACCCTATTTCCTCTGTTTATATTTCAGCCGTTCATCTTCTCTTCTCACTTTCACCACACTCTATCACTTCTTCCATCCTTTCTACTTCTTTTCTCCTATTTGATTCTAATTTTCTTTTACACTTCCTCTGCACTGTTTACAAGTTCATATATGGACGTTCTCCACTCTATACTTCTTGTACAATCTCCCTATGCTCTTCTTCAAGTGCTTCCCATTCTCAATCTTCATATTTTCTCTTTGTTCCTAAATCTCTTTGTGCCCATCTTGTTTCCATTTTTTCTCCCTTCAAGCTCACAAATATTGTAATTCCCTTCCCTTACTTATCCAATGTTTGTCCTCTTTCCATAACTTACATCCTTATTCCAAATCTGATTGTCTTTCTGTTCTTTACAATAACTTACTATTTTTGCATTAAAGAATCTTTTTTTATTGAATTAGCTGAAATATTCAACTTTTCAATTACAAAGTTCATTAACAAAATTAACAAGATCATTATTAAAATAAAAATTCCTAGATCATAGTTATACAGATAAAAATACAGATAAAAATACACTTTCATAATAGTTTAATGTTTGCATGCCATTCACATAACTTAGGTTATCACTTAGGTTATCACCCTATGATAAAAATAAGTTTATGGGATCTTTTCAAAGTTTCCAACCAGCATATTCTATACATAGAAATTTCAATACCCTCCATTCGGCATAGTAACATATAATTTTTTTATAAGAATAGCATAGAATACAGCAAAATCAAAAACACTATTACTTCAAATTTCCGGGATTGATTTTGCAAACATAATTACTATTGAGGTCGGTGACAGATGAAATCTCAGTTTTACTCCTCTCGTTTGTCAAATGCATTAAGGGAAAGTCAATCGATACTGAGCGAGAAAAGCAGATGCAATTTTTCATTTGGTCAACCTTTAACATCATTCAGCGCCAGGGCTGTTAAGACATTTACTGTTGCAATTCTAATGCTGTTTAGCGGAGTAGATAAAGTAACTGCCACATGAGGTTGGAAATCAGTTCTCCAAGAAAAAAAAAATGTTTGTGTTTCCAATACTAAAGCAGGACAATGTATTATCTGGTGTTCTAAAGTCTCTTTACAAGATGATTATCTACAGAATCGACAAACATTTTTATCTGCATGTAGTAATTCTCTTTCTGCCAATAGATCACCCATTGGCCATAGATTTAACCTGAATCGCAAAATGGGAGCGCTTAAAGCGGGTGAAGGGGATTTACTTAAATATACTTCCATTACCTGACATTTTACTTAAGTGTTTACATGTTAAGCAAAGTCTTCTTGTTTCTATTCAGTCCGCCAAGTATATTTTCAACGTGGCTCTGTCTGGATCAGTATCTAAGACTTCAAGGGTGACATCCGCATTGGCTTATATTCTATAGATGCCCATTGACCATGTATTGGGAAACTTGTGATTAGAAGAAAACACACAATTAGACAAAGTCCCAAGTATCGTGAATGAGCAAGTGGATGTGAGGCATTTTCTAAACAGGTGCAGAGTTGCCAATCATATCATGCATTCAAGCAAACCAGACCCAATTCATAATACAACAACGCCACTGGAATGCACTGAGGGAGATGTAAAATCTCTTTCCAAAGTTTCCCCTCAAGTTTGTAAAAAAACGAATCCGGCAAAGTAGTCCTAGAATCCATGCCGTGTAATAGGACTGGTGTAACTTTCTGATTGTAATACGTCAAAGCTGGATTTAAAGAAAACTTGCCATATTTATTCATAATGACCTTTGTCTGCGATATGACTGTTGTTAGTTTTTGTTCAAGATTCAATAGATGAGTTCTATTCAGCACTTCTTCATCTATTATCATTCCAAAGTATGTGCAGTTTGGTACTACTTCTAGCTGGACTTTATTGATAGCCCACTTCATTTTGCCACGATTGAGTTCCTTAAAAATACATGCTAAGATTTTGGTCTTTTGGAGATTCATTGTAAGTTGTTTTTTCTCTATATATTCTGCCAATGCGTTCAATAGTTTCTGAAGGCCATTTGATGTTTTCGAGATAAGAACCAAATCATCAGCATAAAATAATGCTTTATTGGTGTGCATTTAGTTTAGGTGAATCAGAGACGATACTTTCAAAGGCATCCTTCACATTGTGTATGAAAAAATGAAAGCGGGCTGAAGCAAGGATACATCCCTGCTTCAGCCCTCATGATGTGCGAATTGACGTTGAGAGCAGCCCCTCTGTAGTCATTCGAATTTGCACAGATGTATTTGAGTGCAGGGCATAGATCATATCACTCAAGGTAGATGGAGAACCTACCTTCTCGAGTTTAGACATCAGTAAAACTCGAGAGACAGAGTCAACTGCTGAGTGGAAATCAACAAATGAGAAGTAAATGGCTGGACTTGTGGCTTGTTCTTGAACTATTGATTGCATTGAGACAGAATACATGTATTCCTGTGCCCATTCCATCTACAAAGCCAGTCTGGTTGGTATCTCATTGTTGGTGCGCCTTTGTCCATGTGTTGAAGTCTCGTAGTACTATATGAGCAAAGAATTTAACCGGCGCATCCAACAGTGCTATGGGTCTGTAGTTGTGCCGGGAGGACACAGCACCCTTATTAAAAATCGGGATAATCAGTGATTTGCGCCGGGAGATGGGTATGGTGTGTTTTAGGATTATGTCCTGAAAGATGTTATTCAGTATTATAGCCCAATTTCCACAATCTGCCTTAAACATGGCATTACTTAGGCCACCCGGGCCCATTGCCCTTGATCGACTTGATTTTTTGATTAGATCTTCTATGGTGTCATCAGAGAAGTGCAAATGCCATGGATCTGCCGATTGATGTGTATACTCCAGTTTATCAAATTCTGAGTCGGCGTACAAACTAGTGTAATGTTTTAGCCACTGGTGTTCCATAACCCCATTAGTTTGGCTACTGCACTGCCTGTTGTGTGTAGTGTTATTCAGAAAATGCCAAGTTTGAGCTGAATTTCTATTGTGCAGTGATTCCAATATGTTTTCACAGTCTTGTTGGTACATGTAAGCTCTTCTTCCTCTTATCCAGTTTGATACCTGCATTTGGCAGATGTTAAAGCCCTTTGTCTCTCTACTGTTGGCAACCTGAGAATAGCTGTTTTTTTTCTTTTAGAACATCTACTCTTCTCTACCTAATTTCAGGATCAAAGCAATGTGTGTGTGTTTAAATGCCTTAGAACCGGCTGTCGTTATTGAAAACTTAAAGCAATCCAGGGCATCTGTACATTGCTTGACAGAGCTGCTCATATAGAGTTTGTCATTTAGTAATACTAGATTGTTTTCGCACCATCGAAAGTGTGTTTTAGCATTGTTAATTATTAATGGTTGCTTGTACCAGTGCGCTTTCCAAGGATTTATGTCGAGGTCCCATGTCCATGACAGTGAGAGCATATGATGGTCATTATGGGATTGTTGGACAATTTCGAATTTATCAACTGATGTGAACAGTTGGTCATCAAGATAGATATAATCTTGATGCTTTTTCATCTGCCTCTCATCCACGTGCTTTGAGGTGGTACGTCGCCAGCCAGTGGACCATTGGCCATTCTGAAAATTCTTTCAGGCATAAGCGTGGTCCATCTTGTTACGTCTGATTGTCTTGCTTTTTACTCAGTGTTTAGACAATCAAGATTAAGAGCTCCTGTGATGTTAGTTGTCGATATCTCTGCGGTCATACTAATGATGTCTAATAGTGATATAAATTATTTATAGAAGCTATCATCTGCTAATCCGGCAGGATTTCTGTACATATTCAGCAGAGCTATTTTGCGTTCCTGGGAGTTGATTTGTACCATTTGCAAGAAATTATTTGGAGCCGCCCATGGTTGTATGGTGAGTTTGAAAAGAAGTTTGATGGTGAGTTTGAAAATAACTTTTTTTATTGACTGGTACCAATAGGCCAGATGTTGGTTTGCCTCTTAAAGAAGATTTAGCTGGTAGTGAATGATACTGTGGTCATCCCAATTTGGTGCTGTCGTGAGCCACGTTTTCTGGAGAGCTTTGATATCAAATTTATTTCGTTGGTTATCAGTCGATGATTGCAAATGTGAATGACCACCGGTGTTCCAGCTGGCCAGTTGTATATGTTTCCCATGTTTCTCCAGTGATGGTGATGCTCAATCCTTTTGGGGTTTTGGGAATTCCTGGGCTCTAGCATGTTCACAGTTTGGACACTGAAGAAATTTGGCTTTATGCTCCGCTGGGGGAATATGTTTTATATCCAGGTTTTGTGCTATGATGAAGCCCATTCTGAATAGATCCATCTTTGCTCTCCATAGTGCGTTCAAGACTACACCACAGGGGATCCACAGTCTCACAATTGAAATATCCACCTCAATCAGAAACTCAACCTGATCTATGTCCAATGAGGTGATGTCTTCCAATGCTGGCACTTCTGCAAAGATGTTCTTGATACTTGCTCTGCAAAGATCATATTTGTCATATGGCGCTGCACGTCATTTCATTATTAGGGAATGTGCTTGTGGTGTGGGCTTTTCATTTCTAATGATGGGGTGTCGCGACACCTCTTTTTTATTACAAATGTTGTTCACATCATTAAAGTGATGCAGGCCATTTGTTGATGGCAGCTGAGCTGAGATTCTGATAGGCAATCAAGAATCATCCATTGCCTTCTCACACTGATGCATTGGGATTCTATGTTGCAAACATCCCCCCTGTGCTACTTCTTTCGGTATGATATCCTAAATAGCAGTTGTTTTAGGCGACATTGGTGCATGATCTTTAAATCCGTCAAGAAGATCAGCGTCTACCGCCTTTTTAATCTCTCTACACCTTTACACTGATTTGTTGTAATTTGTTCATTTCTGTGGATTCCAGATGTGCTCTCTTTTGCTGGATTTAGTGGAATACTAGGCAAATCTACAAATGGCACGAATAAATGGCTTTGCACTCCTTATGCTGGCTGGGTGTGTTTCCAGCATGTTTTTAGTTTTTTTCTGGTATTCCAAGAGTTTTGGCTTGGGCTTTGGTATATTACGCTTTCCTCGATGTGTTCCCTTTTCACTAAATACGTCAAAAGGATTCTGTGTGGTGCTGGCTGCCTGCAGAGCTTTATTCTGCTTCACACTAATCCAAGAATCATTTATTTTTACACTAGATGTATTTACACAATCATCTCCTCTTGGTCTGATTATTTGCTCAAAATGAGGGAGAGGCGTGGGCATAATTGTCCTTTCTAGAGGAAACATAGGCGCCAAGCACAATTTGGGCTTCTCAAGTGGGATTGTCTTGCTTGCTTATATTTCCATTTCTCGCACTCTCCAGTCTGAGATCAGTTGGATTTGTGCAGATTGCTGTGTCATTTTTACATCTAGTGATTGGAATAGTTTAAAGAAGCTTGTTATCGTCATGTTGACTGCCGATAACGTTATCTCCAACATCGATCTCTGACTCGCGTGATGTTGTGGGGAACATACTTGTGATAGCATGCGCCTTCCCGGTGTTGGTTGTGCATAGGAGGCCGATTGGATCGAGGGGTCCATTGAGCATCTGTCATGATAATTTGGTGAAGAAGTTTTATGCATGCCAATGGTCGCTTCACACACACTTGCATAAATTGATATATCAGAGATTAAATGGCTTATACTCTTATGTTCTGCAACCACCTGTGGTGCACTTATGTCCACTGCCGACACTCGCGAAGGCGAGTGTGCTGTTCCTAGCAGTGTTTGATCAGATACCACTTGTGACGGTGTGGTTCCTCCATGTGCAATATTGTTAATGGGATTAGTAGAGGTGGTCACAGGCAACGTAGAGCTGATTGTAATGCTAGTGTCTGGCGCCTGATTACTCGTCAACTGCTGTATGTTGGCGTTCTGTGAAAGCAATATAGCTACACACTCAGGACGTACTGAGCAGAAATCCCGATTATCTGTGTTCACAGGGTGTAGCCTGGTTGCTGTCAAAGGCGTCAAAACAATTACCTTCTGGGTCGTTGCTCTTCGCGGTCGATTACGCTCAACATACGCTGTTGTTTGCGGTGTGTTCAAATGCTCTCGCATGCCTGATGAGTAGAGGCGAGTTAGCATGCAGGGATTTTTTTTTTATATAAGTATCCGTCCTTCGATGCCACACCTTATAACAGATCCTAATCCAAGCATGTGAGGGAGCATATCATGAAGAGTTGTCAAGACTACAAACGCTTGCCAGGTCAGTCTTACGATATGAATAGCAATCAACAAAGAGCTCAGATTAAAACGTGACGTTTGAGAGCACTCAGGCTTCAGTTGTAAAAGCCTGCATTCAGATGACAAGCGTACCGTGGATACAGACAGCAAAGGATCGGAGGGACAGCCACAGACAGCCCTTAAAAAACAGGGCTTCCACAAACAGCGGTACATCACACCACTGAAATGCAGTCTTAATTTAATAAATCTGACTCCTTGACCCCCACCCCATGAAGATCCTACTAGCCCACAGTCTAGTTCACTTTCTTTCTTTGCTTCTCTTCACGTGTGGTTCCTGCTTGTTTCCTAGTAACTCTTCTTCCACTGACTTGATAAATGTAATTGCTAACCGAAAACCCTTTGATTAGCATACTGCACAGTTTATAACTGTTAAGCAGGCTGTAGGCCTTGAAGGACGACACTCACACGGAGGGAAGCTCGAGGTAACTTTATTCTACGGACAACAATGTCGAACTCCCGCGGTCCACGCTCTTTCCACACAATCCCCTTTCCTGACGCACTAGCGTCACTGACCATGCCCCCACAACGGTGGGGGCAACTCATTTAACTATGTGGTGCCCGGCAACACCACCCCCGAACATTAAATCCAAACGTCAGTTAGCATTCTTCTACTAACCGTGTGGGCTTCTTAATTGTTCGCTTGGGTCTCTCTCCTTGAGGCGTCGGTTCCGGCAGGCTCTGATTTCCTGTGTCCTGACAGGGCTCCGTAGGGTCCCCATCAAAGGGAGTCCAGTCTTCGTCTCTCGGGTCCCATGTCTCCGAGATGGCAGACTCTTGGGATGGCCACACTCCGTCTCTCTTTGTGTAGTGCCTGAATTGTTGGCAATTCCTGGTGATGGCTTTCTCGTGATTCTCAGCCGTTACCATGGTCCCTTTTACGGCCGTGACCCTCATGGGGTCGGTGGCGAACCTCGTGTCTGTTTTCCTGAGTATTGGTTGCTGTACCAAGACTTCATCGCCGACGTGAAATTCTCTCGGAGCTGCTCTCCGTCTAAGGTCGGTCTCTCGTCTGGCCTTTTCCTTTATTGCTGCATCTCTCTGGAGGATTTCTGCGTCTGGAGGGTTGACGTCCGACTGGATGTGCGGGATGCGTGTTCGCACTTCATATTGGAGCATGAGCTCAGCCGGTGTCTTGTTAGTGGCCTCATGCGGGGTGTTTCGATAGTCTCTTAGAAATCGACTCATTGCTCGTTGGGGATTAACTGCTTCGACCTTGGCTCTCTGTAGCGTCTTTTTAATGGATGCCATAAAGCGTTCTGCCATGCCATTGGCTTGTGGGTGATACGGTGTTATTTTCATATGTTTAAACCCCAGATGTTTGGCTAGCGCCGCAAAATCATGGCTACAGAACGGGGGTCCATTATCAGTCTTTATGGTCTTGGGGATTCCCCATTCGCTCAGCGCCTCTTCTAGTATCGCTGCTACTTGTGGGAACGCTGTGGTAGCGACCTTCTTGACAATCGGGATCCTGGAATGTTCATCTATTAGGAGCAGAATGTAGTCACCTGTTTCTGTGGGTCCATAAAAGTCTGCTGCTACCCGATCCCAGGGGCGATCAGGTATCTGTGTGCGTTGTAACGGTGGAGGGGTTTCAGCTGGTGCCGTGCATTGGCATGCATGACAGTTCCTTACCCATTCATCAACGGCGGCGTCTAAGAAAGGGAACCACACGTGGCGTCTCAACTGTTTCTTAGTATTTTCTGTCCCCCTGTGTCCTTCATGGGCGGTTTGGACGACCTCTCTTCTTAGAGCAGCTGGGATGAAAAGTCTGCACCCTCTCAGTAAGATATTGTGGTCTTTCACGGCGAGCTCGGTATGTACTCTCGCCAACCTCTCTATTTCCTGTTTGTTTACACCCGGATGGGCAAGTGCTGCTCTCTGGTGGTCTCTCCACTTATTTTTCAGCGTGAGGCAGATGGCGAGTGTGGTGGTGGGTTCAGCGGCCGAAGCGGTGGCAACCGACTCGTTGGATAAAGCAGGCGGTAGGGCGTTCTCTGCTATGTAGTGGATGTAGGCATGGTCTCCTTTCCGAGTAATGGGGGTCCAACAGGGTGTCTTGATAAATAGTCTGCTGGGTTGAGATCCCCCCCGGGACGGTGGATTATGTCATAATTGGACTCTTGAAGGCGGATGCCCCAACGTTCAATCCTCGGAGGCATCTTGGTGTGAGGGTTCCCGAATAATGAGAGAAGTGCCTGGTGATCCGTTATCAGGGTGAATCGTTTCCCTATCAGGAAATTATGGAAGTGCTCACACGCCCATACCGCCGCAAGGCTCTCCTTTTCGGCCTGTGAGTAGGCCATTTCCGGTGTCGATAAGGCTCTGCTCGCGTAGGCCACCACGTGCCTCGGGTGGACATCAGCGCCACTGGTCTGAGCGAGGATGGCTCCAAGACCGACGGAGCTGGCGTCAACGACCACTTCTGTATGCCACGCAGGGTTAAAGTAAGCAAGTCGATGGGCCGCTGCCAGGGCACGCTTGATGTCATTGAAAGCGTTCCGACATGCGGGAGACCATTGAAATGCAGCCTCTTTTTGTAACAGTCTCCTCAGTGGTTCAGTGAGGGAGGCATAGTGGGGAATGTATCTGGCGCAATATCCCGCCATGCCCAGAAAAGAGCGGACATCTGCTACCTGCTGAGGCTCGCCAAGGTCTATGATCGTGGCGACTTTGTCTGGATCCGGCAGCATGCCAGCACTGGAAAAGATGTGGCCGAAAAATTTAAGTTTCGTTTTGCTGAACCGGCATTTGGAGATGTTAAGCGTGAGACCCGCCTCTTGCAGTGCTTCACAGACGGCGTATAGTGCTCTGTCATGGGTTTCTTTGGAGGACCCAAACACGAGAATATCGTCGCTGTAATTGAGGGAGCCTTGCACTGGCCTGATGACTTGACGTATAGTTTCCTGGAAGATCTCAGCAGCTGACGATATTCCAAAGTTCAGCCTCCGGTATCTGAATAAGCCATCGTGCGTGGCAAAAGTTGTGATGGCCCTAGAGTCGGGATGCAACTCCAGTTGATGGTAGCCTTGTATGAGATCTAGTTTTGAGAACATTTGCGCGTTATTTAGTTGGACTATCATGTCCTCAATACAGGGCCCAGGGTGCCGCTCGCGCTGGATGGCCGTGTTTTCGACCCTCATGTCCACACACAGGCGTATCTTGCCCTCCTCCTTGGGGACAATGACGAGGGGAGAGACCCACGGGGTGGGGCCAGAGGCCGGCTCAATGATGTCGTCTGCAAGTAGTTGTTGGAGAGCTTTAGATACGGACTCCTGCAGGTGAAAACCTACTCGTCTGGGGTGTTGAGGGACAGGCTTTACCGAAGGGTCAATGTGAAGTTGGATGGGTGGACCCTTAAACTTCCCTACCCCTGAACACAACTTTGGGAACTTCCGAACGATATCCTCTTGGGTGATGAGACTGAGAGTAGAGTTGCACGTGACCATGTTGATGGTATCCGCTGCGGTCGTAATGGTGTCCCCAGTTTTCACATGGATTTCGATCAAACCCAGTTTGGATGCTGTGTGGTAGCTAAGGAGGCATCTGCTCCTCTTCAGTGAGCGAATGACATGGATGGCGGTGTCAACTCAACGCCCGTTTAGGAGGAGTTGTCGGGAGAAATGGCCGATAGTTTGCAGTGGTGTGGTAGCACCCCATTGAAAAATTCTAGATTGCGGTGGGTCAAGGGCAGGTGGGCGTTCCATCTTGATATAGTCTTGTTCACCCATGATATTGACAGTCGCCCCGGAGTCTATCATGAATAGGAAGTGGCAGCCCCCCATTCTGATCGGGATCTTGGGAGCTTCCTTGGCCTCTTGATTGTCAAGAATGAGATTGACAAATTCGTCTGGGTCGTATGGGCCATACGCTGAGTTATATGTGTTTGCAATGTCATCATGGTAGTGCTCCTCCATGCGGTACTCTGTCGGTGGGTTGTCACACTCGTCTGAGTGTTGACGATACACATCTGGTTGTTCATGTGCTGACAGGTATTCAGGGTACTGGTATTCATCGATTGCTCTGACGTAGCGACGTTGTCCTTGTTGGTGAAATCTTTGTTGCCTGTATTGTGGTGGTTGGAAGGGTATTCTGGTAGGTGCCGGTGGGCGCATCAGAGGAAACGGCACACCTTCTCGACATACAGAGCGAAAATGGCCTTCTCTGCCACAGTTGGCACAGCGTTGTGAGAGGGCAGGGCAAGACCCAGCGTGAGGAAATGCCATCCCACAGCGATAGCATTGTCTTTGTTGTCGTGGGGTTTGTGTGTTGGGTGGTCTGTATGGGTATGGGAGTTTGTCATCTTGGCGAGGTGGTTGCATGGCAGCGATAAGTTCAGTGTTCGGTTGTTTAGGGTCATCATTGCTGCCCATAGCCGCCGCTTGGGCGTCGACCCTCTCATAGATGCGGGCCAATTCACTGACCTCTGAGATGGTGCGAGGCTTTTTGAGGAGTTGTTTTTTGAGTGTGGGGGATAAACATCCTTCTATGACTCTCAGTCTGATGGCTTCGTCCAGCGAAAATGTGTCAAATTGGCAGTGGGCCCCTTTGATTCGTAGGCGAGTTATGAACTCA